>NC_060279.1:70821633-71030829 GCF_021613505.1 Equus quagga
TAGCACTGCTTCTGTGGTTCCACTGGCCAAAGCAAATCACATGTCCAAACCAGAAGTCAATGGGCTCATACAAGAAAGGCAGCAAATAACTGAGAGCAATGATACAGGCCAACACGGATGAGGTCAAGAAGATCCAACATGCATTTTCTGAGGACTTAGAATGCCCAAGGAAATTGGATCCTGGAAAGCACCGGCATGTGCTTTGCAATTCTTTATGGTCTTGGTAGATACAGATGGTAGTCAGAAAGCATGTATCAGCCACTGTTCATGAGCCAGACCTTGCCTACAATAGGGTGATCAGGTGCTCGTTTGGGAGCACTGTGCTGCAAGGGTGATCCCAGCAAAGATGCATGAACAGACATGAGTTAAAAGCAATGGCAAGGACCCTTAAAGGTGTGTGACAGATGTAAAGTTACTTAGGTGTGTTTTTCTAAAGATAAAACTTTGAGGTTAGATAAGCTCTTTGTGCCCAAACGTTTGAGGAGTTGTCCTAGGATGGAGGGTCCATCTTTCTGTTAGGATAGACAGCACAGCACAGGCTTCAGAGGCAGGTGGGGTCCACCTTTCTTCTGCACTTACAGAGCAGGCAGCCCTGGGCACATGAGTTTATGGTAGTTTTCTCACCCATGAAATGAACATTCTGATATTTACCTTGCAGGGTTGTTGTGAGGATTAGAACCACCGTCTTTAAGGCACTCAGCACAGTCCCTGAGATAGCATAAGTGCTCAAGAATTAGCAAATATTAGTACATTTCTCATTTCTTCCGGAAGCCATAGGGTCACTACCGAGCCTATGGTTCACTGCCGTATGCCCCCGACTGGTGAATCTATGCCTTCTGTCCTCCCAACCCCAATGAGTACTTCTGGGTTCCCTAAGAGTTGTCTCTTGTGAGCTCTTGAAGAGGCTGCTCTTCACTAACTCATGGTTCCTATCCTCAGCTTCTCTCATGTGAGGCCTTTCCTCTCTGTTGTCCACAAAGACGCTTGAGGGCATCTCCTCAGCAACACTGATGCTGGTGCCCGTCACACCTGACCACGCTAATGTCTATGCCCAGGGCCCATCTCCTGGTGCTCCCAGCATTGCCAAACCCTTAGAGGCTAGAGCAGGGACAACTTTTCTGGAAACCTCAGTGCTACCCTCCTCCAAGCTGTGTCACACTTGGTCATTTGGACCCTGGAGCTGCCTGAGTGCCCCATGTTCCAAGGGCTCCTCATGAAAACAGATGGATGTCTATGAGAGTCATCTGGTAAACCCACCTCTGGGAAAATCACTATCCTCCCAATTGCCTGCTCCTTCAGAAGACGTGTTCACCTAACTTCTCTCCCTGCAAAACCTGCATGCAACTCATCCTGTGGAATTTGGCCCATAGGAGGTGCTCTCTACTAGTTCAACACACCTAAATTCCAGCTTAATGTTGAAATCACCACTATCATTGCTGTGCCAGTATTACAGCTGATGACTGAAAATTGCTTAGGGAGAATAGCCAATGCTTAGGAAGAAAAGCACTGATTGGAGGAAAGTCCTAGCTCCTTGTAAAGAACTTTCCTTCAGAGAACACTTTTGAATATTGGAACTACAGGATCTCAACCCCATCTGAAACCCTTGAGGCCAGATGTGTTTCAGAATTTTTCAAAATTTAGGAAGGTAATATGCTGCATATTCTGTATATTTCACAGATCATCAAACGTAGCCCAGAGCCAGGTCTGGCCTAAGGATTCTTTTGTAAATAAAATTTTATTGGTACACAGCTACATCTACTTGTTTTCCTATTGTCCATGGCTGCTTTCAGCTACACTGGCAGAGCTGAGTAGTCATGACAGCAGCCATATGCCTATAAAGCCTAGAATATTTACTGTCTGGCTTTTTACAGAAAGTTTGCTGAGATTTGTATGATGTAATATACAAGTGCCTGGGGGCGGCACCTTGTAATTAAACACATGAATATCTCTGCATCAACATCAACATGAATGGGCATTCATGCTCAGTAAGGTTAATAACTTAGAGTTAGCTGTAGACAGCTTTTGCTACTAAATGGTTATCAAAAGATCTTTCCATGTTCAGAGGATTTTGGGTTTCATAGGGTCCTTTCCAGCTTTGACGTTGTGGGTAGATGCACAAAGCAGCAGGAACGGAGCGGAATGGGGAGGTGAATTTGCAGGGGTACTGTTTTGTTATTAGTAGAGTCATGCTTATGATATCTTCAACACACCATTTGCTTTAGTCCAGATTGCTGCCTTACAGGCTGGGGCCCTGAGGCATCCCCTGTACCCTGGCTGGGGTGGAGGTGGCAGGCCCTCCAAGCCAGCAGAGAACCATAAATTGTTGTCTGTCCTGCTGGGTGTACTTCTGCATCATTCTTGAAGCTGACCCCAGGGAGCTGACCTGACACTTGTCTGTGCCAATCTCTTGACTTCAGGAAAGCATGTGGGGTCTTTGTGCCAGAGAGGACAGAAGCACATAGCAGGTGAAGGACCTCCCCCGCACTTTAGTCTAGTTCCAAGGACTCCTCCTCCTTGGTCCTGAGGCTGAATGAGGCAGGGGGTGGGGGACCAACAGCCGCTCCACCTTGCAGTATTTTGTGTACCAGAAATATTGGCATAGTGGCCTTGTAAATGCATCCTAGCTTTTTCTTTTCCATAGCTCTTTGTGATGCTTAGTTTAATCAATCAACATGTCTTTAATAATCCCTTGCTCTGGGCTGGGTGTTGTAAACAGTTCCACTGTGATCTTACTAGAAGCTGAGGCTAATGCATTGACAATTGAGAAATAGCGAGCATGTTCTGAGTTTGGGGACTCTCTTGTGTGATTCTAGTTATAAAATCATTTTTATCAGTTTTAGGCTTTTATTTACATTTAAATATTAGGATTTCTACCATCTTTGGAAGATTGTGGGCTAAGTTATGACATTGGGGGCTAAGTTATGACATTGTGGAGACATGATTATGGACTCCACATTTCCCGTGTACCATGCCTGTTGTTTGATAGTGCACAAACCACTCTAGAAGGTGCTAATGGGAGATCTCAAGCCCCAGGTTCTTCTACAGACCCCTTCGTCTAGGATATGGCTGCCTTGGCTCTCTTCTCCATGTGCCAGGACCTGGGGCATAGTTGACTCAAACATGTATATTGAAAGGAACTGAGTAAAGGAGGGGGAAAATGCTGTCTTAGGAAATCAACTGGGCAATCTCCAAGAGAAAAACATTAGTTAGCCTCCTTCCCCCCCCCCCCCCATCCAGAATTCTCTATCCTATGTCTCATGGGCCCCCATGGCCTCCACAGATACTGGTGACAGTTGTTCTCTGCTTTCTCTGGGTGTGTGTGCATGCATGCCTGTGTATGTGTGTACACTCACTCACGCAGAGCTTTTTTTTTTAAATTATGTAAGCAAGCAGGATGTTATTTAATGTTTGTTTTGTTTTAACTGAGGACAAAGTTAAGATAGTGGACACCATCTGAGAAAACCCAGTGTGATGATCTGGGCAGCCTTGCCAGACCTTTTTAACGTGTGTACTGCCAGATAAATAGTCTGGTCATTTTGTTCAATTCTCCAAGTTGACTGGTCAATTCAGTTTAAAAAAGTGGTCAGACTTGTGGCTTTGCCGATTGGCCCAATTACTGCATGGAATTGATCCGGTTATTCACGGTGCTCAGTGCAGTGACTCAGCGTGAAGAGGTGGCACACGTGAGCAGCCACGTGAAGAAGCCCCATCACTTTCTCTGGGGTTCTGCCCTGTCTGTTCTGAGGCCCAAAGGCAAGCACCCCTAAAATGTGTCCAAGCTAGGAGTCCCTGCCCATGCCTCCTGCTCCCATGGCACTTGCACCGCCCCCGTGGGTCCTACCTCATCCTGCAGGATTCCAGGACAAACGTGTGCATGCCCCGTGGCCCTCTGTGCCATCATGGGTTCCACGTCCATTGGCCCATCAGCACAATGCCTCCCATATTTCAGGAACTCAGGAAATGTTTGAATGGTGGAATGAAGGCTTCCTTGCTATATTTCGACGTTTCTGTCAATCAAAATATTAATCTACCTTTGTGTCGCACTGCTTTCTTTTGTACGGTGTTCATTGTTATAACAAACTGTGAGTCAGAGGGATTTTTAATCTTCATTTTATTATCATCATATCAACGACACCATTAACAACTAATATTTATTGAACCACTACTATGAGCCAGCGTTATGTTCAGCACCCCTCAAACATTATCTAATTAAATTTTCACAAAAAGCCTGTGAGGTTGTGACTATCCACATTTTGCCTATAATGGAAGCATGAAATGACTCTCTTAAGGCCACAGCCCAGGGCAGGGACTCAAGTCCCAGTGCCTGACTCCAAACCCTTTCTCTTGGGCACTTTCCATCTCAAATGGGCAAGCAATGGAAGTTCTCATTTTGGGCCTTGCATTGGTTTCCCAGGGCTGCCATAAGAAAGTCCCACAGACTGGGCGGCTTAAACAACAGGAATTTACTTTCTCACAGTTTGGAGGCTGGAAGCCCAAGATCAAGGTGTTGGCTGGTTTGGTTTCTTGTGAGGCTTCTCTGCTTGGCTTGTAGAAGGCCGTCTTCTCCATGTGTCTTCACATGGTCATCCCTCTGTGTGTGTCTTTGTCCTAATCTCCTCTTCTTATTAGGACACAAATCATATTGGATTACAGCCCACTCTAATGACCTCATTTTACCTTAATTATCTCTTTAAAGGTCCTATCTCCCAATATAGTCACATTCTCAGGTACTGGGGGTTAGGGCTTCAACATGAATTTTTGACGGGATGCAATTCAGCCCATAACAGACCTCATCTCAAACAGAAGCAGTGTTTAGTTCAGGGAACAAATCCAGAATTGCTTTAATCCTTGTAATGTGTATAATGACTCACAAGAGAGCTCCTTGCTCCCCAAGATAGCAGCGAGAGGGAGAGAAGAAAGCCTGGGGTCACTTTCTTGTCGTGTGTGGGTCCAGGATTCAACACTCAGCTGATAAGGTTTTCACTGGCACCTCAGATGTGTCCAGCCTGCATCTTCCCCAAGTAAGAGGCCTGAAGTTATAGAAAGCACAATCCTCTGTGTTGCTGTAGCCACAGAGATCTTATCTACACCACTGTCATTGCAGGGCAAAGTTTCCTTGACTTTTTATTTAAGTATAATGTAAGCAGAAAAGGGTACACCCTCTTTGTATACCTTAATGAATTTGCACACACTGATACACATGAGGAGCCAGCACCCACATTACTAGACAGGATAATTCCGGTACCTCAGCGATCCTGTCGTGTCTCTTTCCAGCCACTGCTGCTGTGCAATTTCTAATCTCAGTTGTATGATTCATTTTGTAAATAGAAAAACAAAGAGAGATGATGATTACAGTCGAAAAGCCTTACCTTTATGGGGACTCCTTTAGACCCAGCTCTGCTCCTAATTAACCAGGGGACACCAAAAGGCAGATTAATCTCTCACCTCTTCTGTCATGTGGGGGAGAAATCTCTAATTACTAGTGAATGTAGAATATCTCGGACAGTTATTAGACACAGCTGCTCAAGATGGTACACTTATTAGGTAATGATGAAAAGGACAGGTGAAGAATATGATACCATTTGCTTTCTGGAAGGTGAAATCGAAAGAACTGCCTAACCAGAAAACAACAGGCTATTTTCATTGGTTCTTTAGGAGGGATGGTTACGAAGGTGCTAATGGGAACCAGCCAGGGCTTTCTGCTGAGAACCTGTTGGTTGCCTGGATTTGGAATCCCTGGGGAGCACCCCCAGTCAATCAGGGTGCTGTGTGTTTTTCGGCTTTGCTGTATATAGCCTTGTATAGAACTTTCTGTATCACCCGGAAGGAACCAGGGACCTTGGGACTTCAAGGTTCAAGCTTTGTCCCTGGAAGGGAGACAGTGGCTGCATTGGTGGCAGAGGTGCCTTTGCCAAACATCCTATCAGGACTACACACTACACATTCGGCAGTGTGGGACAGTTTCTTGTCCCCTGTCACCTGTATTCAGGACTCTTGTCCTCTGAGAAGTTCGCTTTGGCACAACATTTTAATATTTATCAGTGTACTTCCTGCTTCTTGATATACTTGTGCTGCACAAGAATTGATTTTCAAGAAACATATTTAGGATTTTTTTTTTGGCACACTCTTGAGTTGGCAAAATGCATATTTGCATAGAAATCATCTTCAGTGAGTTCTCCTTGCAAGTGTGTCAAATTTATAAACATCACTACAGTAAAGACATACTTTTGGATATGGATTTCCCCCTCAGTTCATTTCTTCTTTCATCTATCATGTCTGGGTCACCACACACTCCATTTATTTGGTTGGAATTTTGTTTTTGAGCAATTTATTTGCCCAGGTTGTGTTTATTAAAGCGTCTCACCATCTTTTATTTTTTTACATCACAATTTCAAAATAAAATAATCCCATTCAAAGGTTCTTCAAAGGCTCCTTCCAGTGAAGATAAAGCACATGGGAGCGTCTCTTTTCCCCCCTTGGTCCACAGTTTATCTTTGAAGATGCTGGGTTTTAATAGACAGGATAGAGCACAGAAATCAGATAGTTTTAACTCACACCTATGAAAGTGCCTGGGTTCTGAAAAACGTTTAGGTTAATGTCCAGAATAGGGCTGCCAAGCTCAGTGGAATTTTATTTAACTGGCATATCACTCTGGTTAACTGAACTTTCCAGTTAACTGATGGTTACATCTGCTGGTGCCCATTCCTGACCCCCTCCTCACCACCACCCTATTCCTTCTGGCATTCAATTTGCTTCACTTTCTCTCTCTTCTCCTTTCTCTCATCTCCTCTGCCTCACCCCTTCCATCTCTCTCCTGTTGACTCATTTCTCTTTCCCTCTTGACGTTGATTATTTTTTCCTTCTTTCAGCTTCATTTCCTCTTTTATCTAGACACGTTCTGATTTTTCTTGTATCTGGTGGCCTCAGAACTTGGCTTTTATTAGCCAGCGTATAACGTTCGATCATTCACTCTCCTCGCTGAACCTTGTGTGTTCTGGTCTTTCAGACAGCTAGACACAGGTTTGCCTTTGAACCTGTCTTGGCTTTTCTTGATGCTTTCGTGCTCCTGGAGGTCCAAGTTCATTGTTGCGCTGGTTGAGGAAGAGACTTGCTTTGCCCAGTTGTCAGCTGCTGAAGTTTAACTCAATATTTTAAGTCTATCTGTATTTTATTACATAATACCTGGGCAGCAGATAGTTCTATGAAAACCTTGAAAAGATATCACTATTTAGAAGAAATATGGGTTTCTTTTTTCTCTCCAGTCTCCCTTCCTCCTGCACCAAGGTTCTAAGCTCACGCTTACAGATGAAGTAATTCTGACCCTACTGTGATAAAACTTTCTTTGGAAGTGAACCAAAGTGTTTTCTTCCTCTGTTTGAAGGATGGATCCCGAGGTGGGTCCAGTGATTCCCCACCTCCTGGTGTCCACACCCTGGTGTGGTCCCCTCCCCTTGAGTATAGGTGGAACCTGTGACTTGCTTCTAACCAATAGAAGATGAAAAAGATGATGGGATGTCACTTCCTTGATTAGGCTACATTACATTGAAAAGTGAAGGGATAGTCCAGATATAATTAAGGCCCCAAATCAATCAATTTTAAGTTAATCAGAAGAGAGATCATCCTGGGTAAGCCTGACTTCGTCAGGTGAAAGCCCTTAAATGAGGAACTGAATTCAGAGAGACTCTCCATTCATGGCTTTGAAGAAGTAAGCTGCCATGTTGTCAGAGGGCCCATGAAGAGGACCATGTGTCCGAGAACTACAGTTGGCTTCCAGGAGCTTAGAGCAGCCCAAAGTAGACAGCAAGAAAACAGGGCTGTCAGTCCTGCAACCTCAAGGAAGTAAATTGTGCCAACAACATGAAGGAGCTTGAAGGTGATTGAACTTCCCCAGCAAAGCCTCTGATGAGACCACAGCCCAAATGATACCTGGATTTGAGCCTGGTGAGACCCTGAAGTTGAGAACCCAGCTAAGCAATGCCCACACTCCTGACCCATGCAAACTGTAAGATTATAAACATGTGTTGTTTTCAGCTGCTAAAGTTGTGGTAATTTGTTACACAGCAGTAGAAAACAAATACATTCTGGATAGTAGAGACTTCACCTTCCTTTATTGTGTTACACAGCAAGTTCTAAGTGACTCCCCAGGCCTCAGAAGACAGCCAGGAAGATGACGACTCCACCAGAATTATATATTTTATAAGAAATATTCTAAGATTTTCAACTATGAACTAAGAGGGCAATAACATAGAGCACCAGGCTTCCTATGAGCATTTAGACACACTTCTACTTACAAAGTCAGATATTATATGTCCTAAAAATGGTGTCAGAAGAAGCTCACATGGCCAGAATGGGGCACAATCTTCCCTCCGTAGGTCATCTTGTGACTTACTGAGGAGAAGCAAAGTGACTTCAAGGTTTAGATCATGCCATCCACTGTATCGATGAGGAAAGTAAGAATCCACAGCATCTCGCAGGTGGAACTCAATCTAAGTCCTCCGTCTTGAATCGCATTGACCTAAGAGGTCATATGATTTCCATTAGTTTACAGAGCAACCCAAGGGCAGAAGTGAAATTGGAATTCCACTTTTGAATTTCTGAAACCTTGTTTTATTTATATATTTATTTAATCTGGTTTTTTCCTTTTTTTTTTTGTCCCGGAACCATCTTCCCCTTTGAAAACTCCCTGAACGCCCAGCATTATTTTCTAAAAGGGATGTATTTCTAACTGGCAGGCCCAATCAGGTTGTGCAAAGTGTTCCCTACCTTCCATGCTCACCCAACCTGAAATAATTGTCTCTATGTTCCTTTTACTGTCACCTCTGAAACAAGATGAAGAAACCAATGGTTTGCTTTAGAACACATTAACTTCTTTATCACATTAATACTGACTCATATCTTATTTCCCACTTGCAGTAAGAAAACCATTCAAATCTTTCCCTCCCAGGACAATATCTTTAATAGCTTCTGTGTGTCTCCTATTTTTGGCTGTTTCTGTATAAACAGACTAATCTAATAGCATGCTGAACCATCTAACTTGGCAGAAATTCAGAAAATCACTCATTTCTATGGCAAGCTGGGATGCCAAGACGGGGGGAAAAACCCTCACTTTTATTGCAGAAAGATTTTTCTTAAAGTTGTCTTTCATGAACATAATATGCCTATCATTTGGAATTCTCTAGCACCCTGACTGGAAATTATTTCCTGCAGAAAGGCACAATGACGGACAAGAAAGTATTATTCCCCATACAATTTCTGGCTTGCATTTGTTTGCCTAAAGGAGCAGGATCGTATGAACACAGTTTTAAATGCTGGCATGGTTATGCAAGGTGGCGTTCACCTCTGGGGCAAGCGCACAGTGCCATTTTCATGAACCCGAAAGGTGAGAACATCATGGCCCTGTGTAAAGCCTGCCAGTCACCTGGCCAGCCCAGAGTTCTGCTCTATCACTGGAACAGGAGCCTGTCTCTGGAAGGAGGTCTTCTTGATGACATCCTAGGATACCTCCCACCCCCTTTGATTTGTTGTCACTTACGAGTCACAGAGCCTCAGGGGTCTAAAGTCTTGGCTCCCACTCCTGAGCTCCTAAGCATTGCTGGAGAACATCACAAATCGTGCTGATGGAGCCACTGACAACTCTGCTTTATGGGATCAGCTGCAGTTCCACCCTTAGACTGGGGTAACCAGGACCCCGGCCCTGGGTCCCATGTTTGCATCCCTCCATGGCTCCCTTCCAGCTGTGCCTCTCCCCACAGGAGAGGAAGGTCCACCCAGGCCTTGCCTACCCCCTTTAAGGGTAACTGGGACCCCAAAACTCCCTACCTAAACAGCTCCCAACCCACTTCTAGAACGTCATATGCTTTTCTATATACTATTCTTTCATTTCTCTTAGCATATTTATTTATTTATTACAGGGGAAGATTCACCCTGAGCTAACATCTGTTGCCAATCTTCCTTTTTTTCCCTTCCTTTTTTCCCCACCAAAGCCCCAGTGCACAGTTGTGTATAGTTGTAAATTCTTCTGGTTCTTCTATGTGAGCCACTGCCACAGCACGGCTACTAACAGACAAGTAGTGTGGTTCCGTGCCTGGGAACTGAACCCAAGCCACCAAAGCAGAGCACACTGAACTTTAACTTCTAGGCCATCAGGGCTGGCTCTATATTTATTTAATTCTTTTAAGTAGACTTTATGTTTTTGATCAGTTACAGATTTAGATAAAACCTGAGATAATAGTACAGAGTTTCCATATACCTCACACCCAATTTCTCCTATTATTAAAATCTTATGTTATTTAGTGCATTTATTAGAATTAAAAAACCAATATTTATACCTTATTATGAACTAAAGTCCATAGTTTATACAGATTTCCTTCGTTTTTACCTAATGACCTTCTTCTGTCCCAGGAGCTCATCTAGGATCCCACATTGCATTTAGTGCTCACGTCTCCTTATGCTTCTCTGGGCAGTGACTATTTCTCAGACTTTCCTCGTTTTGGGTAACCCTGGCAGTTTTGAGGGGTACTCATCAGGGATTATGTAGGATGCCCCAATATTGGAATTTTCCTGACTTTGTTTCATGGTTAGACTGGGGTTATGGGTTTTGGGGGGAAGACCACAGAGGGAAAGTCCTGTTCTCTGTACCTTGTATCAAGGTCACCTACGATCAACAGGACTTCTCTCTGTTTGTGTTGACCTTCTTCACTGGCTGGGTCGTATTTGTCAAGTGTCTCCACCATCCAGTTACTGTTTCCCCATCCATTCCATACTGTTCTCTTTGGAGGGAAGCTGCTGTGTGCAGCCCCTGCTTACAGAGTAGGGATTTATGTTCTCACTCCTTGTAGGCAGAGTATCTACATAAACTATTTGGAACTCTTCTGCATGAGAGATTTGCCTCTTCTTCCCACTTATTTATTTAGTCAATCATTTATTTATATCAGTGTGGGCTCATGGATATTTATTTTCTACTTTGGGTTATAATCCAGTGCTACTTTATTTAGTTTGTTGCTCACGCTGTTCCCGATTTGGCCATCAGGAGCTTTTTCAGTTGGCTCCTATGTCCTTTTGACATACTGCCATCATGGTAAGGTGTATTTTTATTTTTGTTTTTATTTTCATTTCCTTTTTTGTTTAATTTTGCCACCTCCCCCCCCTCCCCCCCCCCCCCCCAATTCCACACACATCCACAAAGGCCAGCATGCTGCTATGATTTCTGGTATCTCAGTGGCATTGTTTCTTTTTTTATAAAAGTCACACTGAGCAGCGAGGTGTGTGAGTGAGTTCTCTCTCTCATTTAACATTCGACTCTACATAATCGAGGGACCTGACAGGCCACTCTCTTTCTTAGTGTGTTTGCCACTATACCTACCCCAGGGGATGAAACTTAGAACCTGCCTGGCCACCCTGCCAGGTCTCCGAGTCCCAAACGAAGCAGGCTGTCAAAAACTCAGCCCGGGAGAAGACCTGGGTCCTAATGCTGGCTTGGTCTCCAACTTGCACATCTCAGTCTGATCAGTGTCCCCTCTACGCCCTGGTTTCTTCACCTTCATAATGAGGGGCCTGCCTTGGCTGGTCTCCAAGCCCTCTTCAAATCCTGACTTTCCATGATACTACGAGTCTTTGAGTAATGACTTAGGAAGCTAAAAAGAAGTCACCAATGAGACCTCGTGTATTCTGTTGGAAATCTTGGTAAAGTCACAAAGAAAAGGAGAAAAATAAGAACAGGCAAAACTGGACTCATGAAAGGAAAGAAGGAGAATGAATGTGCAGCGGGGATGGGGAGAGAAGAATAGTTGACAGGGACCAGAAAGAAATGACCTTGGTGCTAATCCCTGTGAAAATTCTGGAACAAAGAATTAAATACATAATTTCTGAAATTTTAGGAAAGAAAGTGGGGACCATTAAGCAAGAATATGAGTGGCATCTCTGTTAACTCTATTTCACTTTCAAAAAGGTTACTGGACAGATAAAAGGTGCACAATAGAGTATATAGTGATTTCAGACCTGGTGGGCTTTGTCAAGAGTGATGTACCCTTAGACAGCTTTAATAAACAGTTCCTAATGTCCAGATGAACAGAGGCAAACATCATCTGGACGTGGCATTGGTCAAACCATGTCTGGAATCTTGTTTTCTGTTTTGAGTATTACCTAATGACAAACTGGCTTGATCCTCAGGAGAATGACATGGGTGATGTGGGCCTTATGACCAGCGCATAAGGAAAGGGGTTGAATGAACTGGAATGTGTTTCACCTGAGGAAGATACAAGACGCTCCAGGTTTTTGAAGGCTCTTCAAAGGAGAGTAGGTGGCTGTCCTACAGTGGAATGAACTTCCACACAGAGGATCTGTGCTCTTTGTTGGAGATGGGAAAGCAAAGGCTGGGTGCTGGACCATCATCATGGCTTCTGTCTAAGGGGTGTCGCTTTGGGCAGAAGGTGTGGCTGGACAAGTGCTAAGGCCTCTTCTTGGCAGATTCTGTGGTGTTAATGTTTCCCGAAGGTTCTCTTTCCTTTCAATTCAGTGGTTCTGAATCCCAGCCCCTATCAGAAACCCCTTTCTTTCCTTAAAATACAGATTCCCAGGCCCTGTGTGGACCCTCGAACCCACTTGGTGGGGGAGTTAGGTGGCCGTGTGAGTACTGGGGATCTGCATTTCTGCTAAGCTCCCAAGGTGATTCTGATACACCCGTGGAGCTGAGAAGCACCCTCCTAACAGGATTGCCAACTCCTTAAGGATAAGAACCATGTTTTCCTCCTTTTTTGTATGCCTCCCCATACAACGATAATTACATAGCATAAGCACAGAAATGCTTGTTGGTGGATTTATTCCAGCAATTTTTTTTTAGCTCTCTTTGTCTGGAACTTTGCAAAATAAACACCATGATCACCCCATGCTTTGTGAGTAGCATGCTAGAATGGAATTTCACTGTTTTAGAATTGGGGGTCAGTTTCTTGGTTTCAACTGAATTATGAAAGGAAGAGGAGAGACCCTTGGAAAAGTATGAATGTTGATGCTGAGGACTAGCCAGGCACTTCCCTTCCAGCTGGTTCCATGAGGGGTTAAGAGGCCGGCTGTTTTGAACCTCTTATTAGTGATAGTTCCAGACCCCTCCTCATTGTGCATTTATCTTGCAAGGGGCCTCTTTAGGGGATGTTTCCATTCTATTTTATCTGCAAAATTACTTTCCATTCTGAGGTCTTTTGTGTAAGTAGTCCCTTGAACCCATTCCAAAAAGTGGATTTTTAACCCAATAGACCATGACTGCAGTGTTTTATCATGCATCCATATTTCAAAATGTGAATGTAAGTAGATTTAGCAAAGTTAAAATAAAATTAAAACTTTCCAAAAGGCACTGCTGCTTGCTTTTCCATGTTGGACTTTTCCGTTTGGGGTTTTTATGCCATTTAAAAGACTTTAAAAACAGGAAGACTTTTTCGCTTGGGTCCTTTTTTTTCCTCCACAAGGGACGGGGTACTGAAAACACTCATGAGGTCTGGCCTTGCTTTGTCCCCGTGCAGCTCGCTTGGCAGCAGGCAGAGTGAGTTCTGAATCTGCGAGTTAGTGCCGTTTATAGCAGCATCGTCGGTGAGATTTCTAACTGGCATCTCGTTTCTGTCTTGCCTCTCTTGAAATCTCTTCTTCTCTAAAATAGAAATCCGACCTTGCCACCACCCTATCTGCCCCTCCCCACTTAATCCCTTCACTGGCTCTTCATATCCCTTGGGATAAAAACCAAAATCCTTACTAGACCCTGCAAGGCCCCTGCCAATCTCTGCAGCCTCCTCTCACCCCACACCCGAACCTGCCAGCCTCCCCCAGTCCTGTCACAGGGCCTTTGCACAGGCTGTTGACTCTGCCTGAGGAGTCTTCCCTTCCTGCTTTAGCTAATGAACTCTTTCTCATCCTTTAGGGCTCAAGTGGATCATCGTTTTCAATAACGTGCAAAGTTACTTCATCTTTCTAAGCTGTGTTTTCTTCTCTGTACAATGGGGTTAATACCTGTATCTTCTTACTAGGATTTTCTTGGAGGGAAGTAAGGGATAATTGATATTGTTCACCAAGTCACTTAGCATTGTACTGGGCATGCAGTAGGCTAGCATGCTCTGAGTGTTAGAAGTCATTGAGCTGGGCTGCCACCTCTACCCTTAAGGTGTTTTCTTTGGATTCTTCCGCTCCTTTTACTGAAGATGTTATTTTGGGGGGTTGGGGTGGGAGAGGTCATAGGAAATCAAGAAAGGGAGGGGAAATTGAGGGAGGTGTGGATATAACCCCGACAATGCCCTCAGCATACCACTGAAAGACACTCTCGTCCCCCGCTGCTGTGGTCTGAATGAATGTATCCCCCCCAAATTCACATGTTGAAATCCTAACCCTCAAAGACCATGGCAGTAGGAGGTGGGGCCTTTGAGAGGTGCTTAATCCATGGGGATGGAGCTCTCTTGAATGAGTTTAGTGCCTTATAAAACAGGCTCCAGAGAGCGCCCCAGTCCCTTCCACCATGTGGGGCCATAAAGAAGGTGCCAGCTGTGAACCAGGAAGAGGCCCTCACTAGAACCCAACTATGCTGGCGCCTTGATCTTGGACTTCCAGCCTCTGGAACTGTGAGAAATAAATTTCTGTTGTTTATAAGCCACCCAATCAGTGGTGTTTTGCTATAGCAGCTCAAAGGGACTAAGACACCCACTAAGTCAGCCACATTTTGGCCTCATCACCCCCTGAATGTAAGGGAAAGAAAGGGCCAGGAGGAGGAGAGATCCCCCACTTATTATCCTCATTTTAGTGAAGAGATTGAGATTTGGAGAGCTTCAGTGCCTCCTGGGGGGTCATTCAGCTCCTCAGGGACCGAGCGGGGATTGCACGCAGGGCCCTTGGATTCCCAAGCCTGCCTTCTCCCCCTACTCCACCCTTTCCAACTGCACGCCAGCATAGTGACTGTGCATCCTGCAGGCCTTGAAGACAGAACCGCAGGCCCAAACTTCGGTGAGGGCCTCCCTGTGTTCTCTAGAACACATGCCGGGACACGGCCTTCCAGCCTTTCATTGTGCAGGTCTCTCACGGTAGCAGACAGGCATCTAGGCTGAGCGACAGCACCACTACAAAGGTCCCCTGCTTTTCATAAACAGATGGCTGCAAGGCTGGTTCTCAAGAAAGCAACTTCTGCTCCCTCCTGCGTGCTTTTACGCTTCGCTGTGAAGTGCAGAGTCGAGCTGGCGGGCCTCTTTTTCTTCTCTACTTTATGTATGATTCATAAAGGGAGCTCAGCAGGTCGTGGGGTGTGCAGTGCAACCTGGCCTCTGCTCCCGAGGCCATCACAGGGGGTGGGGCCCATTTCACTTTCCGCTCACATGTAGGTCAGCGAGGAGAGCAGAGGGACAACCGTCCTTCAGAGGGATTTTTTTTTTCTTTCAGGCTTCTCATTGCTGAGAACAATCCCACCTCTGCTGACCAAAAGGCCACGTGTCCGGTTAGTAGTCTGACCCCTTAGGGGACCCAGAGAGACAACCTCCAGTTGTCAGCCACGGGGCCTCCATGGGTTTCACCTTACCTACCAGCATTCCTGAGCCCAGAGGAGGTGCAAGTCGAGGATCCAGCCATATTCTTCTGCCCCACAGACCTTTCTTTTTGTTTGGAAGAACATTTCTGCCATTAGAGATTCATTCTTTTGAGTCTTTGAGAACTTTAAAATATGAGTGCCCAGGGGAATAAGAACCTCAGGCATTGTTGTCAGCTGAGAGCTGGCAGCTGGTTTAGTGTATAACCAGTATCTTGTTACAAATGGATGTTCAAATACCCAACTTGGAAATGATGTGCTTCTTCTTCTTATCTATTTGACTGATGTATAAGTCGTCCTTATAATATCTCTTTCACTTAGCCACTCACTCATGCACCAAAAATGCTCTTTAATTGGGAGAGCAAATGGAAGCATTCAAGTTCTAGGGACTTAGAACTGATGGACTGGGGCCTGCCTGTCAGTCATCATTGTACAGCAGGAACGAGGCTGAGGGCCAGTGTCTTACAGCTTCAGTACTAGGCTGTAGTGTGTGCATGTGTGTGGGTGTAGGTGGGGTTGGGGTAAGTACTGCATTTGTGAACAAAGAGGAGAAAGGGCTCAGAGCAGGAAGGAGCCTGTAAAGAAACTAGTATTTGCAAAACTTCTACAGCATCAAACTCTGCCATGGTTTCACTTGCGATTCCTCACCTGGTCTTCACAGCATCCCTGCAGCACAGATTTCCTCACTGTGCAGAAAGGAAACTTTGCCCAGTGTCATTAGATTTCAAATCTCAATGTGTCTGGTGCCAAAACCTTGCTCTTTCCCCTCAGGATCTGCACTTGAATGTTATCTGATTCAGGATTTGCTGGGATCCAGCTCTGGTCTACCAGAATTTGATGTATGAGACCCTGTCAATCTAAGCCTCAAGTATATTGCTTATTGGGTGGACGCCTGCCTCTCTCTTTAATCCAGTGCCTAGGAGGCCTGAGGAAGGATGGCAGGTGGGCTTGGATCTTGGCCACACTGCCTTAGGTCCCGGGATCTGGCTCAAAAATTGTCGCTTGTTTAAGCCACCCAGACTACGGTGTTTTGTTATAGCAGCCATGCAGACTAAGACACAGGGTCAGCGTTGTGTAACTTGCAGAATCAGAATTATCCTAGGTGGGTCACCTATTTTCTGGGAGCCTTGGGTAAGTCACTCATTCTCTCTAAGCTTCGGTTTCTTCATGTACAAAATGGAAGTATTAACAGTGCCTTCCTTAGAGAGTTGTTGGGAAGATTCGGTGCCATACAGCAGTCACACAGTAACTAGCACGTTAAGTTCTCAGTACTTAGCCAGCACCGTCAACATCATCCACATCATCATCATCAACGTCATTAACATCATTGTCATCATTGTTGGCATCATTGTCATCATGAAAATCACTAGGTATCGGTTTGCCCTTGACCTGGGTGTCCGTGATGGAAAACCTGTGAATAGCAGACACATACAAAACTCAGCAGTTGGCTTTTCCACGCAGGCATCAGTGGTGGCCACTTTGGGAAAAAAAATGCTTTGGAAACCAGGTCACAGAGGAAAGTGGCTCATTGTACAGAGCCGAGAGATCTGCTGTGGAAGTGTGGAGGGAGCCCGGCCTAATTGCATTGATAATACAATCCTGTAACTCATTCTGCCAATGTGAAGGTGGATGGACGGTCCCCATTCTGGCCGCCGAACGTTGCCCGTGTTTTCCTGGGAGAGACATCTGCACTCCAGTCATGATTAAAATGCCCTGGACAGGCCCTTGCTATTAAGAGTCTGTGGCTCCAGTTTAATAAAAGGTAGTATATTAAAATGGAAACATGTTATTATTGATAAGGACTAGACATGTTATAGACCAGATTAAAGCTTTGGTAATACAAGAATGCAGGGAAAGGAAGCAAAGGGTTATTGAATACCTACTATGCGCTGATTACCCTGCTGGACACCTTAGAGACCTCACCACAAAATATCCCATGCCTTCGAATAAACCACATCTGGCCTCTGTCTGATATATTAATATATTTAATTATCAGACTTCCAGCATTAAAGAAGATTACAATAGAGGCGTCCAGTTGATTGGGGAATAGTTACTGCAAACGATAAGCTCTTTTGAATAAACCGATACTGACTTAATGAGGTTTTGCTGTGTATTATTATTTTTTTCCTGATGGAAAATCGACTGGCTGTTCTTCTCCCCCACCATTCTCTGGCCTTTTGCTTGCTAGTAATGACCCCCTTTTCTCTCGCTCCATGGGAACTTCTAAAATTTTAAATTAATGGATTTTTCAGCCTCAAGTTTCTGGAATTCTAAGAGGGCCTGAAAGGTAAGCGCTCAATTACCAAGGCGTGTGAACAAAAATAGGCAGCTTAGCTAGGAGAGTAAAAATAGAGAGGAGTCTCCCCAACTTCCCTGGATTTGTGCTTTTGTTTCTGGAGAAGGATCAGGAAGTATTCAGCCTCCAGTTCATTTGGCTGCCCCTTCAGACCTCTTCTTCCCGGTGCTGGCATGAGCTCCATCATTTAAAGAATTCATGAACCCAGTCTGAGGGCCTGTGTGCTGGGGAGATTTCCTTATCTGGCTGAAGAGGCTGGTGTGGTTTGGACTTGTTCCCCTCGTCTGCCCAGCTCCAGACAGGGGCATGTGCCCGTTTGAGATGGGCTGACGGTTCAAGCTACCCAGGCTGTCCATCTGGAGCACGCCATGGACCCTGGACGATAAAAAATAAATAGCGCGCATCGAACGGCTGCCACACTCCTGCATTTCCTAGTTACGCTCCTAATAACCCGGTGATGAGAAGCATCCCTGCCCCCAGGTTACAGATGAGGCTTTAATGGTCCAAGCATCTGGTCCATGGTCATGTCACTTATCAGTGGCCCTCTAGAACTTTCTACCACATCACACTCCCTTAGTCCCTGACATCATTCTCAGAACAAAGAAACAAAGAAGAGGGGGCTGGAGAGGTTGGCTTTCTGGGTGCCCCTTGGTAAATGGTGTGGAGCTAAGCACATAGTGGGTGCTCAAAGCCTTCTGTTTGAAAGGAAATTTAGGTACCTCGGGGCAGCAGGTATCAAAATGGAGGCCTAGGTGGGGATCTGCGGCCTGGGTAACGTTCTCCCGGCCCAGGGCCTGCCACAGTGTGTGTCCCCCTTGCAGCCGATAGGAGCTGATGGGGAGCCCTGCAGTTGGTGTCGGCATCTGTGAACTGCCCCATAGGTGGAGACCTTTACCTGCTCCTAGGGCCTTTCCTTCCTCTCTGTGGGGAGAGGTCCCCAGGCCTGGGTCCACCACGTGGACGGGGAGTCCCTTTCTCCTGCTCCCCTGTCTCTGGGCAGTGTTTGACCCCGACCCCCAGGAAGCTTTCTTCAAGAGGGAGCCCGGAGTCTCCTTCCCCACTCCAAGCCAAGCTCCTCTCTTAGGACAACTGCCCTGTGCCAGCACTGCCCTCCGTGCTATGCAAACATTATTTCACAGGACAATTTTAAAAAACAGGAAGGTACCGTTATTCTCCCCATTTTATGGATAAGCCAGCCAAAGCCTGGAGGGTGAGTGACTGGCCCACGTCTCCTAAGGAGCTAGGAGCAGAGTCAGGATCTGCACCCAAGGGGTGGGCTCG
Source organism: Equus quagga (assembly GCF_021613505.1). Classification (NCBI taxonomy): domain Eukaryota; kingdom Metazoa; phylum Chordata; class Mammalia; order Perissodactyla; family Equidae; genus Equus; species Equus quagga. The sequence continues at coordinate 70,840,755 of NC_060279.1, forward strand.
GGTGGCTGCATTTCTGGTTTTAAACCTCTCTCCTCAGTTGCCTAGCTCTTCTCACTCCCTGTCCTTCCTCCTTCCACTTGGTCCAGCTTTTCTTCCCCTACCCATCTCTTCTTCCACCACTGTTTTCTTTCTGTGCAAACAGCATCCAAAAGGCCCAGCCTCTTGGCCTTGGGCTCTGATAAGATCCGGCTCTGCTCCTTTTGTCTGAACTGTACCTTCCTTTTCTGAATGGCCCTGTTAATTGCAGTTGACTCTCATAGAATGTGGACGGCCAGGCTACTTGACACCTGACTAATGCTTCTGACTTTTCCTCGGTGCCCCCGCAGCAGGCTGGAGGGGATGGGAGGGGGGTCAGAGGCGAGATAGAGCACTTCTGATTCCAATAAAATACGTTAGAGCATTAGAGCCTTTCTATTTTTCAAGTCTCTCGCTCGCTCGCGCTTGCATGCGCGCTCTCTCTCTCTCTCCCTCATTTGAGAGGGGATGTTGTCATTTCTAGGAATTCACAGTAAAATGAGAAATGATTAGGAGATTTCACAGTTGTAGCTCCTGTGAAGATTCAAGTTTTGGGTTTTTTTTTTCACTCCTAAGCATGAAAAAAGAAAAAGAACTCTGAAGAATAAAACCTGAGCCATATGAATCCAAAGCAAGAGAATTCATATGTCTGGGGAGCTGGGAGTGGAAGCTTGGTTTCCTGCAGGCCTACTACATGTCAGACCTGCTTTCCTTTTCTAATCTCCCAGCTGTCTTATGAGAGAGGTATATGAAGCCCACTTCAGAGGGAGAAAAACTGAGGCTGAAAGCCTGGCTTGCCGTCCATTGCTCAGTCATCACTGTTCTATTTGGGGCAAGAAAATAAGACCAGGGGAAGAAACTCAGAGCTACAAGCTGGAGTAGTTTGGCGGCCTTGGATCTCAAGATGTGCAAGGTACTTCTGCACGCTGTCAAGCCTGGTAGGCTCCTTACAAGGGGACAATACATTATCTCAGAGGAACCTCATGACAAACCTGGGTGGTCAGAATTATCCTCTCATTTTGCAGAGGAGAAAGCTGAAGTGCACAGAAGGGGAAAATTTGTGTCCCCCACCCAAACTCCAGGTGCACCGGCTTGATTTCTCTGCACATGTGGCCTGGGTGAGATCTGCTGAAGAGATAGAGCGAGGATCTGATGTCCACTATCAGGGGACTAGGAGGAAGGCATTTTGGGACCACAGTTGGTCTCCATTTTAAATTTGGCATTGTGCTAGGGCAGTTTCAGATCATGCAACCACCCAGACAGGAGACTGACAAGGTGAAGCTGGCAGACACAGCTGGGTCATTTTCATTTAGATAAGGTGTTAAAAAAAAAAAATGCAAGGTACACTGTATTGAGTATGGATCTTAATGCTTCTAAGGAGGCAGGTGGAGAGCATCTCTAAAGTGGCAAATGCCAGCTTCATTAACAAAGGAATTCACGCCATTTAAGGAATAGTTCACTTGAAAGTCCAGAGTTCTGACTTCTTTTGAACTATCAGAGTGCCACCAAAGGCCAGCAGCTCTGGGCTAGAATTCTGGGGTGCAAAATTGGCAGGAAGGCCCGGGGCTGAGGCCAGGGCTGCCCTTTTGGATGGGGTGAGGGCTCCCCAAATTCCACATTCCCAATGCATCTGCTTCACCATTTCTGCAACCTGCCTGGCCCCACAGGCTTTAAGTGTTCTGCACCTGGAGTGGAATGAAGGCCTTTGGATCACAGAGAACCACCAGCTGCTGACCTTCTCTGAGCTGGGCATTTGTTTTCTCATCTGTAATATGGAATCACTAAAACCCACCACAGAGTTGCTCTCAGGGTGAACTATGCTCGCGATGTAAAGTCCTTTAGCACGTGCTCAGAAAGTTGCATGGCTACTATTTACTTTGTTAACCACCACCCCCCCCGCCGCCGACCGCCCCACCCCCCCCACACACACATTCCAGTTCCTCTGGGGTTGAAAGCATGAACACCAGGAAGCCCACGGAGGTGCTTAAGGGGGAATGGAGGGAGGCAGGCTGGTATGTAAACAGATGCCTTCTCCAAAAACCGTTCTTTTCCTTGGATTTCAGAAAGACCTCATGGAGAGCAAAGCTTTTTGCACCTTTGTCTATTTTTCCAGGTCTAAGGTTCCCCAGGAGATCCTCCTAAAGGAAAAGGCAGGGGAGCCCCCAACCCAAGCCAGAATCAAATGCAAATATGACAATGGGACCCATCCCGGGTAGAAAAAGGCTCCTTTTTAATTAGAAGCCTGGAAGGACATACCCTTTAATTGCAGCGCTTGTACTGTCAGGGCTATCAATATTGGTGCCTCTTTCATTAATAAACTGGCAAGTCAGAAAGCTGCCCGAGTGGGAACCCCTCCCCAACCCCCTCTCCCACCCCAAGCTCTACTTAATCAACGACAGACTTGATCAAACAGGAAGAGAACATGTAAATCAGCTGCATTAATTCTGCCGGCCCTAAATAGGTAGAAGGAAGGGAAACATGAAAGGGAGCCTTCATCCGTTTTCCGCAGATGCCCCGGCTCTCTGTGAACCCAAGCAAGAGCTAGTTAAACGGCCCTGCAGATTGCCGGTGACTCGGGGAATGCCTGGGTTTATGTATGGATTAGCACAGTGATGGACCCTGAGTAGCAAAAGACGAAGACTAATTACCTGACAGAGCTCCCCTCCGCTCGCCTGGGTCATTGAAATTAATTTCTGCTTTCAGGCTTGGCAGAAAGCAGCTGCAGAATTTCAGTTCAATACTCAAATTAACGGGGAGCCGAAATTATTTCTCTGCACAGGCAGTATTAGAGGAGTGGGTTACCAAATAGATCTTGATCGCAGACACCAAAGAAAGGATTATTCCTCCCTTTTCATCAAGAGCCTTAGGTCCTTGGAAAGTGCTAGGGGGTGGTGGAGGGGGGGAGAAGAAAAACCACCACCAATTTCTTGGAGAGTTAACATTAAGTGCTGTATGAAATTGAGTGTGACATACCTGTGTAGGAGACCTCCTGCCCCCCAAATAATTTACAATTTTTCTCCATTTGACAAAAAAATTAATTTAAATATATGGCCCTTTTGTATATACCCAAATTGGAATTCCTATCAAGGGATATTAGCAAATATCAATTCTAGAGCATCCCATGTTGTCCAGAAGGCATTCACCCTTATTTCACCGATAAGGAAATGGATGGAGGGACATTGGGAGCGGGTTTGAGGCAGGAGAAGGGGGAAGTCAAAGTTGGAATTTGAACCTAGGACTCGGTCTCCAAGTTCATCTTTCTGTCTCTTCACGTTCCTTCTCACTGTCCCTTCCCCTCTGGGCTCCGCACTTTCATTTCACCCTCAGTGGGGTCTGTCAACTTTGTTGAGCACCATCTGTATGTGCCGGGTTACATTCAGTGCTGTCCAGGTCAATAGTTCTCACCTCCCTTGTCTCTGTGACTTTCCCACCACCAGGACCCACCTGATGGATGAGATTCATGGGCACATTCTTGCCATGGGCTTCTGCCAGCTAAGACAGCTGCAGGTCCACGGAGAGGTCCCACTTTGACCACCATTTCTTTTGCTCCTGCCAAGACTGGTTCCACATCAGGATGCGTCAGTGGGGAATCCTGGGCATGAGGCACATTCATCACAGATGCAGGAAGACTATCTCTTTCCTAACTCTGCCCAGCCCTTTAGGGTAGGGACATAGTTGAATAGTTAGCCAAATTCTGGAATCCTACTGTCCAGGTACAAATTATGTCCCTCATCCTACTACATGTAAAACTGTGGGATTATAGTTTATGATAGTAATGCTATTATTACGACCTACTAATACTAGTACTGGTAATCCTAGTACTACTAATACTGCTAGTAATGATAATACAAGTAATACTAGTATTAGTTACTAGTACTAGTACTAGTAACTACTACATAGGGATTCTGTAAGGATTAAATTAGCTAGTGGAGGCAAAACCCTTAACACTGTGCCTGGCACGTAGTAAGCTCGCTATAAATGTTGGTGCAGCTATTATCCCTGGCCCTGGTCACCCAAACTAGGTAACCCAAGATAAGGCCTCCTCTCTGTTCCCCTGAAATGGCAGAGAAACTCTGTACAGCTGTCCAGACCCAAGAAGACCCAACAGCACTGTCCCTTGTAATGTTCATAGCCACTTCTTAATGCCCTTTTAATGCGTAAGAACTCAAAAGAAAACATGTATTCTCAGAAAATAATTACCACTTATCAAATATGTGCGAAGCATACTCATATTTATCTAAAAAAAAAAAAATCAACCTTGACAAGGTTTTATAAATTGTAAAACTGAGGCTGCAAGAGGATCTGTGACCAGCACAAATACCCCACAACTAGTTCAGGGCAGTGCAGGGATGGGAACCCTCGGCTCTGTGTCTCCAGGCCCACAAGGTAGCCGTGTGCCCATCTGTGCTCCGCTGAGTCACCCAGGAGGAGCAATTAGGCCCCTTCTAACATGTCCAGCTTTAAACCTGTGACCTGGAGGCGAATGACTTCCACATCTCATTACCAATCCCCTGAGCCCCCCAGCCCCCTGTGGGATAGGGAGGTTAATCAGCCACGTACCGAATCTGCTTATAAGGCTGTTTCACGTACAATTTTTATATCTTGGCTCCTAATAATGGTCCCATTATAAATGGTTGTCTCACTATGATATACTGGTTCCTTGCCTTCTAGGAACTGATTTAAAAGGGAGCCCCGGATGTCTTGTGCCCATAGAGTTTATTCATATTGCTTTTTGCTTGCTCAGCAGCTGAAGTGGTGTGGAGGATAGCCCCCCTCCAAAAAAATATTTTCTTTCCAGCATGAGGCAGTTGCCATAATTAGTAACCTCCAGCTTACATGATATCTTGATAATACTTTATGAAAAAAATCACTCTTTTTCCCTCTCCCATACCCCGCCACCCCCAAGCTTCTGATCAGACAGTAGTGCCATTGGACAAATGCTCACCCCTGGCTCTGTTGCTTTCTGCCTCTCTACAACCAAAATGTTTTCATTGTTTCTAGGGTAACTTGGGAGAAAGGTCATAGGGGGATCTATGGCATCAGGGAGTGTCTCTTCAAACCAAAACCCCTGGGCGTATTTATCCAACAAATATTTATTTAGTGCCTATTATGGGTTAGGCATATGAATATACTACTAGGTACAGCAGAGCAGAATATATGAGAATAAGACACATCCAGAAAATCTGGAATGCGTGTTAGGAATCTAAATAGGCATATAAATTGAAATTATGAAGGAGAATTGCACTTTATGGAATTCTTTGTGCTAGTTATTATTAATATATGGATGAGCTTTGGTTCTCGTCTTCAATGAGTTTAAAATCAAGGAAATCGTTAAAGAGTGCTTTGTTTCCCCCAAAGTGGGGTTGCGTTGAATATTTAAATTCTTCTCTGAACTTCATGGCTAAGGAATATACATTCCAGCCTCAATAATCTTCTTTGCTGTTCTCAGAATGCCTCAACCTCTTTCCTATGGCAGGGGTTTCCGTATGCTGTTTCCTCCCCTGCCGTGGTCTTCTTTCCATCCTTGACATGACTGTTTCCTGCTCTTCCTTTCCTTGATACAAATGCTTCTCAAAGAGCTCGTCCTGACTGTATTAATTTCCTGTTGCTGCTGTAACAAATGACCGCAAACCTGGCGGCTTAAATAGTGTGAATGTCTTCTCTTGCTGTTCTGGATGTTAAAAGTTCACAGTGAGTCTCACTAGGCTGAAATCAAAGCGTTGGTGGGGCTCAGTTCCTGATGCAGGCTCTAGAGGAGAAGCTGATCCACTTTCTAGAGGCCAATTGTATGTTTTGGTCCATGGCCCTCTTCTTCCGTCTTCAAATCTGGCAGTGTAGCATCTTTAAATCTCTCTGATTGTGCTCCTCCTGTCTGGCTTTTCCATCTTTTTAGGACCTTTGTGATTCTGTTGGGCTCACCTGGGTAATTCAGCATACTCTCCCCATCTCAAGAACTGTAGCTTATTGACATCTGCAGATTCCCCTTGGCCACATAGAGTCCTATATTCACAGATTTCAGGGATCAGAACATGGTCATCTTTTGGCAACATTGTTCTGCCTACCACACTGTCCTAACTAAATAAAGTAATGCCCCTCCATTCTCTTATCTCAGCCCTTAGTTCCTTGGCATCGTAACACTCACCACAATTTATATATTTTAAATTTTATTTTCGGTTTACTTGGTTTTGGTCAGCCTCTCCAATTATAACATGAGCTCACTAAAACTAGGGGCCATGCCTAAAATCTCCTTCCTTTTCTGTCCCTTCAGCCTAAACTTACTCAACTGCGTCAGTCAGGCTGTCTTGGTTGTGAGTGAGAAAAACCTCACTCAACTGGCTGAAGCAAAAAAAAAGGGGGGGAAGGGGCATTTGTTGCCTTATATAAGCAAAAACTCTAGGGATAGAATTGGTTCAGGCTCCACTGGACGCAGGTATTCAGAAGATGCCATCCAGAATCTATCTCTTCCCCTTTATGGCTCAGCTTCTCCCTGTGTTGACTCAGGAACTTCCTTCGTGGATGATGGCAAAGCCAGCTGCACCTGTAGGGTGTGAAACCCTCCCGTCAAAATCTGGAGTTGACCAGTTGACCATCGTTGGTCTAGCTGGGGGGACATCCATGGATCAGCATGTGGGAATGATTGGACAGTGTAAGTCATTTGCCACCGTGAGGTTCCAAAACACATGGTCAGGGCGCTGGGGGAAGGGCTGTTTCCCAAAAAGATCAGGGTGCCTTATCGGAAAGGCAAATGAGTGCTGGCCAGGCACACACAAAGGATATGGAGTAACTACCCTTCAAAGTCTTATTAACTCTCCTCCCCACCTTGGAGACTGGCTGGTTACTCTGATTGCTTCTATCTTTCTACACATTTACATCATTATATAATTAGCATGTGATTATATGATAATGATCCCTTTTCAATATATAATGAAATCTTTTGCAAAGCACCTTCAGGTCTGTTAGGGAAAGGAATGGACACCTGCTTGCTTTGGGCCAGGCACTGTACTAGGCCTAATCTCTATTTTATCAAACTTTCACTGCCCCATCCAGTGAGGGTGGACATATTCCTCCCATTCTGCAAAATCATAGCTACTGTTTCCCGAGTGCATGCTAAGCACTAGGTGTCACACTAAAACCCTTGGAACATCACCTCCCTTATCCCTCAAAAACAGCCCTAAGGGGGACTCAGGATCTCCCAGCTGGTACGTGGCAGATCCAGGGAGTAAACCCTAGACCCCAAACAGAAGCTTCTAAAACAGAGCCAAAAATTTGTTGGCTAAGGCTGCTGACATTGAACTGAGTATTTCTGCTTTTTGGGATCCCAGCCCTTTTTTTAGAGCTAGAGGTCTTTATTGCTATTTTTCTAAGAAGCAGCATTAGTAATCACTTTGGCAGAAATTTTATATGAACGGCGAGCTTTTCTTTTTCATTTGCTTTAACTTAGTCTTTTCCATTATTCATTTGGCTTCTTGAACTCTCCTATCTGTACACCATACTTACTCTTATTCACCCAGAACAGGTGTGTGGCACCTTGGAGAAGATGAAGCCAGAGAGAAAATCAGTCAGACAGGAATTATGTTGAAAGATGACTGAATAAATTATCACCTCCCAGGAGCTGTATGAGAAACAGCCATTTCTTTAGGACGTCAAAGCACCTTTTTCCTCTCTAATTCACGCATATCCCTGCACAAAGGCCCATGGTGACAGGGAATCTGTTTCTAGACTCTGTGGGGCCTTCTGAGAACATGAGGCCCTTGTGAGGAAGCACTGATGTCTGGTCGCCGCCTTTCTCTGCAGCCAGTCAGTTCTCTTGCACTCTGTTTCCGTCACAGTCCTTTTCACAGACGGCTCTGGGGTAAACAGTCCCTGGTCACTGGATGATCTTGCTAATGATAGACTGAATTTACAAACGGACAATGGCCAGACCATACTGATCATAGAACTCTGACCCGCAAGCTCTGCAGCAGCCAGCCCAGGAAGCCAAACCACACCCTCTGCAGCAATTAACCGAGAATGGTCAAGACTTGGTCAATAACGCCCACCTGCCCAAATTTTTATCTCCACTTCCAACTCAGAACCAACCGGAGAAAACCAAATATGCTCTCAAAACCGGTCACATAGGATGCCCTGCTTCTAATTAGCTGCCTCAGCTTCCCTCTGCCACCAGCCTCCAATCAAGGCACACCTGTAGTCAGGCATGGCTTATAGATGAGGCTACATCCTGAGCAGTACATCGTTACATGATTTCGTTGTTGTGCGAACATCATAGAGCGTGCTCACGCAAACCTGGATGGTGTAGCCATACCTGGGCCGTATGGTACTCATCTTATGGGACCACCGTCTTGCATGCAGTCCTTCATTGACTGAAATGTTGTTATGTGGTGCATGACTGTATAAGGCCTTCCTTTCCCCTGCCTGCCTTTGAGTCTCTGCCAAGCACTCCCGATGGTGGCTGGCTCCCCTGCTATAGCAAGCTTTGAATAGGTAGCCTCCATTTTGTTCTCATTTGGGTGGCCTTTGTTTATTGTCAAACTAACTTTGCACTAGGTTTATTTTTTTTTCACAACTCCCCCTCATATATCAACAGTTACCATGACCTTGATCTTTTCCACCTCTTAGTTTTCTCTTTCTCTCCCATTTGTCCTCTCCTGGCTCTGCTCTCTTTCAACCTTTGTTAAAATAATTTGTTACTATTGTTACATTATCGTTTCATGTGTTGAATGTCTAAGATGTGCCAAGGTGGGTTCAATCATCATCTCATTTAACCCTTAGGGAAACCTCACAAATATACTCGCAGCCCCCGTTTCACAGGCCTAGTTAATGGACAGTCAGGGGAATTAAGTGATCTTGGCTTCCCAAGGTGATAAGCCACAGCAGCAGCGAAGGATCCAAGTTAACTCATGTCTGTGGTTGAATCTAAGGCCCTGGCTGCCATTTTGATCTCCCTCTCTTATCCGACTACAATTCCTTGGAGGGCAGGTTTGTTGTAATTTAGCTGTGTATCCCTCACTGCAAGGAGAGGCTGGCAGGACTGGCTTAAATGTCTGAGGAAGGACAGAGGAGGGAGGAGGAAGAAGAAAAACAGGCAGAATGAACTCAGAGGAAGAAAAGAAAAAGTGCTTGGCTAAGTTGCATAATAAGGATCTCATTTTTCCTTTTAATAGATTACTATATATAGTGACCATAGTGTTTCTCTAATTTCTTCAAGACGTCCTTTGAAGATGAAAAAGTATGTGTGTCTGCTTAGCATACTTTTTGTCTTTCAGAAGAGTGTACTCAGATCATTAAATATACAGATAATTCCTCCTTAAATTCCATAAGCTGGAAACACCACCCACATTCCAAATGAACACAGATCCACTTTTGTCACCTGTTTGAACCTGGGGTCCTGGCACCCTGCTCTCTGCCATGATGGCAGCCTGTTCGTGAGATGTTTGATATGCTCCCAGTGGCTCTGCCTGAGCCTAAAGCCTCACTGATGTGAATCCAGGACAGTCACGTTCAAATGCATTTTTCATGTATAAGTTGTTCCCTCTAGTCTTTGAGATTGTGCAATTAGCATAGGTTGTCATAGTGATGTATTTATTATAATGGAGGTGTTCTCAGGAAACCAGATTTAATAGTTTTAAATCAGAGGCCAACATGGACTTTTTGGAATTCCATTCACAGTAAATTTTATGCCTGGTGAAAGGTTATGGAATGGGTTTCCATGCCACATCTCCCCCATCCCACAAATCTCAGCTAACCTACAAAGTGGATTTTTGCGAGCCAGCCACCTGAGGCAGACAGAAAATTTCAGAGTTTACTATCACCTACATGGCACACCTTCCAATGAAAAAGGAACAGGGGAAACATGGCCTGGCTGTAGGGTCTATATTCTAAACCCTTCTAACAATGGGAGTCTCCTTAATGGAGAATCTCCTAAGCCCGGGACTGATGGGATTTTGGCTTTTCTTGTGTTCAATTGATAGCCCCTTGACTGCTGAAGCCATTGCCCATCTGTTCAGCTATCGTATTCATGAGGCAGTTGGACCCCTCACCCACAGCCCAGGTACCTGGCATCCCTTAGTTGGTATCAGGAGCCCACGAAAATTTCTTATATTGTAAGTGCCAAAGTACACCATCTTTACTTAAACTGCCCTATTTCATGTATGTGCATCCCCAGCATGCTTAAACAGGAAAGGCAAAAGAGAGAGAGAGAGAGCCCAAGCCCCAAGGTGCCGGAAGTCTGGTTCCTTTGTGTCTACAGAAAAGATATAACGATTGAATTAGACTCTTAAATATCTTTGGATGTCGGGTTGAATACAAGCAGCTATTCAGCGTCTTACTCTGGCAGGAGAACAAGTCCACTGGAGGTGGGAAGCCATTTAGGGCCCTGGGAGTGTGAGCAGATAGTTAAAATGGTATCAAAGATGGGTTGGAATGAAGCCAGATTCTATCTTTGATGCCTACCCCATGTCTGGCGCAAAACTCTTGCCTTTACCTGCTACATGCTTAGCGGTTCCACTGGGGACCTCAGTGCGTATCCCTCCAGAGACCCGGTTCACCCCCGCAGGACATGTCCCCTGCCTCACCCCGTCTGCCACTAGTGCAGGTTCTTAGCATCGGTGCTTGGCTGAGGAGTTAGCTCAGCTTCCCTAAACCCTAAAGAACCTCTTAGCAAAGAGCAAATGCCTTGGAATAAGACACAGCTGAGGATGAATCTGGGTTCTTCCAGACTGCTTGGTTGGAGTCATAATAGGCCTAACTCTTTCTGAGCCTTAGATGTCTCATCTCTAGGATGGGGAGTATTGTTAGCAGTTACCTGATGGAGTTAGATAAAGTGTAGGTAAAGTGTCTGGCAGAGTGCCAGGCACAGAGGTGGTCGCTGTTATCAATTGCTTTGTTACAATGGTTAGTTTCTACCAACATCAGGTATAAGATGAATGTATTATTAACATTCCTGGGGCTGTTTTAAAGGAAGTGTCTATAAGCCTTCATGATAAGCCAGGTGTCCAGAAGGCAGCTTGAGAGCAAGACTCCAGGTTACTTAAAACACGTTTGGAAGCTATGCCCCATGAATGCCAAATGCAGTCACAGACACTACAAAGGGCTGTAAAAAAAGCCATCATAAATCACACAGACCCCTCGGCAGCTCACTCTCCTCCCCATGCTCCAGGCACAGCCATTTCTCAACTGGTTTGGGGTTTCCCTCTGTGTCACCAGACAGCTGCTACCATGACCAACTCCAGCGAAGATGCCCTCACCCTCCCTCCAGGACTTGGCATTTGTCACACTCAAGAATCGGGTGCTGGGGAAAAGATGCCGAATTTCTTTTCATTTTTAGATTCTAATTTCTCTGTCACAAAAATAGAATTGGTAGATAAACAGATATTTCCTTTATACATGTTTGTATTTTTATTAGACTGTACATTTCTTAATCTTTGTTAGCTAATGACCTAAGTAAATTATTTTAACGGAACCAAGTGCAGAACTTGATTTGACTTTTTTTTCCTCCATCAAAGAGTCACTTGTTACTTTGAAAACCAATTTTTATTTTTTGATTATGGTAGTAAATAATGTGTGTGGTAGAAGGAGAAGGAGAAGAAAATTAAAATGTTCTATTAATTCCCCAATCCTGAGATGATCACTCTTAATATTTTGTTATATATTCTTTTTTTCTTTCTTCTGAGTGATGGCATTTTTTAAAAAACAAGTTGGGTTCATAATCTATGTGTTTGTGTACATATATATCACTAAACATTGCTTGGAAAAATACTTTATGAGTTCATAAAATTGCACCATATGAATTATATTTTATTTAACCATTTCTCCATTGTTGGATAGTTAGATTGTTTACAGTTTGGACACTGTATTTTTAAAAATAAGAACTCAGCTTTATTGTATTATTTATTTTTGCCTCATATATTTTGTAAAGTAAGCATATCAGTTATAACGGATGATCCCCCCCAATATACTTTCACCTCCAGTGATTAATCTAAACCCATCATGCTAACCTATGCATCTTGCCAGTGATTGGTCTAGAAACAGACATATGGCCCAATCCTGACCAATCAAAATGGAGGGCACTTCTGGGAAAGATTTCCTTACTCCTAAAAGAGATACACAAAGAAGAAACAGACTTTCTGCTTCCTCTGGACATGCTTGACCGTTTTGTACTCAAGCAGTATTCAAGCCTGAGATGAAGCTACTCTGAAGGGGACCAAAGAACAGGTGAAAAACCCTGGGTTCACTGTGGCATTGTAGAGCTGCTTATTCCACTGTGCTTGTGGCCTGTCTACCTCTAGGTTTCCAGTGGCCATCACAGAAGCTGTTTTGAATTGGGTTTGCATCATACATCTGTTACTTGCTGATGGACATATCCCGAATCATTCAAGAGGTGTGAGCGATTGTAAACTTTTCACGCCACAGAGACTTCTACAGAAGGAGAAGCAGAGGTTGAGAGAGATGGCTTGCCCAAAGTCACACCCAGTTTTGGGAACCCAGACTGTTACAGAAACTTCTTTTTAAGTCATCTCTTTGGTACTTAAAACCCAGTGCCTTCTCTTCCCCTCAGGTGGAGAGAAACTCTCAAAAGAGGATGAGACATGGGTCACAGAGTGATGACACGGGAGGAGCCCAGGATACAGAGTCAGGAAGTGTGAGTTCAAATTGGCTTCCACCCTCAGCTGGGGGTGTGATTTGGGTAGTGCTTCGCAATCCTCTCGTTTTCAGGCTCCTTATTGGTAAATGAAGCGATTCCACTGAGACGAGAATTATGAGATAGAAATCCCTTTGTAAAAATATGAAACAACATACAATTATCATCATCATCATTGTCCACATTTCTGATTCTGATTTCTTCATGATCTAAATAGTATTTTTAGGTGAACAGTTATTATTTTTGTGTATCTATCTATCACCCTTTCTACATATGTATATATAATTACATATATTTTATTTATTTATTATTATATTTTTTCCATGAATTTCTTAACCTTTCTTAACCTGCGTCCTAAGTAAATTGATTGGACATTGTGATAGAACTTACTTTTGTCTCCATTTTTGGAAATAGAACAATGATTCTTAAGTTATGTTCCAAGGACCCCTGGATGTTGTGGTTGTATTTTCTGGGTTGTGTGTGTGTGTGAAAAAGCATGTGCGTATGTGTTTATCTCGATGATAATCTAGAAAGATTAATTAAGCATCCGTGGGTCATCTGGGTGACCACCTTGAAAATAAGCACAGCCACATCAAAGTGTCTGTGTTTGCATTTTGTGTTGGTGGTTATTTGGGCATAAGTGTTTGGCTTTCTCCCAGTCTTCTGCAATTTTCTCAACCAGCCTGCACAGTGGTTCTTATCAACCTTATTTTACAAACAAGGAAACTGAGACCCTAGGAGCTTCAGTGATTTGCCTGGGCCACACATCCCCCAGCTTGCAGGCCTGAGAGTTGAACTCAGGCCTCCCTCCCTTCACCCTCCATCCTCTGCCTCTCCCCTCCCTGCTTCTCAGGGCAGTGGGGCATAGCGCTAAATTTGATTTGATTACTTAGGATAAAATAGCTTATAAAATGCTATAGAGCAATGCCTTTCCTTTCTGAGAACTTGATATAATAAAGTTGGCTTGGTCTCCTCAGCCTGTATCTTGAGGGAACAAGTAAATTAAACAAGTAATTATATCCATAATGTTTTTAGAAGTTAGAAGATTTAAATATATGAATCTCATCTGAGTGTGCAGCCTTTTGTCTGTGGTGTTTCCTGCCAAAAGATCTCTTGATAGGAAATAAACATTAAAATAATCTTTAATCCCCTGTCTGGTCTATTACCATTAACAATTGATGCACTTTAATTTTGTGGGATTTTAACTACAAAATGGAACAGCTAAGTAGTGATAATTGGGTTTGGAATTATACGGTCATTTATATCAACAGAGATGCAAGAGGCTGGGAGGGAGGGTGATTAATTATTTACTATTTCCTGGCTGTGGTTCCTATTATAGAATTTTCTGATATGTTCTGCTGTGAACAATTATCACCAAATGAAAGTAAACAAATCTGTGATCTGAAGCCTTATTTAGAAGTTAGACTATATTTAGGTGATACAGGCTTGATTTTCACAGACCCCGTGGGCTGTGTGCATTTCTTCTTTCAGGGACCCGCCGGCTCTGGATTTGAATATTGTTATCTTTGTGCATCTTAAACTCCAAAATGCACAGCCCTAAGGAAACGCCTTGGTTTGCCAGGAAAAAAAAAAAACCAAACCCAACCGCATTGAGTCACATCTTAGTTCAATACCAAAGGTGTATTTTGGAGGGGGTCATGGTTTATTCTTTCCTCTATCTGGTTTGCTTCATCACAGTATAAGGTGGGAGAGGAACAAAATTCTTATGTCAGCTTGAGAATAACAGTTAGGCCCTGCTATTTCCCTTTATGTGAGCACCTGCGCTTGTGTGTGTGTGTGTGTGTATGTGTGTTCAATGCAGGACTACCTCTCTGTGCCTCAGTCTCCCCTATCATCGTCCAATAGTAAATCAGTGCTATCTGATCAAGCCTTTGTGGGTGCGCAACACCACTCCAACATGCACTGACTTTCTCTGCCCCTTTGGTGAACATCCACAGAGCACATCCCCACCTACATCTTCCTGGCCCTCCCTACACATGACTCCTTGTGAAGCCAAGAGCCAAGATCCTCAGATAGATTACTCTGACATGTGAAGATCGATTGCTACTTGATATAATGTGTTTCATGGGAAGCAGGAGGACACTTAGGGAAAGAATGTGGATACAAGCCATTCCAAGAGTCACTCTGACAATCATGGCTTCCAGTCCATCCCCAGACTCTGGAGTGTCAGAGCATTCAAGTGTAGGTTTGATGAGCATGTTTTCCCTCTTGGTTCATGGACTCATTTAGTTCTGGAAATAATGCAGCCCCCTCCTAGTGCTTTCTGGCTAAATGAGTAGCACCATCATTCATCTAATTGCACAATCCAAAAACCAGGTGGCCATTTTGGCTCCCCCTCACTCTCACCCCATGTGTCCTGCCATCACTGACTTGTGCCGCTTTTACTGCCTCAAGTCTGTCCACGTTCGTCATTTCCACCGTCACCACCCCAGTTCTGCTTTCCATCGTCTCTTGCCTGGGCCACTGCAGTAGGTCTTCTCTGACCTCCATGCTCCTAGATGCCCTGCATCCAGAGATTGGAAGGCAATGGTGGAGACAACAGAGGGCTTAGGGCTCTTTCCCCATATTTCTCCCCCAACCTCTAAAGGATCCTGTCACAGCACCCTGAAACATGTTAAGAACAATAATGGACCAGCTTGTCCATGCCAGAGTCCAGGAGGCTCCCTGCCCCTGGGATGCACACTGGTGTCGCTAAAGCAAGAAGACAGTAGAGTTGACAGACCAGGGGTCCAGACGCACCCCTGCTTCTCCATTAAGGCGCGACCCTGGCCGAGGTTGCAGCACAGAGACTTCTTCCAGAGTGCACTCGGCGTTTGGACTTTGTAGTCAGGCCCTGGTTACAGATTTTAGACCCTCCTGATTTTCCCAGCATGTGATTCCCAGTGAAGATGGAGCCCACCTTGCCTCCTCTATCTTGGGAGGTAGAGCCAAGAACTGCTTGAGTCTCCCTCCTATGGGCCAAGCTTGGCTCTTGATTTGGTGTTGTTATTTATTATTGTTATTAACTCAGTTTTATTTTGGGGCGGTAGAGTGTGGATGTTGGTGGTGATTATTCTCATAGGGAAGAACCATGTGGTGCTCGACAAACTACTCTTGTTCTCACCTTGGCGAGTAGGACTCAGAGGCCGGGTGACTCTGCTTTTTCACCTTATCCTGGAGTTTCTCCACCTTGCACTACTGACTTCTTGGGGGGATAACTCTTTGTTGGGCGGGACCTTCCTGTGCGTGGTAGGATGTTTAGCAGCAGCCTGGCCTCAACCTACTAGGTTCCAGTAGCATCCCCTCCCTCTCAAGTCCTGAAAAACCAAAAATGTCTGCAGGCATTGCCAATATCCCTTGGGGGCATGGGGGGAAATCATTCGTGGTTGAGGACTCCTCCTTTTTATCCTTCTCAACCGTTTTGATGTTTTTTTTCCCAAGACAAAGCGCTTCTAATAGCAAAATAATAAAACAAGAAAGTGTTACTAAAACCAAAATAATAATACGAACTACTACTTAAGTCATCTTCATTATGTGCCAGGCCCCACTCCAAACACTTGCTATGTGTTTTCTGATCCACTCCCCACAAGAGCTCCCTAAGGCGGGATATTGGTTTCCTAGAGCCGCCATAACAATGTACTACAAACCGGGGGGCTTAAAATGACAGAAATGCATTCTCTCACAGTTCTGGAGGCCGGAAGTCTAAAATCCCGGTGTTGGCAGGGTTGATTCCCTCTGGGGCTCTGAGTGAGAATCCGTTCTTGCCTCTCTCCTAGCTTCTGCCGGTTGCCTGAAACCCTTGCTCTTCCTTGCCTTGCTGTAGCATAACTCCCTTCTCTGTTTCCGTCTTCACATGGCCACCTTCCCTCAGAGTCTGTGTGTCGTCTCCTTCTCATAAGGACACCGGTCATTGCATTTAGGGCCCTCCCGAATCCAGTATTACCTTATTTTAACTTTAATTATATCCCAAAGATCCTGCTTCCAAATGTGGTCACATTCTGAGGTTCTGGGTGGGGATGAATTTTGTGGAAACAGTATTTAACCCAGTTCAGGCAGGTATTATTCTTGTCTCCATTTTACAGATTAGGAAACTGAGGCATGGAGAGCTTAAGTGACCACTTAAATCACAGAGAACCAAGTGGCAGAGCTGAGGATTGAACCAAGTCCTTCTGGCTCCACAGCCCAAGCTTATAAGCATTGCACTGGTGGTTCTCAAAGTGTGGTCCTCAGCCAGCAGCATCAGCATCACCTGGGACCTCGTTAGACATGCAGATTCTCACGTCTCACCCCAGAATCCCTGAGTCAAAGACTCTGGGAGTGGGACCAAGTCGTCTTGTTTTAACAAGCCCTCCAGGGGATTCTCATGCACCTTAAAGTTTGAGAAGCTCTGATGGAAAGTGCAATGTAAGAAAAATATCTCTGAAAACATCACTTTAATCAGTTATCAAATGTTTCTTGAGTGCACTTGGTTCATAAACATAGTACTACCCTCTAACTCCAGAAGGCTGGGTCAGGAGAGTTCTGTTTATTTCTCTAAAGGGATCTTTTCCTCCTCGTTCCCCAGTGGCAAAAGTATTTCAAAAATCACAACATTCAGATCTTTGCCTGTATGAAGATAGATAGTGTCATGTCAAAGATAAATTGAGACAAGTATTTTCATTTTTATAAGTCACTCTTCTTATTTAGACATACAGCGTGCCTTTTCCCAGACATTTATTTCAGAAGGAGCAAACCACTGGGCCTCCAGCTCCTTTTCCTCAGCTGCTTTCTTATCCCAAGGGCCTTCCGTACCAGGAGTTTAACACACTGTTAGTGTGTGTAATAAAGTCGAGTCATTTTAGGCTCATTGGTACCTTGTTAATTGATCTTCATTTCCTATTATTTCACTTCAAAGCAAATACATCACTCACCAGGGTGACACCTGAGTTGTTTGTTTTCTCTTTGCAAGCCCTTGCTCTTTTTAGCAAACTTTTATTATCCTCCGCTTCAGAAGGCCTTTCCCCATCTGTTTACTATTGTAAACTCTGCTTCTGCTGTTTTTTTAAATTACAGCTTATAGAAAATGATGCCATCAGCAGGAGGGAGGTTGTACCTTACAGAATAAGCAGTAGAAGTAGACCAGCCACTGCAAGCCCGCCTCTCACATGGACTTCTGCACATGAAGTCCCACGTCTGTGGCAGAAACCAGCTCAACATATCTGGGGAGGTTTGATGTGGGCTTGGGGGAAACAAGGAAGCCGGAGACATTGGTATTCCACCTGGAGGTGGAGGGCGCCGCTCAACACACAAAGAAGCTCCGACTCTCACCGTTCAGTTTCCAGTGGGAGAGGACCTGGGGTGGTGATTTAGTGACGAACATCCAGAGCTCCCTGTGTCTTTTATCAGATAATTCACACAACAAGACTGGGCTTCCTAGTCCTGGAAAAGTTTTTCCTGTTGCTTTGTTTTGTTTTTAGTGGTGGTTATTGCTGATCGCCTCCAAAGGAATAGAAGCTCCTGGCAAAAGTTTCAAATCTTCTGATAAGATTTAACAGCAAAAGTTTTCTTCCATCCCTCATTCTCAACCATCTCTCCCAAAGAAACCACCATTAAAGGTTTATTGTGGATTCTTCCAGAAATGTCACATGCATTGCCTTTTAAAAAATTCGTGCAACTGAGACCATTGAATACATTTTGTTCATTACATTGCTCTTGTTATGTAATAATGTCTTGGGGATTATTTAGTACCGACACATGTAGCTCGACCTCCTTATGCACCATGTCTGTGTAATACTCCATCACATGGATGTCCTGCAATTTATTTCTCCATTCCTCGATTGGCAGACATTTAGGCTGTGTCCATGATTTGCTCTTACACGTGATTCAGTAATGAACACTCCTGCATATGTATTTTGTCTACTTGAGCAAGGATATCAGAATGGTGATTTTCCAGTAGCAGAAATGCTAGAACAAAGGGTAGGTACTTCTCCGAAATAATTAGTTTTCAGAGGAATTTCCAAATTGTCCTCTAAAACAGTCGTACCAGTTCCTCTCCCCCATTCTCACATGAGAATGCCCGTGTCACCCCAGAAATTATTTCCAGCAGCAGCAGCAGCAACAGAAAAGAGGACTGGAATGCCACTGACAGGTCCAGCAAGTCAGCGATCAGCACCCCAATTTAAAAAATTTATGTACCTATGGTATTATCAGGTTCTTATGAAGCGACCACTTCATAACACCGTGTAGCCCAATCCCCAAGCTTGGCAATTTTTTTCCCCCTTTCAATACATCACATTGATTTTCTGTATGACTTTATCTGCCTAATACAAAGTGGGATTGAACAGTTATTTGTCTGGATTTGACCATTCCTTATCAAACATTTATGATTTAGCTTTCGCCACGCATCTTCTTGTAAGGTGTTTCTTATTTTTATCTTTTTCCGTAAAGGTAGGATTGTGTTGACAGCCCTGTAATAAATCTCTCTCGAAAGAGACATGTTGCAGAGGTATGGGGAGAGGGTGAGGGCTCTGTGCGTGGGCTGTTTGAGGAAAAGCTTCAAGAAGGGGCAGCGTGAACTGTTTCTGGACAAAGTTGTCTTTTAATAATAGTAATCGACTTTGGGGTTGTACTATATTAGGACTGAGTGCTTCATAGGGAAGTGCAGAAGGGGGCCACTCTGATGATGAGTGGTCCAGTAAGTGAGGTTGGTACAGCCAAGGCCAGATCTTAGAACCACCTCCTGTCTGTATATAGAGTAATGTCACTGTCAGGGTCAGGGCAAGGTCACCAGCATTCACTGAGTATCTTGGTAGGAATTTAATCTGCATACAAGAGATTGGAAAATAACAGAACAGTAACGAGACTTGCATGTTTTTCTCTCAATTATTCTGTTTCCTTCATGTTGAAAGCACTTTCTAGCTTCATGTAGAGAAAAGAGAATTAGAAAATTTCAGGCAGTTCTAGAAAACTTTATTGAGCACCTACTATGTGTCAAGCATCATGCCCTGGGAACCAATTCCAAGGACACAGGGATGAATACAGTAGTGTGGCCAAATGGAGGGAGCAGCTGGACCATCACGAGCCTCTGGACTCTTCAGAGTTGGGTGACTTGGGGCAACTAAATTTTTTTGTTGTTGTTTAAAACAACAGACATTTGTCACATCATTGTTTCTGTGGATGAAGAAGCCTGGCATGGTTCAGCGTCTCTCTCAGGCTGTACTCAAGGGGCTACAGGCTTTGACTGGGGCTGGAGTGGGGAGGGTCTGCTCCCAAGCTCACGCGTGTGGTTCTTGCGGGATCCGGTTTTTGGCTGTTGTTGAGCTGAGGGCCTCGGCTCCTTGTTGGTTGTAGTTTGTTAGGTCTTGTGCTATAGTCTTTTCTAAAGGACAGCTCACAACGTGGCGGCTGGCTTCCACCTGAGAGAGCCAGCAGAAGAGCAAGAGATGGTGAGCAAGATAGAAGCCAGAGTCTTGGAGGAATTTAATCTTAGAAGTGACCATTCATCATTTTAATTATTTTTTATTGAGATATATTTCAGCCCTATAATATTCTCCCTTTTAAGGAGTACAATTCAGAGGTATTTAGTATATTTACAAAGTTGTACAACCATCACCACTAATTCAAGAACATTTTCATCACCCCAAAAAGAAACCCCATACCAATTAATAATCTCTGCTCATTCTCCACCCCCAGCCTCTGGCAACCACTAATCTGCTTTCTGTTTCCATGGATTTACCTATTCTGGACAATTCATATAAATGGACTCATGAGATGTGGCCTTTTGGGGTTAGCTTCTTCCATTTAGCATAATGTTTTCAAGCTTTATCCGTGTGATACCGTGCACCATTATTTCATTCCTTTTTATGCCCAAATTGTCTTCCATTGTATGGCTCTATCACATTTTATCTGTTTCTCAGTTGCTGGACGTTTGGTATGTTTCTGCCTTTTCACTGTTATGAATAATGCTGCTGTGAACACTTATGTACAAGTTTTTGTGTAACTGTGTGTTTTCATTCTCTTGGGAATATACCAAGGAGGGGAATTGCTGGGTCATGTGGTGATTCTGTGCTGAGCTTCTGAAGGACTGCCAGACTGTTTTCCAAAGCCCCCGGTTAGGGGCTGCATCACTTTATATTACACCAGCAGTGTAGGAGGATGCCAGTTTCTCCTCATCTTCACCAACACTTGTTGTGTCTTTTTGATTATAGTCATCCTAGTGGGTTTGAAGAGGTTCAAGTATTTTCCTGAGCCTCAGTTGACTCATCTGGGAGTACTGGACAATTCTGTGTTAGGATTTCCAGGAGTAATAAAGTTGAGGCAGGTCAGAGGTTTTTGGGTTTTATTTCGTTTTGCTGTTTTAACCCCCCGGTGTCACGTTGTACAGCAACAGATCCGAGTTAACTCCGCGGCGCACCGCTTGATGGAGATATAGGCCTCGGTTTGCTTTGCAGTGTTTCTTTTCCCTTCATCTTGCAGCAGGCGTTCCGAGCTTGCACGTTTTTGTATTGCAGAAACACTGATGGTGGCTGTCGTTGGGAAAGACCTTGGTTCCTACTGACCTCACTGTAGACCTGGCCTGGTTCTGTGACTTTGAAGCTCTTCTGAAGAACGGCAAGCAGCCCCCCACCCCCGACCACCCCCACACCGAACTCCTACTGCTGCATGACTGTGCTGTCTCATTTCTATTCCACAACCAGTTATCGAGCCTCTGGGAGGACCCACCATACTCAGCGCCCTGGCTACAGCGATGGTAATCCTGTAGAGACCCTAGAAAACCTATATTCCATGGGGACTCGACTGTTTCTAGGCAGTTCCCTTTGTGACCCTGTGTGTGTGTTTACAAAACCATTATAAGTACTGACTCACTTGATCTGCTCATAATACCTTTCTGATATTTGCTTATTATTTTACTTATTTACCTAACTCCCAATTTCTGCCCCCATCCTCAGTGTGAGTTCTCTGAAAGCAGGGCTGTTTTTCCTTGTTTTGTTTATTACTATGACCTCAGCCCCTTAAACAGTTCCTGGTACATAGCAGGTCCTTCGCAAATCAAGGTGAAGGAGGGAGTAGGCAGCAAGGACCATGAGCCTATGAATTTCATTTTATAGTTGAGGAAACTGAATCCCAAATTGCATGAGGACCTCAGCCACTCCTTTTACTTCACACTTTCTTTGTTCATCTGTTTAGCAAATATATACTGAGCATCCAGAGACAGTGTAGAGTCTCCTTAGCACTTTGGGGTCACACTCTCTGGGTTTGAATCCTGGCTCCCCATATATTAACTGAGCATCCTTGGGTGAGTTACTAATCTATTGGCACCTCATTTTCCCATCTTTAGAATGAATATAATAATAGCGATTTCCTCATAGGATTGTTGTGAGGATTAAATGAGTTAATACATGTAGAGATATTACAGAATGAGGAGTATAGAAATATTTATTATTGCTGTAGCATTAATACTTAATATTATTTTTATTATTAGTGTTGTTTTGGCTGCTATTCCCTACTTTGTGTCAAGCATTGTTCCAGCATTGGGAGAAACTCAGGTAAATTAGACAAAATCTCCTCTTTCATGGAGCTTGCATTTAAGTGGTAGGGGGGAACTAATAAGAAACAAATAAATAAAATTGTTTCAAATGAAAGTAAAGTAAGGTAAGGAAATAGACAGTGATTGGCCATGTGGCCAGAGATGGCTTTAAGGAGATGTGGCAGAGATGACATTTGAACCAAATCCTGAATGATGACAGCCATGCAAAGATCTCAACAGAGAAGATTCCAGCTAAAGTTATGACAAGTGCAAAGGTCCTGGGGTGGAAATGTGCCTGACCTTTTCAAAGGCGAGAAAGCAGCCACTATAGTTGGAGCTAGGTACAGTGATAGGCAATGAGGTTGGAGAAGGAGGCAAATGCCAGATTGTGAAGCCACTGTAAGGAGTCAGGATTTTATTCTAATTGTGATGGATGCCTTTGAAAGTTTGTAAGCAAGAAGGTGACATGGTTTGAGTTATACTTTTAAAAAGACTTGGTTGCAGTCTATAGGAAGGAAGAATGGAAGCTGAAGGACGAGTTTGGAGGTAGCCCAGGGGTCTAAGAAAGCAGGAATGGTGACTTAGACTAAGTGATAACAATGGAGATGGAGAAAAGAGGTTGAATTCAGGATCCATAATCCCACTGAGCATATTTGAGTGTTGGCCTGGCTCTCTCCCTAACTCTAACCACAAACCCTAACTCTTCCTGTCCACATCCTGAGACCCACTGTGGCCAGGCCACCCAGGAGGCACCCACTGCATGTCTGCTGCCTGAGTGTTGTAGATCAACCACCCATGTGGGAAGTGGCAGGTTGGAAATAAAGCAACCAGGGCTCCTGACTCTGTATGCCCTGAGCTTCTACCTCCGTCAGCCCCACTCACTTACGCCTATCCCCTGGAACGAGACCTCTAGCCCTCTCCCCTTTCATTGGCAGGTATTCCAGGCTTGTAAAACAATGTTTTCCTTTAAAAATGTGAGCAGGAGGAAGAACCAGCCATGTCAGAACTCCAGGCACAAATATTTTATTTTTTTTCCCTTTCACAAAGGAACACGGTTTATCAGTGTTGGTGCATCTGGGAAGAGCAGGCGTATGGGGCAACCAGCAGAATGGAAACTCAGTGTAGCAATCCATTATGTTCTCCCTGACTTAGGCTTGTTGAGGTTCTCTTGTTAAAGTGGGATTTTTCTTAATTATTAACAGTTAAAAATAAGAAAATAGATTTCAAGGGAAAAAAAGTTGCAGGCAACGAGAGTCCAATTCTAAATGTGTGTGTGTGCATAAAACGGAATTTGCCGAACTTGAATAGGCACTTACAATGTGACTAGAATTGGCTCTGTCATGTGTCAGCCTAATAGCCTAAACCCTGGTTCAATACAATGAACTTGGGAAGGTTTGCTTAATGAAAGAACTGACGTTTTCTGTGCAGTGGCTGCATTCATCAGCCTGCATCCTGTTCATTACACTACAAAGGGCTGCCAATGGGAATTGGTAGGGTCATCTATTAGGTAAATGTGATGGGGACAAAAGATAGCAGAGGCCAGGGCCTTGTGGAATTTTCTTAGATGGTCTGGGTTACTGCAGGAGTGAGCCCTGGATAGGGGCAACATGTTTCCGAGTTGGCATAAGGGCATCTGGAGTCGTGGGCTGAAATCTGGCTATGCCCCATCCTGATACGCACATCCTATGGGACCCTAGAGAAGTTTTCCCTTATCCTCAGCATCTCTTTCCCCATTGTAGAATCGGTAGGCCTGCTTCTGATTACCGGTGTTCTCTGTCTGGGCGCATGGTACCACTGTACTTCTCTGCCGCACAACTTGCTTCGGCCAGTGGAATCTGGGTGGAAGTGATGTCTGTCTCTTTGAGGCAGAAACTTGAAGAGGCTAGTGCAGAGTGTGCTGTGCCACACTCTCTGCCGTGCTGACTGGCAGTATTCCAGACACCAGCTGCCCCGTCACAGTGGGTCCTGGAGGAAGGAGAAAAACAAGACCCTCAACTGACCCAAGAGGGACGTGGAGAAATAAACTGTGCTTCTGCATTATGCCTTAAGACCCTGAGATTTAGGGGGTTGCTTGGTTACAGCGCCATCACCTGGCTTATCCTGAGTGTTTATCCTCATCCTCGGGTACAGAGGGATCCTGAGTTGAAGATCAAGGCAGCCAAATCCCAGACCAATGGGTCACTTCATAACACACTTATAGTTTGTTTTGCAAGGTTGGAATATTGTAATTTGTCTTTTTAAAAAAATAATTTTTAAGATCTGTATATGTCAGTAAATTTCAATTAGCCTTTGCAGTCTTTGGATGGGGGTGCCTATTTGAGAACTTAAGCAGATTCCTTCAGCTGTGAGTGGGGCTTCGAGTCATTGGAAAATGCAGACAGAACAAGATCTGCTGATTGGCAAGGTCATCTTGGGAAGGGCCATTGTGGAGTAAAGAGCAGGCCCATTAATTCCGGGGGGATTTACATCAGCTCCATCTGCTTCTTACCTAATGGGACTGTTTGGTTGTGTTCTTTCCTGGAGAGATTAGTGATTGAAAGGAGGAGATTTAGAAAGGAGAGATAAAAGTTTGCATTTAATTCTCGTGACATGTTGCCCCCAAAGAAGTCTTCCTAAGGAGGCTCCACAGTAAATGCAGACTTAAGCCAGAGGACAGCTTCTCCTAAGACAGTATTGATGTCCAGTTGATGCCTTTTCCATAATAAAGAGACTTTAAAGGGGTTTTAGGGAAGTTGGGTAGTCTTCATATTATCTCTAACCCTAAAACCCATCCACTGGCTGAATTAAAAGTCCCTTACATAATTATCATGGGAGTTTTGAATATAGAATCATTGTGTATTGTTTCTTGAATTTATTCATGTCTCAAATAATAGTTTTCTCTTTCTGCCTCCTCCCCAGCAGTCCCTACCATCTTCAGTCCTACACCCAGTAGCCAGTGGAAAGTGAAGCAGTTGGCATGCTGTCCACTGCCAGTCCCAGAAAATCCTGGCTCGATGGATCTGAAACAAAGAAGTAATCTGTTATCTCACAACACTGGGGGTCTTGATTGAGGCAGCTCCTGGTGGGGTGAGTTTTTGGGGCTCAGGCTCCAGCATGACTTGCCCTCCACACAAAGGATGCCTCCATGGTGGGTCTGTCTGGGGCTGTCTGTGATGGACTCTGAAATGGAAAAGTGTGTGAGCTACAGAGTCAAACCATACTTGACTTTAATCCTAAATTCTGTGACCATGAGTTGGCCTCTCTGTGCCTCAGTTTCCCCATCTGTAAAATGGACATAGTGATATTGCTGATCTCATGGCATGGTGTCACATCGAAGGGGGTTTACGTTAAGTACACAGTGCCACACCCAGCACAGTAAGCTCTCGGGAAATAGTCCTCAGGCATCATAGAAGGTGGGCGATTTGTTTGGTGTTGCTCGTCTGGTGGTTGACGGAGCAGGTGCTCAAATGAACCACAGCACAGTTCCATCACCACAGATCTGCAGCCTCTGCCATGGAAAATAGTACAAAAGTGTTTGCTCTCATATTTAATTAAAAATAGGCTCACAAGTACCATAGCTTTTAAAACACAACATCAGGGCTTAAATCAAACATAATCTATCTTGAAAAGAATTCAGTTTCTTCCACTCTTCTAAAGCCCCTTGCGTATAAATTTTCTCATTCTGTTTAATCGGTGAGAAAAACACTGCCGTATATGTTTGCTAGCAGCTTCCCTGAGAATCCATGGGTGAACTTGTCTACGAATCTTTGGCATTTAAATTTTAGGTGTCTGCTCCTCATAGCAGACCATTTTTCTAGAAGGAGAGCTATAAGTTTCTTTTAACACCATGTTTAGACGTGGGCAGGTTGACATTGTTATTTAATGGATTATCTCAATATAAATATACTTTTATAGGTCCTATTTTTTTGTAGAAAATTAAAAGTAATAATGATGAAAATAATAGGATATTGATCAGAATACCATTACTATGCTCTGTTGTTCTGCTGAGCTTGTTTGAGCAATCTCGCTTTTGTTTCGCTCTATGTCTCTTTCTCTCAGGTCACATGGAGCCTCATTTGCCCATCCTGTAAGGCATCAGTAATCTGCCCCTCCCTACTCGTCCAAGGGTGTTTCTCATTGGTCTCTAAGATGTGCACTTTGATTCCATCACATTGGACTCTGCTCTGCCTTTGACCAAAGTTCTTCTTAAGTACTCTAGCCATGAAAACCACACAATGTAATCCTTATACTCCTAGACAGATCTTCCTCCCTCTATTAGTCTTGACTCCCCTTGGATATTCTATAAGGACTTTGAGGGCAAGGGCCATGACATAAAATGTCCTTAGGTAAGTAGGAGTGATATTACAAGGTTCCACTCATTCATCATTCAACCACCAATCATTGTCTTCTTACCCTGAGCTAGGCACTGAGGCATAAGAATGAATTAGGATCCTACAGTTTGGTTAGGACAGGCATATGACAGACAATTGGAATGTTCAATATGATAAGGGCAATGACAAAGTACCAAGAGAGGTGGGAGAGAGAAAGGAGTAGTTATCTTTGCCAAGTGTGGATGAAGATGAGAAAGAAGAGATTTGAGGAGGAAACTTTACCACTGAGAAGGCCATACATAAGATGAGCCTTGGAATCTAAATTGGTGTTTGTAGGTGGACCACCCTGGGAAGCTAATAAGCCTTGGGGGAAGGAAGGAAGGAAGAGCATTCTTAACAGAAGGAATAGTGGGTGCAGCAGCCCAGACATTGGTGTCTCCAGAGCATGCCTGAGCCTCCCTGATGAGACAGACACATGATAGTCACTTGATAAACTCCCCAAGGGGTTATCTCTATCAGGGATTGATGCAGAAAATGGGAACCTCTCTATGTACTTAATACAGGAAAGGATTCAATAAAGGCAATTTGATGCTTACAAAATTGTTGGAAGAGCTGAAGAAGTTTGAGGTTGGTCTTCCCTAAGAATGGCTCCCTGAATAATACAGATATGACCCTCCAGGGAGCTGAAGCCGCAGCTGGAGCTAAGATAGATGAATAAGCCAAAGCCCCCTCCACTGATGCAGCTCTATCTCCACCACCAGAAAGCGGGAGATTGGCACCAGAACAGTGAGACAGAAAACTTCCTTTGCACGTACCCTCGCCTGCTAGGAGGAAAAACCCCAAAGAAGCAGGAATATGGCCTTCCCTCACTTCTGCTGTCCATGTCTCACGTGACAGCACTTAGCAATTGGTGGCACAGGTCTGTGTCTAAATTGTAGCTGCAGGGGAGTCCTGGAATAGTACTTTTTTTTGGCTTTCCAACTTCTCCAACTAGAATAATGGAATCCAGGGGCAATATTGGACATTTCACAATGTCTGAGGCCATTTTTGGTTGTCACAACTAGAGGGTAGAGATGCTACTGGCATCTAGTGAGCCAAGGCCAGGGATGGTAGCAAACATCCTACAATGCAGGAGACAACCCCCACCACAGAGAAAAGTCCAGCCCTAAATGTCAATGCCAAGGCTGGCAAACTCTGACCTAGGAGGAAGGTGAAAAGGAACTGAATGAGTCAGTGTAAAATATCTGGCATAAATATGTCATTTGTTTCCCTTCCAAAAGTATTCGATTTTTTTCTAGTTTGAGCTAAAAACTGGATATTATTTACTGGACAGTTGATTTTTCTTCCTTCAATATGTTTCCCCTTGAAATTTGCATTCTGGCATCCTTTTAACTTAGATGGTACCCATTTTGATTATTTCAGTGGCTCAGAAGACTTCTTTATTCAAAATGATCCCTAATAAGATTTTGCTTAAGGAGAAGGAAAAATAAAGTTTTTTCTCCATGTTACACTTCTTTCTTGTGCGTCCATTACTTTTTCATCAGCAGAATTTTATTAGAACAAATTCTCTGGAAAGGTTGCATTTTCTCCCTTCACGCACCCCACCCATATTTTAGAGCTGTTATTTGGCTTGTTTTTCTTTTCCCTCAGAAGAAGGAAGGAGGAATGAATGATAGCCAAGAATTAAAAATTCTTGCTCCTGGTTGCCTCCAGAAACTCCATCTTTGATGTCAGGGCTTCTCTGTGTCAGTGGAGTGCAGTTGAGTCTTGCATGCCCCTAATTCCATGGTTCACTTCCATACTGGGTCTGGGTCTAACCCCACCAGGCCCACCAGGGTTTAGGCAGGTCAGGCAGCTTGTGATGAATTGCCAGCCACTCCATCAGAGGTTATATCCTTGGATATTTTTCTGTGCATCTGTGTCTTCCGACCTTTCCAACCTTCCCAGCAATGCTAGTTTATCCTGGATATATGCAGAAAAACCATGGTGATCATTGTGACACAACATGCTGAGTGGGTACCTTGCCTTATGAAAACTATTAGATCTGACCTCTGAGAAACTTAGGGAACAATCAGACGCCCATGCCTGGAAATCGCGTCACCCTCTCAATGCGGAGTGTAGTATAATGGCTAGGTACAAGTGCTTCAGAGCCTGACAGACCCAGACATGGATTCCAAATGGATGCTGTACTTCACTGAGTAGTGCCCCCGCCTCCCACCATTCATGGCTATCTGGGACCTCAGAATGCAACTTTATTTGCAAATAGGGTCTTTAGAGATGTAACTAAGGTCAGGATGAGAGGAGATCATGCTGGATTAGAAGGTGATGTGAAGATAGCGGCAGAGATTGGACTGATGCATCTACAAGTCAAGGAACGAACACCCAGGATTGCTGGCAACCAGCTGAAGCCGAGAGAGAGGCCTGGGATGGTTTCCCCCGCCATACCTTGTTCTGGCCTCCTGAACTCTGAAACAAGAAATTTTCTGTTGTCTGAACCCACCTGGTTTGTGACCCTAGGAAACTAATATGGGTACTTTCAATCTTTAGCAGATTTAATACAGCAACTCTCTAAGTTGGGCATCAGTATTATTCTCGCACATCTGTCACTTCTAAATCATGTGATTATGTGGTTAATCGCTGGTGCTTTCAGATCCTGGTTTCCTCTTCTGTGAATGGAGCTGTCCCCATCTCACATAGAGGTGGTTTTAACACTTTAAACGAGACAACGTATGTAAAGTACTTGGCATAAAGCCTGGTTCTCAGTAAGTGACCGATAAATAACTACCTTTATTATTGTTGCTATTATTTAGAATGGAAATTTATTTAAGAATGCACAGTCAATATTCAATTACCCTCACTAATAAAAAGGAGTAAAGGTATGGATTGCAAAGTAGAAAATACATAGAAAGATTGCTCTACGTTTTAAAAAGTGGTGAGATAAACACACGTGGGCCCTAAGCTTTTGGATACCTAACTTCAATCCTTCTCAGCCCACTCCAGCAGGAATGGGCCTTCATCTGGGGCAGTAGAAGAAATATGATCCTTGACCATGTACAGGGAAAATAGTGAGCTTTTGGATAGTTAAGAGTTAAGTATCACTTAGAGCTACAGGATCCTGATTCAAAACCATTCTGTCATCCTATTTCACAACTCCCCTTTAGTACAAGTTTAGAATACCAGCAGGGCAGCAAATATATTGAAATGATTTTATTCAAATGTCAGATTTAATTAAATCCATAACCAGAAGACAAGCCAAAAAGAATTTTTCATGGACCTTTGGAATTTCTTTTTCTTTCTCTTTTTTCCCCCCGTGTTCAAGGTGATAACTGTAGCCTAAAATCTTCCCAAACACATGCAAATGCAAGTAGGGACATTTATCATAAAAATACAACGAGGGAGACTGAAGTGCTTGTTAACATTGTATTCTGTAGCCAAGTGTGGAGATCTGAAAATGTATATATTGAAGAGACCACAAAGCAGTGTAGTTATAGTTCGATGATTTTGACTAAGACTGGAATGCGTGTGTATACTCCTTATATTCAGGTTTCTGGGATTATTCAGGTGGGCGCTGGTATTTTGACAGGTTGCCAGGTTATTAGGAGCATAGTGAGCAGTGTAGCGTGGCCAGAGAAACCACTGTGTCTCCAAACTATGCCTAAATTGCCTGTAATCGGTTCAGTCTACCTTGCATAAATGGATTTTGTCCCTTGCAAACAGAACAGCTGAAAAGATACTTAAAATAAAATGATCAGGTGAAATTTTAAAAACAAGAATGACTGAAAAGATCCCCAGAAGACCATCACGGGCCCAGAGCCCCCCATTTCGGGGTCCCGCATTTGTACTGATTATGGCCTGACAGCTCTTGAGTTTCCAATGATAACAGCCATCTGACTTGATCGGAGTTCAATGGATTTTCACTAAAATAGAATCATCGCCTTGGTGATGGATAGAAAAAGTAAAGCAATACATCCTGATAAATGCTCCGCCTGCCTCCCTCCTCTCCCCAGCGGTGACCTTGTGCAATCCATAAGAGAGCAAGGCAGAGCCCTGGTCACCGCTGCAGCGCGTCAGGACATGGAAATTTAACTAGCTTTGAAACCCATCAATGGGGTGAAGGGGGAATGGCCTGAGAAAGCAATGGATCATGCTTAGAGGGCTCGGAGGGAAATAGGGTATGCTGAAGGTCAACGCGCAGACGTGTCCTGAAGGAGCAGCTCAAGCCCTCATTCGCATTCACGGGAGGCTGTGGCCCTGTGAGGCAAGAGTAGTGGAAGAGCACAATAAAACAGGAATTTTCAGAGCACATAATTTCTCCTCAGAAGGGAAAAGCACCAGAGAATGGTGCGAAATAAGCGCTAACCCAGGACAAGAGGGTGCCTTGCTCTACTCTCTCCCTCTGAATAGCAAGAAGCAGGCTGTACAAGGCATCCCTTTGCCTCTGTAACACCGTGTCTGTTTGCCAACCCAACTCAGCCAGCTGTGAATATTTTGAACAGCACTGATCACCTGTGACGACTCCAACACCATCACGTCGAAGGAAACCCAACTAAAACAGGGCGTCCAGGAAGCTCCCGGACCAGTCACATCCCCCAGCCCAGCGTGCTTGACTCGGGAGAGAAGCTTCTGGGTGGTTGAAGGGAGAAGAAGTTAGACATTGGCAGGCGCCCATTAGTGTTGGTTACAACTTGCTAAAAGAAAATATTAAAATAAAAATTAGATCATAAATTTGGAGCCACAGTTACCAAGCCTAAAGTGCAAATTGCCAAACAAGTCAAGAGACTCATTAGCATTTTATGTAAATCAGTTATTACTGTTCTCCACTTCCTTAATTATCCATGTTATTTCAATACAACCCTTTCTTTGATGTCCCAATTCTATATTTAAATAGTGCAAGATTTCTATCGTATCCTCCCGCAGAGGTTTGTGCCATGCAAAAAACATGCCAAGAGCAGCTATTTTAGACTACAGGGAAATGTTTAATTGGTTCATCCCATTTGAGTTATGAGGGCGTATTACTGAGCACATAAAATCAGAAACATGGAAAATACTAGCTTGGAGAAGTTTACTAAAACCTGCAAGAGTCTGCTTGAAATTTTGCCCCCAAGACTTCTGGAATTCTCGCTGGGAGCTGACTCAAAGGGAAATATTGTGAACTTCATTGAATTTTGCTAAACGATTGATTTATAATTGAAATGTTTGGAAATAAAATCCAACAGCCCTCTTTGCTTTGGCCCAGAGAGGTGTTCTCTTGGATGGATGAGGAGAACACAAATGGCAGAGGGAAAAACACGGCATCCATGTGAGGGGAGAGGAAGCATTTCCCAACCAACTACTTTCAACGGGTTCATCTTTTCTGAAAGAGGAGCCATCACAAATTTGAAGAATAAGTTTGCTGATGTCTTACTCTCAAGTTGTCTAAAATTGAAGAAAATCTCACAAATTACAGTTATGAGTAGGCTTTCCATAATCAATGAGGTTTGAAATAGCAATGCAGCCACAGAGAACTTAACAGTCACTCTTACTATCTTGAGCAGTAGCTTCTGTCCTCTGCCAGCAGCCTTTATCTTCCTGCCTTCTGCCCCATAAGCCTACCTTGTTTTTAAATACTTTATTAAAAAAATAAGAAAGGGAAAAATCTTTGAACATGAATTGTAACTGAAAATAGAGGTAAATGGATAGAAACTTACTCTTCCTGTATGTTTTTGAACAAACACTGTATCTAATTTTTTTTTTTTTTAGTCTGGAAGAAAGAGCAGGTCTGGGATAAAGACTGTATGATAGTGTAGGGTTTGGTGATAGGTAGACCCAGTTTCAAGACCAAGCTGTGTGGCCTTGTCCAAGTCATTTACCCTGGCTCTCCCCTCAGTGAAAGATGGCTAACAGTGCTCACCTTGAAGAGCTGTCGTAAAGATTAGCGTTAATATCCACAAAACATTTAATATATAGTACCTGCTTAATAAACAGTAACTCAAGCCTCCACTCTAGGCTGGGAACTGCCAAATGTTTACGTAGATGATCACATTGAATCCTCAAAAAGCTCATCAAAATAAGTATGGTCACCATTATGTATATTTAACAGATGAGGAAAGCAGGATTTCTGGAGGTAAGGGATTTGCCCGAGGTCACACAGAATCAAGCGTAGGAGCTGGGATTTTAATTCAGAAATTCGCTAAGCTATAGCCATTCTTTTGTCAAGAACCATACAGTGTAGCAGGCTTAATATTAAAAAAGGGGAAAAAAAAACCCTAGCGTTTCTATATCCTTTCTCTCTCCACTTAAATAAATAATATTTACAGAAAAGTCATCTCTGCAGACTCAAATTTTTAAATATTTAATCTGACTTTTCGGTTATTTATTTAACAAGTACTTTTATGGGGCTTGCCATGTTCCAGGCACTGTTGTAAGTACTTACAACTAGTAACTCATTTAACCGTTTAACAAATATTTATTTTGAGAGCAAGCACAGGGGGTTTATGGGAGAGTTCCAAGCTGCTGGGAGACAGTGCTCAAAATCTTCTAAGTCCCTGGGCACTAGCGCAGATATATGGCTTTTTTTAAAAAAACCTAAATTACGTTTGTAAAAACACAATTTTTCTGATCATACATATGGCATACTCATTACAGAAAATTTGGAAAACATAACAAGTTGTAAAGAAGAAAAAAAAAATTCAGAAGCCTTTATAATCCCTCCACGCATTGTTAACTGCAATCCAAGATTTTAATGGAAAGAGAAAACACGTGATCTAGTACAAGGACTATTTTCCAGCGTCTTCTGCACTTTGCTTGTTTTAAAAGGCTGAGAGTAATTCCGAACTTACTACTCCTACAATCAAAACAAGGCAGTCACTGGACGGAGAACGCGCCTGGGGTCAAATTCCTGAGCCCTCTGTCTTCTTTATGTAGCTTGTTGTCGTAGTTCCTGTGGACATAAAACTGGCGTCAAGCATATCGTCAAGTGGGGTGTTTCCTATGCAATCCAAAACAACACATAAACAATTATCATGCCCCCATCCCCTGAAGAAGTCAGTCCCGGTCCTTTGCCCTTTCTGTCACTGCCCCCCATTTAAATCTTGTCATCTGCGTCTCGGTTGCGTGAACTATTCTCAGCTCTTCCGTATTTGCTATTTTCTTTATGCCGGGACTTCCTGTTGCAGAGATCCGATCGCTTATGTGAAAAGCTTCCGTTCCCCCAGTGACTCGCGGGGTTTCATCACCAGGAAAGCACATTGTTCCAACTCTCAAAGTCTACGGTCTAAAATCATCATCATGTATTTTCATCAGAATGAAATATCGGGCGCCCTGCTCAGTGCAAGGTTTTATTAATGATGTGCTGTCAGGGGCTGGATGTTCTGCATATTTGCATATTAAACAGCTGAGTGAAGAAACATTCCTTTTATTGCTGCAGGGAATAAATCAGTTTAAAGCAAGTTCTCATCATTTATACTCCTTTCAGCTAAGTCTTCTTTTATTGAAATACATTGTTGAAGTGCTTTGCTCATTCTTTGAATACTGATGAAATTTACCTTGATAGAACCTTAGGAAAAATAATATTTTCTTAAAGGTGCAGTATTGTTCCATTTTTGAGTATTACTTTAATACATTATTGATACGACAATTTAGAAATATCAAGTGAGAGGGGAAGAAAAACAGTTTTGAATAAAGACGGTGTTTCCTTGGGATGATTTTTCCAAATGGATTTTTATTGGTGGAGTGTAATAAGCAAATTAAAAAAAAGGCAATAAGCAACAAAAAGTACTTTTTTTGAAAAAATGAACAATCAATTGTTTTTGCATTCAAATCCCTGTGGGCAGCGTATTCCATCCACCCAAGGACACAGTGTTTACCAGCTACCAAAGCTTACTGTCCCCTGGGCAGGCACACAGGAGGTCCCAGGAAGTCAGGCTATTTTCAAATATGAGTTATACCTACCCTCAGGGTAGAGGTACAGTGGCTATTTGACAGAATCTTTGCAAACGTTTTGAGTTCCTCTGTTTACTATCTATGCTAGAGGTTGGAAACTTCTGTTCAGACCAAATAGGTCATGAAAACACATAAAAACATTTTTTTGGCCCACATGATGTTTTTGAAAACTTTTAATTGCATGCCAACATTTTAAAACTGGGAAATTTCACATAAAAATCCAGATTTCCAGCTTCTCTCATAAAGGCAGAAGATCAAACAATCGTAAGTCTGTTCCATTGTCTGTTGCTGAGCTGCAGCTGTCTGCTCTAGGCAGAACAGGTCCTCTGGCATTGCCGCAGTCCCCACCACTCCCTATTGTGTCACACCTAGTCTTAGCCCTTTATGATGCCTGCCTGGGGCCTGCAGGCATTTATAAAAAATAAAACCCATCTCTGATCTATACCTCTTCTCTTCCTGTTGAACTCAGTTATATCAAGTGCTTAGACAGTGCCTGGCACATAATAAGCACCCATAAGCATTAGCTGGTATCAAAATAGAGGAAAATATGGGAACGGAGGTTAGTCAGTGAAATAGGTGCACTGTTTCCCTTATGATATGCTCCTGAGTGTAGAACTGAGCATTTCTCCAGCATACAGTTTCCTACTTTCCAAATTAATTTTATGTCTCACAAATAGCCCTCTCAGCTCCTTCAGATCCTTGTTCAAATATCCCCTTTTCAGGAATGCCTTCCCGGACTGCTCTATTTAAAATTGCACATTTCTTCTTGAACTTTGCTCCCTGAATCTTCCTTCTTTACTTTTCTCCACAGCATCTATTGCCATCTGTGCATACCTTTTCCCTAGTTCATCTGTTGCTTTGGTAATTGTCTCATCCCCCTCCCCCACGAGAAGGGAAACAACATGAAGGTGGCAGGTTTTGTCTGCTTTGGTCCCTGCCATGTCTTGAGTACCAGTCTCCATGCCTGCCACTTAGTAGGTTCAGTAGGTGCCTAATAAATATTGACTGAGTAAATGAGTACGTGAAGGGATGGATGGATTTGCTTAGTATAGATTGACCTCAGTCTTTAAAGAAAGTCAGTTCAATAAGTCTGTATTTGAGCATCTGTTGTGTGCAGGGCCACGTGCTGGTTGCAACATGGAAGGAAAAGATGGACAAGGCCGAAATCCTAGGAAGCCAAGTCCATGCCAATCATCCATGCCAAAAATGTGATAATTGTCAAGAACTGTGGTTGCCTCCTTGAACTAGTGTAGGCACAGATACCATCTATGAAATGTGAAGACAGGAAAACACATTAGATTTGGAGGGCAGAGAAGTCTTATGGAATAAGATTGAGTCCGAGATAGGCCTCAAAGAGGGTCAGGATTTTGACTGAGGGCTCAAAAGGAGGGGTGATAGGAACTCAGCTTTTTCCAGACCCCCTTAGAGGCCAGGACAGGATCCAGTGCTCAGAGCAGCTCATGGAGAGTTCTCGCTCTTCCTATTGTACCTGAGATAACTGAGGCTCAGGGTGGGTGAGCTAGCTCCTAGGGTGGCACTGCAAGTTTGTTCACAGTGAGTGGGGCATGCAAGGGTAGTTCAGCCTGGCCCTCGACCCTTTCCCCTGTACCACAGTGCCTCCCTCCATAGGGAGATGGGAGAGCAAGGATGGAGGCAAGTGTGGCACGTGGTTCTAGAATCTCCAGAATGCCATTTGGTGAAGTGACGGGCTGGAGGCACTGGCATCTCGAACGTGGGGATGGATTCAGGGAGGATCGTGTTCCCCGCTGGCCTGCTGCGTGTAGAGAAATCGAGGTTGCTCAAAGGAGCCTGAGATCTAGCACCCGTCTCTCATATGGTGATGGTGAGGTGGGGGGTAGAAAGGTGGGACAGACCTTCAAAGAACATACATTAAAGAATGAATATAACATCGGCACAGGCTTTTTTGTTTTTAAATCCTGGAAGAAACAGTTAAAAGCTCCTATTCCTGTTTCTCTGCCAGGAGTAGTATCGTTCCCATATAAATCATTGGTGACAGAAGCTCCTTATTTTTTAAGTGGAAAATGCACATTTAATAACAGCAGAATAATGTCCAAACATCCTCTCATTGATGGCTGCCAAGAGAATGCCAGCACCGGTTGTTGCCTGGAGAATGCGATGCTCAGATGCAGCTTTTTTAGGGGCCATACTGCCGTCGTCATTGTCTTTGCTCAGGCAGAACTGTGAGCAGTGGCCCCCCAGGCTTCCCTAACCAATGGCAGCCGAGTCCTTTTGTGCTTTTAAATCTGGAGTCAGCATAGAGCTAGGTTAGGACCCCAGCCCCACCACAAACTGGCCGTGTGAACTTGGGTTCATTATTTTGCTTCTGTAAGCCTCAGTTTTCTCATCTGTAAAATGGGCATAACGTTAGCCCCTACCCTCATAGCCTCAGAGTGAAGTTTAAACAAGAAGAGGCATCTAGAGCTGGGCTACCCAATATGTAAGGTAGCCATTGGCCACATTAGGCTATTTAAATATAAATTAATTAAAATTTAAATAAAATTAAAAAGCCAATCCCTCAGTCATACGTTTCCAGTACTCAACAGTCACATGCAACTAGTGGCTACCACATTGGGTAGCACAGATGGAGAACATTTCCATCACCAAAGAAAGTTCTGTTGGACAGCGCTGGTCTGGAGCACTTAGCTCAGTGCCTGGCACCCAGTACGCTGTGTTGGTTCTTAATTTTATTCTCATTCATCTATAAGCGGAACAAAGGAGGCATCCTACGTACTTGAATCCCAGCCCTTGTAATCATGACCTCAATACATTGGGGTTAGTACCACCCGAGAGACCCTTCATACACAAAAAAGGAAGGAAGCAGAGTTTGGTCATCCAGGACTCTGCCCATTATGGCAGAGAGTCTCTGGGGACAGACCAGGGTGTGAGGGTTCCCAATCCCAATCTCAGGAGGATCCTGTGTGACAGGTGTTAACCTGATTAGCCTGAGCCTGGCTCCTCGTTAATTACCTGAAGTGGCTAGGACAATTTCCAATGCTCAGCACAAACCTTTGCGTGTTGACTCTGCCGCTTACTAGTTATTTGGCCTTGGAAAGTTACTCTCAAAGTCCGTGTTTCTTTCTTAAACTTTGGTTAGCATGAGAATCCCCCAGAGGACTTGTTAAAACACAATTCCTGGGTCCCACCCCCAGAGCCTCTAATGCTTTGGCTGGGCTGGGGCCAGGAGTCCACATTTCTAGCAAGCTCTTAGATGACAGTGATGCTTCCAGCCCTTGGCCCACACTTAGTCCTTTTCTTAAGCCTCAGTTTCTTCCTTTGTAAAGAGGTGTCTTCAAGCCCATAATTATTGTGAGAATTGAGAAAATGAATATATGTAAATTCCACAGCCAGTGACATTGTAGAGATTCAGCCAAGGGGATCGGCTGTTACTATTATTTTATTTTTACTAATTATTATTTTTCACACCCACAAATAAGGATCTGCTAGAATCGCTTGATATGTGAAAATTGAGCATAGTGCACCATGCCACTCTTCTATCATGAAATAACTCTCTTGGATTTAAACTATTAAAGAACCTTTCCACTCGAAGTCATTCTGGACCAGTGTGGATGGATGTATTTCCACTTGTCCAGTCAATGTCACTTCTTAACCAAGTACTTCTCCCTTTTGGGGTAGTTTGGAACCAATATTGTTTGTGCCATTCCTTCTTCCACAGCCTGGGGAGAAGGATAACATTTTAATGCACTTGCCCACTGCTAAAAGTGTGCCTGGTACCTTTGCGTAACACAAAGTGGGCATTTTGGAAACATGTTTTTGTGATTGGTCATCGGCAACAAGGAGGGGACACATCTTCCCTGAGTAGAGGGTGCTATGAGGGTGACACTTCTGTTTTAGGATTAGAAATTTTAATAAATGAATCTCTAGGCTACTCCCTTAGATAAGCTTTGGTGGAATAGAAAGGCTAAATCGTTCGAAACCTGGGATTCCACTCCAAATGCCATGTTCTTTATTCCAACCCTGAAATATTTCCAAATTCTATTTCCAGTTTCCAAAATGGTAGGTAAGGAGAAACGCTGAGTGCTAACTTGCTCTTGTTTTCAATACCTTTGATAAGTCTTCAAGGACTTGAGTGAGAATTGATATTAAATATCAAATGGTGGTGGTTTGGGTTTGACAGAGTTCATCATGATGTATAATTCAGATTTTCTGAGTGTCTTAATTGGGCTTCTTTGGTCACAAGGAGCAGCGTCCTACTCATGTCACCTCTTCTAAAATAAGGTTTATTGTAAGAGATGTTGGCAAGCTAGGAAAGGAGGCAGCTCAGGCCCCTGTCCCCCGTGACTCCATCCTGCACATTCGCCGTCTTCTCTTTTCCTTACCGGCTTCTTCTGCCGCTGCTCAATTTATCTGTTCTCCTCCCTCACAATTATGCCTACCCTACTCTTCCTTTTGCTCATGACAGGGCAACTGAACTCCACGTTATGGCATCTTTCCATCAGCTGTCCCTGGTGCAATAGGCCCAGAGTCTCTTTCCCAGCTCCCTAGTGCAAGAATCCATGGGGATGAGTCAGGTTTTCCATTGGTAAGTTGCAAACCAAACTTCCGGATTGCCTACCTTGGCTCAGGTATAATTGGACCTGTGGTCTATTCAGCTGTACTCAGAGTGCGGAAGGGAGCAGTGTCAGGTGATACAAAACATGCCCACCTGGGTAGGAGGGGCCATGGCCCATGGGAGTTTTCCTTAGATGGGCAAGTGAGTGGGCAGGCATGACCACCCAGTGTCCTGAGGTTTTGCTGTTTAGGGCCAATTGAATTGGAATGGCAGCTGTAGATGTTGAGTCAGCTCACGTCCAGAATTCCTGTCCACCCCACCCATCTGCAGTTGTCTCAGATTTGTTATGGGGCCTTAATGTGGTGCAAGCATGCCTGCTGGCTCAGGCTGCTCCTCACAGCTGCACCGTCGCCAGGGGTTGAGAAGCCACGTGGAGCTTCTCAGGGCCCTCCTCCTGCTAAAAGTTGACAAGTCCAAGTAGTTGACTTTGGCATGGGGGGTACCAAATATCTTTGTCCAGGTTAATCTCAATTTCAAATAGTGTGAACTATAGTTATAATCGGCCGCATTATATTGAACTGTAGAGATGCCACAATCATCACTTAACTGAGCTTTTCTTTGTTCCCATCTGTGTTATAGTGAGGCAGTCACATCTTCACCAAAGAGGGAGCCAGGAAATAAACTGGGAATTCACTCCTCTTACAGTTGGATCATGGAAAAGCTCACCAGTATGTACTAGAAACCTAGGAACACATAAGCATTATTGTCTTACACCAATGTCTGCGAAAAGTGCATCGTGGGCTTCATTTGAGAATGTCCCCACTTTGATTTTTATTCTGGGATGCCCTTTGTCCATAGTCCTTCCATCCTTTGGAACCTGGTCCACCCACTGAGATACTGTGTTCAGCCTGCTGGAGTCTCCTCTTCTCACTGCAGCAAGATGACTCATCAGTTTCCATTCTGATTTTATGACCCTGGGAGGTATGGGAGAGATCTGTGAGGTCATCTTGTCTGTCCTCAGCCAGGGTAGGATTGTTCCCTAATGGTGCAGTCGAGTATTTGGTCTGGTCTCGTTCCGAATGACTCAAGTGATAAGGCCTGGGACCTCCCTTGGGAAACTATTCTCCAGCCTAATAAGTCTCACTGTGAGAACTTTTTTTCCCCCATGTATCTAATGTTCAGAGTCTGGCACAATAAGGCTGTAAAGAGCTAAGTCTGTTTAAGGTAGCTCTTCACCTACGAATGATCTCATAATACTCACTTTCGTTGTAAATCTTTATCCAGCGTGAGAGGTAAGTGCAAGTTACAGGAGACCTAGGGACTATGTATGCTAAAATGCAAGAATAGCCCCAAAATGAGAATGAATGCTGAAAAGCTACTCCATCTACCAACAGGAGCTGTCCTGTGTATATTATAATATTTCACGTAGCAATATGTCTTTTGCTTATGTGGTGCTAAACGCAAAAGCAGAGAATCTTCTGCTATTGAATGCTCAGCACAGAATGCATAGCTTCCCTCTTTGGAACTGCTCTGACAACTGCCCCTCCCTCCGAGCTTGCCAAGAAATGAGCTCCTGGCCTGTGTCTCTTTCCCATGTGGGGTCTATCTGTAAGCTTGGTCACTGTTGGGAGCCTGCTGGGAGGTTAATTATTGCTGGGGAAAAGATCTCAGGGTGAGGGTGAAAGAGAGGAAGAAAGAATGAAAGAAAGGAGAGACAAGGAGGCAAGAGGAGAAGGAGGGAGAATGGGAGAAACAGAAATTGAGCATTAGAAGTAGAAATGTAAATAAAACCAAAGAAAGGAAGGAAAGATGAGGGGAAGAGAAATAAAGGGAAGGAGACAAAGAAGGAAAGGAAAAGAAAGTGAAGATAGATTTGGGATCTTTGTTCCCTTGAAGTTTTGCCTTCTAGATCCTTCCTTTGCTGTAGGAACCCACCACATCAGCATCAACTGGGAATTTGTTAGAAATGCAGCCATTTCTACATCCTGACATCCTGAATCAGAAAAGCTGGGGAGGGGACCCAGCCATCTGTGTTTTCACAAGCCCTCCTGTGGATCCTGACATATGCCCAAGTTTGAGAACCACTGCTGTAGGCTGTTTTTCTAGGAATCAGACTGTTTTTAGGAATGGCCTGGCATTTAGAGAGCATTTATATTCATAGAGGACCCCACCCCTATTC
Organism: Equus quagga; assembly: GCF_021613505.1. Classification (NCBI taxonomy): domain Eukaryota; kingdom Metazoa; phylum Chordata; class Mammalia; order Perissodactyla; family Equidae; genus Equus; species Equus quagga. The sequence goes on from NC_060279.1 coordinate 70,881,852, forward strand.
CATGTACCTTCTCTAACTCTCTATCTAACAGAGGCAGATGTTGACCCACAGAAACCATTATCTCTGGCCAAGAGACAGGCTTCATTTCTGAAATTCACCCAGGAAGGCGAAGTCCTTTCTCCCTTGACCACACACGATGCCGCATGGTAATACACAGATTCCACATCAGAGCAGTTAGGCGGAACGTCAGGATATACATATCTCAGTTCTCCTTATGTTTCCCCTGTCGACACATCATGGCCAACGAGAGAGTAGGGATCATTAAAGAGTTTATTTTCATCTTTAGTTTATCATTTAAAACATTTTTGCAATGAGAGTAGTGACGACATAAAAGGTTGTGCGTTGACTAACCACCCACATTGGCAATTTCATTTCCATCCATTCACACAGTTCTCCGGCCTTTGCTCACAGTATAACAGTCAATCCAAGTCGCTTTGAGTAGATATTGGAAATATGAACCTAATATGTTCTTGATGTTCCTATGGCACAATTATCATTTAAAATTCAAGTCCTCATATCTTATCACATCACGTGTTTTAGGTTAAAGGGTTGTACTTATCAAAGGAGGACAATTGGAAATGTGAAAGTCCTCCTTCATTTCCAGCGTGGGCTATCATGGTTTAAGGATTTGTTCTATTGCACACTGATAAATATTTATCATGGTTAAGTGAACAATCTTTTGGAGACAGATACTGTTTTATGACGCAGCTTCTCGGGGCGTCCTAATTGTGACTCTGCCTTGCCGTTTTATGTTTTATCGGAATATGCAGGCATATACTTTATGAGGTTGGGTAATGAAGAGAGAGACCCCAATAAGCATATTTGCTAAGAGTAATGGTTATCTATAGTTCAGGAAGCCTCGGTTAGCATAGCTTCCATTACAAAATACCAGGCAAGCAGTTCATAGCTCAATGAGACCTAACTTGCTTCACTTTTAGGCATTATGTTATTCTAAATTAACGCTATATTTCATATTCTCCAGGTCTGACTATTAACCGGATTTTGGAACCTTCAGTGTTTATTATTTAGTAATCCCTGAAGCTCTCAAGTAGGCGTTTTTAAATTCAAGCATTAGAACTGATTAAAAATTAGCTAGAAAGGCATGTTAAATAGCCCACTCCCTTTCTTTTGCTAATTGTGCTAGCAGAAGTAAAAAAGATAATGCAAGGGAGGTCAGATCTGGAATGGTACCCATGAACTTGTTACCTGGCTTGCTGCTGATTGTTGCTGAAACAGGGGTTATTTAAATTAGAAAATAATTTTTGAAATCTCTGTAGCATGTCACAGAGCCACAATCCAAGCTCACAGAGCAGGAATTGTTTGGGCTTTTTTCTTTATGCTTTAAAGTTTTGTGCACTGAGAATGCATTTTGAATGTAAACTGGAAAAAAAAAAAAGTGACGCCTCACTACAGATAAAAGTGACAAGACATGCAAAGATTTTGAAAATGGTGACTAGTTAGCCCCTAGGAAACATCTCTATGTTTCTTGTTGCATTATCTTCATCCTTAGATGTTAGTCATAAATAGGAAATTTATCTGAAAACCTTAATTCACAAAGATCATTTATGATGAGTCAGTGTATCAGTTGCTATTTTTCTTTGATTTCTTTTTTTATGAAAGATTCTGACAAATCCAACTTTTCCAGGTCCCCACACAGTAACTCATTTCACTTCTGTCTATTTTTCCTTCCCTTATTGCATATTAAATCACTCTATTTAGGGAATAGATGATTCCACCTTCAACATATAAACTTTAAGCCCTGCCACCCGTGCAGTCTCAGTGAGGCCAGCTCCCCTCCGGCCCTGCTCACTCCAAGTGCAGCGTTTCCTTCTGGCCCAATGCCCCTCAACCAGGGGCAGTTTGACCTCAGGGGACATTTGACAATATCTGGAGGCATTTTGGGTCGTCAGGACTTGAGGAAGTGACAGGAGATGGGGAATGCTACAGATGTCTAGAGAGTAGAGATCAGGGATGCTGCTCAGCATCCTACAGTGCACAGGCCGCCCCACAACAAGGAATCTCCAGCCTAAAAGCTCAAGAATACCCCTGATTGAGAAACCCTCTTCTAGCCACACCTAACCTTTGGAACGTCACCAACCTGCACTTTGCGTGTGCTTTACTGTCTGCTTGCCTTGGATTTCCCTTTGCTCATTCCTACTCATGCTTCCAAAGACACCCAAGCACCATGTCTCTGTAAGAAACTTTTGCTGAGTCCCACAGTGCCCTGTGGCTACTTCTCCCCTCCTTCTCCCCAGGACAAAACTCCTTGGCCAAATTCCTCTGAGCTCTCTTCTCGAATAGATGTGGACCTTAACCCCGTCCTAGCCAGGTCTTCATAGCTCAGTTTTAGCAAGAATCCTGCTAAGTCAGTTTAGAGAGAATCCCTCCACCTTGATATCTGATCACCCAGGCCTGCCTTCAGCAAGAATCCTAAGTCGGTTTAGCAGGAATTACCATACCCTTGATGCCTCCTCTTAGTAATTTTTCTTCTACTGACCCCCTCCGTCTGCTCCTTGGCTATCAATCCCCAGCTATCTTTCCTCAATTCAGAGTTGAGACTGCTCTCTTTCCCCTGTTGCTATAGTCTTGACCCCTATGGAAATAGTGCTGAATCAAGTCTTACTTACCATTTTAACAAATGTCAGAATAATTCTTTAAAACACCCCACCCACTACACTGCCAATCCTTTGAGGGTCAGCACCATGAATTGTCTAGGGCCAGATATATAGTGCATATGGTGGTCATGTAAGAAATGTTTGCTGAAGGAAGATTTGAAGGCATTCAGTGGAAATAGGACACACAAATCAATGTATTCACAGTTCCAAATTCAAAAGGATACACCTGACCCGGTTCTTTGTCTTCTCCCCTCCACTCAGGCATTTTCCAGCTACAGTCTGGATGCACGTATGAATAAACTTCTACCATTAAGTCCCTGAATTATTTAAGCACCGCCAATGATTCCATATAAACTGTACAGTAGAATGTATTGCATATGTGTACACTTCAAGTGCCCCCATCAGCCTACCCAGGATGGCTTGATGTTGGCTCTTAATGCTGCATCAATACTCAGGGATTCTCAAATACTGCAGGTGGCTGAAGCCTTTATGTTCAGGCTTCTGCAGTCATCATCCATTTGTAAAACCAGGCCCCAATCTATATGTCCAACGCCATTCCTGGACCCCCTTTGATAATCCTCACTGAACAGACACTCGATACATCTTCACTAATGGGTTCTGACTTCATAAAATGTATTAATGACTTCTTTTTGAACGTAAGAGTGCTTTGAATACAAGTCTTTATTGCTTTAGAAGTTCATAAAAGCAAAGGCATAGTATTTCCCCTGGTGTTTGTACAATAGGGGAACAGACGTCCACCCGGGGCCTGTGCTTCTGTTGTTTGTGATTCCAGATTTCAGACTGCCTGGTAGAATCAGGCCACTCCTGATTCCCAGTGCTGTCCGTGTGATTTTGATGAACTCCTTCATTGCAAAAGGCTTACAATCATTTCATTTGCAAATAGCTTTATCCCGTGACAGAGAGGACAGAAAACCTGAGATTGTCCTACTGGGTGCGTTGAAGAGCATCATCTCAATCTTTGCAGCAACGCTGCAGGAGAGAATTATTATTAGTTCCCAGTTTGTAGATGAGGAAGCCGATGTGCTAGAAAGAGGGTGTGGTTGAACTTCAGCTCTGGACTAACTCCAAAGGCTTTACGTGGTCCGCTTCTCCATTCTCCTCTCAATCGTAATGGTGAATGGAAGAGGAACAGGAATTTCTGAATCCTCGAAAGATTTTCTTTTCTTTTTTTTTTTCAAAGATTGTCACCTGAGCTAACAACTGTTGCCAATCCCCCTGCCTTTTCTTCCCCAATCCCCCCAGTATATAGTTGTATATTTTTAGCTGTGGGTCCTCCTAGTTGTGGCATGTGGGACACCGCCTCAACGTGGCCTGATGAGCGGTGCCATGTCTGCGCCCAGGATCCAGACCAATGAAACCATGGGCCGCCGAGGGCAGAGCAAGTGAACTTAACCACTCGGCCACGGGGCCAGCCCCGAAAGATTTTCTTAAAGGACATGAGGAAACCGTAGTTTCCTTGGCTACAATCTTCACCAAAAGGGCGTGTTGCCTTTTTGGATGTTTGCTTCCATCAATTCTTGGATTTACGAGGAAGCACAATAGAGCAATGCCCACTGCAAAGTGGCTCGCATCTGGCCGACATCTGGTCATTAAGAATGTCTGCCTTTGCATTCTAAGACGTCTGACAAACTCTTAGAGGGAACACCTGTAGATTTATAGCCGTTCCTCTCCAGCCACAAGGACCATATGCCTGAATCCCTCACCGCCATGTTTATTAAACCTTGAATTGAGGACACTATGGGTTGAGGGCCTAAGGAGCCCCATAAATGTGTTATTTGTGATCCCTGTGAAATAAGAAGACCACCTTAATTTCATTCTTCTTCAAGTAGGGTGGGAGTCTCCCCAATTTTTTCTGGTAGAGTGCCAATGCCAGAGTTTATTAGAAGCCACGGGAAATCAAAGCACATTTTCTTAAAGAGTCATCTTTATCGTGACTAAATCATATTGTTTAGAGCCAAACAAACATGAATATTACCTAGTAGAATGCTCCTTTTCATAATTTTTTAAAGGTAGAACTTAAATCCTTAAACATACCTCTACCCCTGGGGATCTTCTTTGCTATGAGAGAGACATCCGTGGAAGAATTGGAAAGCACAGCCATATGGATTTTCATATTATTTACTTTTTTATTTGCTGTCTAGAGCTCATCCGCTACCTTTTAGATCTCTTTCCTCTGAAAGTTCAGCAAGATGCTTGTAAGTCTAAGTTGTTTTGTTGCAGATAATGTACACATTGAAAAGCAATTATTTGCCTCCTTCTTGGGTCCTCAGCTCAGAGGTTGACTGCCTTCCTGGTTTTGGGGCTGGGCGTTGTTGACCTCCACCTCCAGGTTTTTACCAGATTCTAGAGGTATGGCCCTCCCAACTATACCCCCCCCCAACTATACACACACATCCCTCTGTGTACCACAGGGGTATACCTCCATGTTCCAGTTAATTTTCCCTCCCTTTCCCTTATCACTTCCAAGTTCCATTGCAAAAATATGCTGCCTGTTCTGTCAGCCACCATATACCCCTATTGTAGTCCCGATTTTCTGATTGCCTTTTTTTTTTTCAAATTATTCCCAACTGAGGTGACACTATATATGCTGTAGTGGATGCTCATCTTTGCTTAATGTGTACACAGAACCAAATAGTCATAGAGTAGTATTTCAGGTGGCAGGCATTCCTTTGGGGCAGTGCAGTCGATGTTGTCCCCCTGGGGTTGTTTGGCAGTGTCTGGAGACATTTTTGGTTGTCACAACAGGGTAGGAGTTGGGGGGACTTTACTACTGGCATCTAGTAGGTAGAGGGCAGGGATGCTGCTGTAGGTCCTATGATGTACAGCACAGCCACACCATGAAGAATCCGCCAGCCCCAAATGTCATAGTGCCCAGGGTGAGAAATGCTGATCTAGAAGAAATGATGATTTCATTCTTCTCTTCACTACTACAAATTATTAGTCAAGCTGTGAATACTCTCTCTCTTTTTAGTCTCAAGTTGTAGTTTAAGATACGCAACGTTAAATCATGTGGCATTAGAACCAGTCAGTGGAGCTCATTGATCTGAGAAATTTACTCTTCCCAGCTGGCAGGGAGGCAACCCTACATAAAAACCTCAGGATTTAAAGGTAATTTAGAAATGGGAAGGTCATGTGTCAGTACTAGGGTCAAAGGGGTCCCCTACAGCCCCATGAAGAGCGTGGTGCTGTGTACAAGCCGTGGCCATGGTCGTGAGTGCTTCTGCAAACACTCCACAGAGAGAGCCACATTCTTAGAGGGACGTTCCCTGCCTCCCCTCAAACAATACCCTTCACTTTGTCAAGGGAGCGGCAGCCGTCACGGAGAAATGTTAGACAACACGTCAGTCTCGCTTCCATTGCGTTACTCCCGTATCCATTTGAAATTCAGTGCAAACTCATAAATTCCACTTTGCTGCTGCTAGCAGCCTGCGTGGTGTGTATATTGAGCATTAGAAAAACAGTAAATCCAGCCCATTTATTCACATTAACCAGCAAAGGCATCCTGCATGCCCATGTAAGTACTGGAAATTACTGACATGGCCTCCTAGACCATGAAAAGATGGAAGCATATGGCAGAATTCATATGTGAACAGATTGCTTTTTCTCATCAGAACGCTTTATTAGAATATCAACTATTATAGCTTACTGAAGGTACTCTTCCTGCTCTGAATTTAAGCCCCGAGTCACCCCACCACACTTTTTTCCACTGTATTCTGCTCTGTATCTCACACCTACTCCTTGCTGTTTCTAAATGGCCTGCTTAAACCTTGAGGTGGGTCCTTCAGGTTCCCATAAATTAATAACACATCTATGCATATTTCCCAGCCAATTTGAGAAGCCCCACTCTGTTCTAATACCAGGACCGTAAAAAACAGGGGATAGAGAAAGCAAGCTTCTTCTTTTAAATGCTCTTCCAATATGAGGCACAATATTGTTAATCTGGACTGCTTGCTACTTTCATTTACCATGTTGCCGCTCATGGGATTACAGGCACAAAGGTTTCATAAATTTCAAATGAAATATGAACATTTGTTGTCAAAATACTGTTAAGCTATGAAAGCCTTGCTAGTCCTAGTTCCATTTTATTATTATTATTATTATTATAGTATTTGTATCCACAGGCATTCACATTTTCTGAGTTCTGGGGAGCAAAGCCTCCCCTCACTTCTTCTCCCATTCCCTTTTAATTCTCTGTTGTGTCCCTCCCTCATTTTACAAGTGGGAAACGGGAAGTCAGACAGGACAGTCATGGAGTGAGTTTTTGTCTATCTTGCCGTATCTGCTGTGTGTCTATGTGATGATCAGGGGCACGCTGACGCCCATGTTTGTGGGCCAGGTAGCCTGTCTTTCCTGATAGAGGTAGGTTGGGGGGATTAGTTGACTTCATCAGATAGTAGCATTGCAGGGCCCGGCTGCGAGCCTGTGGCCTGCCCAGGAGAGTTCAGGGTTCAAGGGGCTGGATCCGAGACAGCAGAGCCAAGCTGGAAAGGCAGACTTGGTGGAGAGCAGCCAAGGTCACAGCTGGAAAGAAAACAGTGTATTCCAAATCAGAGGGTGACGCACGAATGGATCAAAGAAGTGAGGGCAAAGTTGATAGCCAAGAGACTCAAGAGCCAGACGGAAGGAATCCATGGCAAAAATCAAGTAAAATAAAGCCATCTACTGAGCATGCACCAGGTGCCAAACATTTTGATGACCCACAAGTGTGCACCGGCTATACTACAAAGGGGCAGGTGTGACCCCCTGAAGGCGTTGCCCTGAGATAGACCAGGGGTTCTCAAAGTGCGGTCCCCGGACCAGCAGCAGCCAAATCCCTTGGGAACTTGTTAGAGATGCAAATTCTTGAGCCCCACCCCAGATTTACTGAATCGGAATCTCTAGGGGTGGGGCCTGCAGTCTGCTTTAAGAAGCCCTCTAGGCCGTGTGCTGTGCGGCCAAGTCTGAGATGCAGCAGGACAAGCAGGGGACAAAGTAGAGACCACCTGCGCTGGGCCTGGGCATCAGAAATATGGTGCCACTGCCCATGGGCTGCACGCCTTTGGGCAAGTCTTGTCAACTCTGTCTGCCTGGCAACTTCCGCTACCAAGGGGCATGGTCATGCCTGCCTTCCTGACCTCACAGGGTTTTTCTAGAATGATGCTGGTCATGATGATCACAGCTGAGAGCTACGTTACCATCACTTGCACCAGGCAGTGTGCTAAGCACTCCTTTCAGCCATTCTCTGTTTTGATCCTGACAATAACCCACAAAACAGGTGTCACTATCACCCCTGGCTTGGCTTTGAGGAAACCCAAGGCCAGGAGTCACGCCAGGTCTTTCTCCTTTCAAAGTTCATGTTAACCACTAAGTTGCTACATTATATTGCTAGATCAAGAGAGATCGTGTGGAGGCTGGCCTGGCCCTGTGGCATAGTGGTTAAGTTCATGCACTCTGCTTTGGTGGCCCAGGGTTCACTAGTTCAGATCCTGGGCACAGACCTACACACCACTCATCAAGCCATGATGAGTTGGTGTCCCACATAGAAGAACTAGAAGGACATGCAACTAGGATATAAAACTATGTACTGGGGCTTTGGGGAGAAAAAAGTCCCAAAAAAACAAAAACAGGAAGATTGGCAACAGAGGTTAGCTCAGGGCCAACCTTCCTCACCAAAAGGCATTAAAAAAAAAAAAAGAAAGAAAGAAAGAGAGATAGTGTGTTTGAAAGGGCTTTATAAATTATAAATGCTGAATAAAATAACATAAAATGGTATTATTGTCATCATTATATATATTTATGTATATATATATTTTTAAAACGAACTCTCGCATTGGCGTCTTTCCTTGAGGTTTCTTTTACACGGCATTCTTTGGTGTAGGCTGGTCCCCTTTAACAGATGAGTCACAGTCTGAACTGGTGCAGACAACGCATGTTGGGTCTGGATTCAGGGTTGGTGGCGGTTAAGACTCAGGCTTGGTTCTCAGATTTCCACAAGGTTTGCTACTGACAAGCTGAGGGCAGGAGATATGGGATCCAGAGGATCAATAGGGTTTTCCGATGGCTTCCAAGGTGGCCTTAGTGAGCAGAAGAGAGTGTCCAGAGGTTTGCATAGATTTTTAAAGTTAAAAAGCATTCCATTCATGCAACAGATTTCAAATCCTAGCTGTTCTCCAGGCTTTTAAATTAACTTGCAATTCGTATTATTCTGTGTGCAAGCCTGACAAATGTTAGCAGTCATTTTTTAAGGAGCTCTAGAATAATGTTTCACCTCCTTTATGTATTTCAGTAAAGACTTTAAAAGTATTAAGCTGCATTTATAAAGTTAATATTTTTATTTCCTTTTTAAGTACTTTTACTGATAAACTTCCCAGGATGTAATTTGTATATAGCTAATAAATTCAATTTTAAATATGATGAACCTTAAGTTTTCTTAATGTTCTGACACTTTTATAAATGTAGTATTTCACCTTATAATCACGGTTCTTTAGTGATTACCATTTACATGTTTGAAATGGAAACTATAAGGCTAATGTGTAATTCTAAAACAGGTCGGCAGACTTTTTCTTTACAGGGTCACTTAGTAAATATTTCCAGCTTTGCAGCTGAGATGATCTCTGTCACAGCTATTCAACTCTGCCTTGGTATGAAAGCAGCCACAGATAATACATAAATGAATGGACCTGGCTGTGTTCCAATAAAACTTTATTTATAGAAATGTTTTTGGCCCACAGGCCATGGTTTGAACCCCTGCTCCTGAAGGCCAGACTCAAACATTACAAATTGCTAAGATTCCACGTATCTGAAAATATGCCAACACAATAGCATTATTTTCCCATTTTATCTCAATATTCTTATGTTTAATTCTAACAGGAAAGCACAATGTTTTTATATTTAATTCAAATGTTGCCCATCTGAGTTTGAAGTTAGTCTCTGCCATGTCTCTCTGTGTGGCCTTGGGCAAGTAACTTCACCTCTCTGTGCTTATTCTGCTCATCTTTAAAGGGAGATCATAATAGTACTTATGTCTCAGGGTGGTTCTGAGAATGAGATGCGACACCTGGACTTCCAGGCCTTTTTGTAGACCCAGCGGTTATCAATGATTCTATTTCTTAATGAGGACAGATCACCTTTTCTCTCTGCTCACTGCCGTCTGCACCCTCCACCAGGTGGCACCTGGCTTCATTGAGGTTGACATTTCTTTGGGCTCTTCCATGTAATTATCTTCTGGCCAACTTGAAGTCACCTTTGAACTTGATGGAATTCTGCACTCTCTTCATATCTGTTCTCTCTCCAGACCACAGAGTAGTACTGGGTATCTCTCTTGGGGTCACCTGACTTGCAGTCACATCTTCCAAGACAGTGGTTATATGCTGAGGGTAGCACTGTCCCTTCCCCACACACTGGGCATTTTTAGTCATCTCACGGTAACTGGCACTCTTTTCCTTGAGGAGGGGCAGTGGCTCCGGAGACAGGATGCTGAGCATTCTGCCATGTGTGAGTAGGTCCGATACAACAGAGAAATGGCCTTCCTCAAGATGCTGGCAACACTCCCATGGAGGAACACTGTCCTAGGGTCCTCTTTCTGACACACACTAGTAGGTGGACCCACGACGCTCACAAAAGTGGGCCTGGATTCTCAGTCAGCACAGCCTGCACAGGTAAGAAACCCTCTAGGTCAGAGGAGCAGGGAACAGTGAGCTGGGGCAGGGGGCACCTGACAGCACTCAGATGGCCCTTCAGCCCTGCTGGATCGTCCCTCACCTGCCGCCCTGTTATACCTCTATGTGGTGTTTCTCTCAGCCTTCCCGGGTGTGCAGTGGGTCTGACCAAAGCACCTCCTAGTCGCCCTGGCCACAGCCTCCAGCGCCGGGCCTCAGAGACCCAGATGTGGCCAGCAGGGTGCGTGGCACAGAGCGGGCGCTTAATGAATATTTATTGAATGATTTCCAGCCAATGGAAAAAAGCTAAACAGCACAACACCCAGAGGACAGAAGTTTATTGAAAATCGACCCAAAAGACTATGGAGAAAAGCATCTCAAAAGGCAGGGGGCGAGGAAGTGGTAATTATGGGGTGGTATGGAATTGTTATTGAACGCCGTAGTGGAAAGTACAGCGTCACGGGAGAACACAGCATGGAGCCAGGCTGCCTCGGTTTGAATCCAGACTCTGCCCTGTGTAGCTGTGTGGCCTCGGGCAAGTTATTCAACCTCTCTGTGCCTAGTCTCTTCATCTTTAAAGGAGGGATAATGATAGTACTTGTGTCACACTGCGAAGGAAGTGTTATCTGGAGCACTTTCCACAGGGCCTGGCGCGTAATGGGTACCACAAAGCTCTTTGTTATGATTGTGTAGTTACCTTACTTCTTTGCAGTCTTCAAAGTCACCCCCCATTTGAAAGGTGAGGAGGCTGAAGGCCTGATGGCCACATGGCAGGGGGCAGCTCTGGAACTTGAACCCAAGCCAGCTTCCCTCCTCCTCCTCTCCCCACCCCCCTCCCTCCACCCTTTTCCACAAACCCCCACCCCCAGCGCCTCCCCTATTCCTCCCTTCTACCCTATGTGGGGAACTTGGGAACCAAGAGGAGGAGAAGGGTCTGAAGAAAACACACCAGGTGAGGTGTCTGAGGCAAGTACAAACCAGGGAGCTGGGCTAAGCAACGCGGGCCGTCACTGAGGTGGAATCTGATGTGAGCCATCATTTGGGGATACAGTTTGAGCTTCTCTAGATGATGACTCTGCTCCCAGTGTATGGAGGGGAGGGAAGGGGCCCCAGTCACAGAAAGCAAAGGAAGGAATGGCCAGTAGCGTTTCCTGACAGCCGAGAGCTCGTAGACAGAAGAGCAGGTAAAACGGTTCAGTCTCCAGGTAGAAAGCCAAAGGTAAGAAAGAAGATGAATGGAGAACGGCAGGGAAAGATGGAAGAGGAGTCAGCCCTCCTGTGGACACATTTTCAGAGCATGTTTAGAGGAGAGCTGTGTGCTCTCGGGGGTCGGAGGAGAGCTTGAGAGCAGTTGTCCCCTCCCCCTTTTTAATCCCGCCGTGCTCACTGCAGGAGAAAGGGGCCAAGAGGGGCTCCTTGAGATCAGCTGCCTTGGCATCGCTCCCCCTTTTCTGCCACCCCCACCCCCTGGTGCCCTGGGCTACAGGAGCACACATGTGCCCCAGAGCTTCTCTGGGAAGCCAGCACCAGACAACTTTCTGCTCTCTTTCCGAAGGGAACGAATCCCTGGAGTTGTAGGATGCTGTGGTGATCAGTGGGATCAGGGATGCTCCCCTGAGGAGGGGCATTAGGCTGAGGGCTGGAGGGGCTGTGACTTTAGCCAGGAGGGAAATCAAGAACCAGGAGGGAAGAGAGAAGACATCAATTTTGATTTTTGTCTCCTCTTCCCTGCTCCTTCCTGACAGGAGCCTGTCTTTCTCTCCGTGCGTCATAACTACCCTCTGTCACAGGATTGCTTCCTGTCCTAATTTCTGCTTCTCCCCACACTCTCCTGCAAAAGTTGCTAAGAAGATAGAAATTAGGATCTCCATAAAGGAGATTTAAAAACTCAGAAACTCCCAATGCTTGAATTTTGGGGACAGGGAGAAAAAAACCCTAAATGTGTTTCCAACTATCCTACTGACTTTGACCTCTTAAAGGGAGCAAACTTGCCTTTTCTTTTTTTCTTTTTTAATGCTCTGAGTTCCTGCCCAGCTGTGGGCAAAGAGGCAGGTGTAAAAGAGCATTCTTCAGACAATTGACTTTTCCCATCTTCCTCTTCTCAATCTCAGTGGAAAGGAGTTTGTAAACTTGATTCTTTTTTTTTTTAATTATGGTAAAATATACGTATCAGAAAATTTACTCTGTTAACTATGTTCAAGTATACAATTCAGTGGTGGTAAGTGCACTCCCATTGCTGCACAAGCATCACAATTATCCGTCTCCAAGTAAACTCGAGTCCTAAGTCTCCCAGGCGCGTGTTTCAGTTCCCTAGATGCTGTTCAATGCAGCACTTCATGATGGAAAGGGCCAGTTTGGGAGTTTTTTCCTTTAACCACCAGCAGCTGTGTTACCTCACTCAGAGATCTAACCTCTCTGAGCCTCCGTTTCTGTCTGTCAAATGGGAACAATGCTCCCCACCTTAACATCGTATGATTCGAACTTAGTGTCATCACACATGAGGGGACTTCTCGAGTTTGTGCATCTCCAGTCTCTGGTGAGACTTGAAATGGGAGCACACAAGGCACCTTCCCCTCTCATTTGTCAGCATTGTTGTGATACTTGGTTTCTTTTGTATCCATATAACGGAGAATACTTGTAGCGCCAACAAGAATTATAGTGCATGCAATGCTACGTGATTGCCCGCTGTTACTCAGGAACTCGTTAGCATTGACGGGCTGATGTGAAGGACGACTTGGTATCTGTTGCTCCTCTCTCCATACAGTTTACGAAACTCTAATCCATAAGAGCTGTTTGAAATTTCCATTAGGAGATTTGCACAAGTGGTTAAAATTAGTCATGCATTCTTGGTCTAAACTGCAGGAAGGGTATCTTTACTGTGAAAATGATTATGACAAGTTAAAACTGTGTAATAGTAAGCAGGCAGTTTTCTGAGCTGCTGGGTAAGTTCTGGAAAGGCGCTATTTATTTTCTCCCCATTGACTCTTTTCTTTGAGGCAAGACTGCCAGTGCATTGACTCAGAAAACAACTGAGGCCAAGCAATTCCAAAGCATTGACATTATGTGGCTTCATTTGTAAGCTGGGCCAACTCTTTTATTTTTTAATTGCTTCTTCCTCTAAAACATGATGTATGTTTTTTTTTAGGGAACCTTAAAAAATAACGGTGTTCCTGGTTCTTTCAACTTCTCCCCCATTTAACGTTTCTAGAAGTACAACATGGTTTCGAAGGTTATGGCAAAGGCAAGGACTTGTGCGTGCTGAAAAATCAGCTGCCCGGTTTATTTAGTTCCTTATTCCCTTTTAGTGCAGCAGTGTTTTTAGTGTTGGAGAAAAGGCTGTGATTTTCTTTGATATTAAAAAGCCAACCACTTATATTTTCCAAAGCCATTTGCATTCAGCCTGACGGCCGCTAAAAATGTATGTGGATTTTTCATCTGGGAGGTTTTCTCTATGCATATTGTTTACATTTATCAAACAGTGTCCTGCCCAGGACTTTATATTCATCGTAGCTTCCGGACCTAGCTGACAACACAATCTATACGAAAAACAAAACAAAACCAAGGGAAAAGAGTCAGAGGGTCTTCTTTTGAGAGATCACAAAAACAAGGGAAGGCAAATGTGGGTGTAAACCTGAGCAGCGTTCCCCAGAGGAGGCTCTGTCTGTACTGTCATCACTTTGTCAGTTGTCACTCAAGCTTCTTCTTACACACTTGCTAAGCTCATGTGAGAAGCCAGCTCTGGCTCTGCTCTTCGCCTGCAGTTGTGCAGCCTAGAAAATCTGGGAGGATTTTGTGAAATAAATACCTAAAATAACAGCAAAGGAATGGGAGAAAAACTGACATTTTTGGGGATCACCCTGACAAAACAGTTTAAACTTTATTTGCTTTCTTTCTTCCAGTTCTTTGCATTTGATGACTTTGTGTAATGCCATATAGACCACCACAGTATACTGCTTTTGTGCACACGTTAAAAATAAGAACAAGAATAAAAACAAACCTCTATTCCTGCAATTCTGGTACTTTGCCACCAGGTGGTGGTAGTGTATCTTGATTAAGGATTCTGACCTGCTAGGTCTAGACACTCCTTTATTTACTCACTAAATAACATTTATTGGGTGTGAAGCAGGGCTTAGATGCTGTGGACATAGCAAAGAGTTCGACAGGTTTGCATCCTCAAGAAGCTTACCATCTGGTGGCACAAAGCTTGTCTACAGTCGGAGATGGCGATTCTTTTGGACTGAATTCATACATATTTGATCAAAAACATAATCACACCTTGTTTATAAAAATGCTTTTTATTTAAAACATTTCCATCTTATCAAGCTCCCTAATTAATAGGGATATAAAAAAAGAAAATTTCTTAGAGATATATATATGCATCTTTTTTGCTTAACTTTTCCCTCATTTGACCCTATATTCTTTTTCAGACCATCAGGGCTCCTTTCTGAAGACAGTTGTCTTTAACTTTCACACACACAAATCCTTAGACCCATTTATCGTCGCTCTCCAGAGCCAGGCTAAAGCACCCATGCCATTTTCTGCCACTGCTGCTAGATTAGGCATGTTCTCCAAGAATCTTCTCTTTGTGGGCAGCCTGAGCCTGTCACAGTTGTATCTCATGCTTCTTTCTCTCTGTAGTTAAGGGCTCCATCTCTCTGGAGCTTTCTCCGGGCCCTAACTCCTCTTATCCAATCTTTCATTTATCTTTCTCAACCTTTTCATTTGTCAACTGGAAAGAAGAAGCTACAGGGGAGGAAGAGAAGAACTCAGCATCTCTGAGCATCTCTCTGGCTTGGTACTTGGTCCCATATCCCCTGGAAGTAGATGTCTTTCCAATTATGGGCACATTGAAAATCCCTCCACTGAGAGAAGTAAGTGCCTTTGGCCATCCTTGCTCAAGCCTGAAATCTCCCCTTGACTCCTGTCCCGCCTGGTCCTGCTGTGACTGTCCCTTCTCTGAAGGTTCTCTCCCTTACAACTGACTTAGATACGAACCGCCTTCGGAAGTGGATCAATCAGTTACCCAGGAGGCCTAAGGAGACCATATTCTATGTAAACCACTGAATATTTTAAACAGAAGATAAACTTATTTCCTTTCATGAACAAATTGTTTGCATAATTGACGTCCTGCGTTGTCACGGAAGTCTTGCCACAGTGTCGATTCCCATCACTCACATGGTCTTAGTGTTAAAGGGTTTATTTTTCTCCTCTTGGCCCCTCTCCCACTCCTCACCCCCAATTCAGAATATTACTCATTTGAGAACAAAAGCATTCCATTCCTCAGATATCTTAAAAAGATAGTCATCAGACTTATCCTACATGCAAAAATTTAAATTTTTTCCAACATTTGTATAAAACCTCCAAATATATGAAAACGAGTGTGCAGTATATGAAATATCAGCAATGTGTATGTGTCGGTACCTCCTCACCCACGGCATTGCATCTTTTTATGCACAATCACCTGAGATACCAGGTGTCTTCGTGGGCTGCTTGTTGCAGCTTCCTTCTCAGCTCATTCTGGAATGTTTGCCTTGGAAGAGTGTGCATCAGAGCTCTCCTCTGCTCTGTCAGGAGCAGACTGGAAAATGAGGGCTAGGGATGCTCCAGATGAGTCGCGTCCAGGCTTTTCAAGTTTGAGGACCTCGTCTCCATATTCTATAGTTGGTGCTCTTTTGTATCTGTTGACTGAGGAGTGTGTGCTAATACAAGGCCTCCTAAGCTACATACTCCCCGGAAATAATTAGAGAATTTACTGGTTAGTATATTTACCTACATTTGAAAAAAAGGTTAATAGTCATTTCCTACTAATTGTGTGCCAAGGAAGAGGGTAGTGAGATAATCATCCGTACAGAACAATGTGCCCAACCAGCCTGTCAGGTGGGTCTTCTGGTTACCCCTCTAGTGTACACTGAAGTTCAGGGGGATTAAGCCAATTACCTGAGGTTATTCAGCTAGGGTGTGGTCCAGGATTCACACCAAGATGGTGTAAATGCTGAAGACAATGCTCAGAATATGTAGAAATTTTGCAACCTCAAGTATCTAGCATCTCCAGATTACGGTCATCATGTCAAAGAATAGGAAAGAATAATGACTATAGACAGTGTTTATTCTCAGCAGCTCTGGGTGGGACTCTGGAACATCTCTCATTGGAAAGCAGCCACTTCAGACTTCAGTGGTCAGAGACTATCCTTAGGATGGTCACTGTGGATTTGAAAGGAAACACTGCTCTCCCGGGTGCTCCCCAGGTGTGCACGTGGGAGTGGAGGAAGCGCTCACTTCGTCCTTGTAACAAGAAGGTACCCTGTGACTCTGCAAAGTGGGGCCAGGGCCAAGAATCCCTCCTGCTCACCTCAGTCAGGCCCCTCGTAAAATGGGGGGACAGGCTTGGATGAATGGGAAGATGAGTTTCTATTCTAAAGCAATACATTGACAAGCAAAAACAAACATTCAAAAAGGAGTGATACTTTACGGTTCACAAAACATGCTCATGTACGTTATTTGATTCTCCCCACAACCATGTGAAGTAGGCAGGTATTATTTTCACATTCAGCCTCATTTCATGGAGGAGGAAACTGAAGCTCAGAGAATTATACTCTCTGTCCCCAAGTTACACAGCTAGAAGGTAAGCCTCAATCTTGGTCTTCTGATCTCAAATCTATAGCTAGTGTTGCCAGATAAAGCATAAGGCATCCCGTTAAATTGGGATTTCTGATAAATAGCAAATAACTTCTTAGTATAAGTATAGCCTGTGCAATGTTTGAGATATTCTTGTACTAAAAAAAAAAAAATAGTCTTGTGGGATATACTTATGCTAAGAAATTATTTGTTGTTTATCTGAAATTAGAATTTAACTGGGCATCCTGCACTTTTGTTAACTAGATCTGGCATCGTTTTGTGTCTGCCAGGCTCTGCCACATGGTCTTGATATCATCCTATGATTCAGTAACTGCCTCAGTAAATCATAATTATTTTTGCAGTTACTCCTTATTAAACCTGCTAAAAGCTTTGCATACTTTATTGCACATCCTTATAGGCACCTTGAAAGTAGGGTACAATTATTACCTCTTCCCAGATGATGAAATGGGCTCAGAGAGGTTAAGCAACTTGCTCAAAACCTCTCAGTTAATAAAGGTGAAAACTGGGATTCGAACCAGGGTCTTTGCCTCCAAGACCATTTATTATTGTCTACACTTCAAAATAATTTTTAAAAAATTAAAAAGAAACATGATGTTTACCACCGTCCCAGAGGCATAAAGTTCCTTGAGGGCAGAACCCAGGTCTTGGCCTTTTTTTAAAAAAGAAATCGTTCACAGCATCCAGCAAAATGCTTTCCACATAATAGACCCTCAGCACAGAGCTGTTTGCTGACTGATGCGTTTCAAGAGCAATTCAAAAAAAAAGGCTTGAGTTGAGGACTCAATGTCGTTTACACGTCTATGTGGCCCTAGATGTGTTTTAAATTTTGTCAGGATCATAAACTGTGTTTCAAAACATGAAGATAAATTGGCCCTCTGACCTCTTATGAGCGACATAATTCATCTGAAAGGTTTATCGCCCTGCGAGTCATTTTGCAGTTCCTACTATTCTTCCCATTCTTCTAACTCCATTAAAAATAGAAAGCGGGGGAAAAGGTGAACGAGAAAGCCGGCTGGCTCTGTGTGCGTGGAATGTGGTGCTGAAAAGCCCCAGCCCTCCTGTTAACACAATACTTTTATCCCGTAATCACAGCCTGCGGGAGACAAAATAACAATTCATCTGGAAAACGAGATTAACTCATTTAAGCTAAGCAGTGATCACAGAGAGAAGTGTGTTGGCCTTGTCTGGCTGAAGGAAAGCCTACAGATTCTCGGCCATTCTGGTTCAGAGGCCCAGGGTAGAGGCCCAGCCTGTTGGAAGTAATTGGGCCCTGTCAGAGTCCTCCTTCCTGAGATGTGGATATTACAAGGGAATCCTATTAATCTCTGACACAGCCCCTCTCATCTGATAAAGACCGTGTATGTCTTTTCTTCCTTAGAGCATCTTCTGAACCACTAGCCTGTCTCTGCAGCTCTGCCAAGAGCTTCTCAAGTGAACAGGCTGCTGTGTCCTTCACGTTTTGGGCCTCTTAACAAGTGATAAAAACGGACTGACAGCCATGTGATTCGGTGCTTGTTGGTTCCTATGGAATTTACTTTGTATCAGGCCTTACATTCCAAGGCAGCAGTTTGCCTTCTTGCCAGCCAGGGCCTGGAGAGGCTGTTTATGCTTTTTCCTGTATTTCCTTTCTCTGGAGGTGACTTTCCTATGGGGATGTCCCCCAGGTTGACCTGCTCATCTTTCCGACCTGGAGCCCTGAGAACAGGTTTTTTTCACCCACACCTAATTGCCCCCTCAAATCACCAAAGGCCTGTGCTTTGAGGTGGCTGGGGACTCATTTCCCGAATGGCACTGTGAGTCAACAAATTGCATACACAATTAACTGCCGGGAGACTTGCTTATGGAAGCAGCACATTCAAGAAATGGGACGGCTGCTTCTGGCCTCTGCATCGTTCCCTGCTCTGCAGCCCACCCCATCAAGCCTTTTCAACATTGCTTTGCTGTGTTCCCCACACCTGGTAGATGTTCTCACCTGTTCTCTTGATGCAGTTAAAACTTAGCGGGACCTTAGCGTGTGTATATTTCTCATTTCTCTGTACAATTTCATTTTCTGCTTGTTCATTTAATGACATCTAGACCACAAGTAACTTACCTGTTTGTTGAGGCCAGTTTTTAGGACCTAATGACCACTCAACAGGAATTTTAGGAAGTGGAGGAGACAAGTCATAATCGGGGACTATTTCAAATGGGTTTCTTTAAAGCCGACTGGCTAAATTAGGCCAAGATTCCGAGTGTCTGGCTGTGTTCTTGTTAGTCTGGCCTTTGTATGAGAGAGAAACAAATATATCATGAATCCTCCAGTGTTTCATGTAAATTGTAATGTTCAAAGCGATGTGAAGGTACATACGTTTTAAAATATATCACTATCCCTTTTGAAGAAATTTACCTTTTCTTGAGCTTATTCAGTTATAACCTGACTGAATCATTGCTTCAATAAATAGGAGCAAGATGCTCACATCAGACTGTTATGTATACTTTGGAGGGAAATTTTAAGACTAGGTGGCTGCAGCCATTCAGAGCTTTGTTGAATATTTAACAATTTTTTTGTAGATCCATCAACTGAGAAGACTATCAATTTTAGAGCATACAGCTGTTCAGGAATAATAGTTTGAAAGACCAGCCCCAAAGATCTCGGTGATTAAAGTGTGAACAGATGATGGAATGATAAACCTTAACGCTTAACAATGTTTTTATAGTTCCATCCCTATGTAACATCGTCTGATAAATGTATTTGCGACGAACAGACCACATGAAAGAACCTTCCATAAGGGGACCCAGCACAGTTTGAATATAAATGTTTGCCCCAATTCCCCTGTTAGTCATTGACTATGAGTATTGATCAATGTTAAAGAGTGAGCACACAGGAGCCTCCTCGAAGCTGACTGAGCGCACACCCCCACTTATAAACGCAAGAGTATTGATCGCAATTATTCCGTAAACATATCTTACCAATTCCCTCTGTGCACGTGCCATTTAAATGAATCCAAATTCAGAACAAGGCTCCCTCGGAAAGGGAAAGAGCATCTCTTTCAGCAGCTGCCCTCCTGGACATTAAATCATCGGTAATCTGTGCTAGCTCGGCAAAGAAGCCTGAACACCCTCCCAGTCACGGAGTGCCGGAGCTCTCAGGTTCCTCTATCCCGGATGACGGATGCTCTGTTGTGACGTCTTAAGCGAGCAAGTGCTCTGAGCGCGAAGTCAATGTGCGTTTGGTTTCAAAATGTTCTGTGGATTAAAGGAGACTTAAGAGGCGTGGCATCCAAATACAATATGTGAAAAGCTTGTTTTGATTTGGATTTAAATGAGCCTCTTAGCAAAGACATTTTTCTGAGACAGGAAAATCTGAATGGATGGTATTAAGAAAATATTAATTTTTAAGCATGATAATATTTTAAATAAAATTCATTTTATGTTAGAGATGCATACTGAAAAATTTACAAAGGAGATGATATGCTGTCTGAGATTTTCTTTAAAATAATCTAGAAAAAACAGTTGAGGTCAGGGTAAACAAATCAAGATTGGAAAGTGTTGATAATTCTTGGTCGACTGTGTGTTCATTTAACTGGCTTCTCTATTTTGGGGTATGTTTGAAAATTTCCGTAATAAAATGTTATCTAGTGGTCTCTGGAGACAGACTGCCAGGAATGACAGAAATAGCCAGTATCAGATCCCAGAGCTTCTAGACAGGGCATAGTCTGTGCCAGAATAGACAGACAGTTCCTGTAACCAGACCAGCAAAGTTCTGTCCTTTTGAGGCTATTATTTAGTAACTAATATGGTTTGAATTGTGTGCCCCCAAAATTCATATGTTGGAGTCCTAACCCCCAGTGCCTCAAATGTGGCTGTATTTGAAGATAGGGTCTTTAAAGAGGTGATTATGCTAAAATGAGGCCGTTAGGGTGGGCGCTAATGCAATCTAACTGGTGTCCTTCTAAGAAGAAGAAATTTGGACACAAAGAGACACCAGGGGTGCATATACATAGAGGAAAGACCATATGGGGACTCAATGAGAAGGCAGCCTTCTGCAAGCCAAGCAGGGAGGCCTCAGAAGAAACCAAACCTGCCACCATCTTGATGTAGGGCTTCCAGCCTCCAGGTCAGTGAGAAAATAAATTTGTGTTGTTGAGGCCACCCAGTGTGTGGTATTTTGTTATGGTGGCCCTGGCTGACTAATGCGCACACTCCAACAGGGTCCTGATTTAAATATGGGGTTGCGCGATGGAAAAAAAAAGAGCTAAGTCCTGGGACTTAGGGAACAGGGAACCTGGCTGTTTCCCCAGTTCTCCCGCCGTCTAGGAGGGCTATGTGTGCATGTCACTTTTATTTCTATGAGACATAGTTTGGTGAGATGGGAAGGGAAGTGGGACAAAGAAGACAAGATGACAACTTTAGGGGACTGGATGAACCCAACACTCTTTTGTGGGGTCTCCTTCTATAATGTGGCTGTCTCACACTGTTGTGCTCAAGGAATGCTAGGTTCTCCTTCATTCAAAAAACTTGTCCTCACAGCTCTCTCTGTGCAAGGCACTGTCCTAGGAGTGCCATGAAGGATGACAAAGAGCCAGTTACTCCAAGATCCCGTGGCAGAGTGTTGCAAGCAGAGGAAACAGCTTGTCGAGACCTCTGGAGGCAAGAAGGAGCGTGGGATGTTGAGGCACTAAAGAGCTCCAGTGAAATGAGAACAGGATAAATGAAAGGGAAGTTCAAGGTGGCAGCCCCGGGGTGGGCAGGGCTGTAAACCACACAGAGCCTGTAAACCACGCTGAGGGCTTGAGACTTCACTCTAGTGGCAATAAGGAGCCGCTGGATGGTTTTAAGCTAGAGAGAGATTGATATGACACACTATGATATATGATATCTATGATATGACATGTTTGATATGAGATATGGGATGGTGTGACACGACCTGTGCCAACACCATGGCTGCTGGATAGAGAATGGATCATCAGGGATTAGAATTGGAAACAGAGACCAACTGGAAGGTTTATCAGTGAGGAAGGAATGAGTTCAGCTGCGACTTAGAGAAAACACAGGTAAAGTTAGCTTAAACCAATAGGGCTTTGTCTTTTCTTGATTAATAAGCATCCCAGAGGGAGGCGGTTGCTGGCATTGTTTCAGCTGACTCAGCAGCTCAACCGGTGTCAGAGTTCTGGTCACCAGCCCTGTGATTCTCTAGGTCATTCCTCTGGGGTCTTAGCTGGCCACCACAGCACTTGACATACCATTTGGGTTCAAGGTGGGAAGGAGAAGGGAATGGTGCCAGCTGGTCTGACCCTTTTCTCAGGAGAAGCAAAAGCTTTTCCAGAATCCCTCAACTGACTAGTGCATGTGTCTGATTGGCATGGGCCGTGTCACATGGCCACCTGGGCTGCAAGGAATGCTGGCAAAGCAAGTGGAAGCCTGTAGGGAGAAGGCTGATAGGGCTGTCCACCAAGATGTCTACCATAGGAGGTCCTGCCGAGGTTTGAGCAAGAAGTCATGTGGCCTCAGAGAGGATCCATTCTAATGAACATTATGACCAAGAGGAAGGGCTAAAGGAAAGGGGGAGACAAGATGAGGCTTTATTCTGTTAGCTCCTCATCTAAGGGTTTTACTTGAATTAGCTCGCTTAATCCTCATAACTAGCCCATGAGGTATGTGTTAGCCATCTCATCTTACAGATGAGAAAACTGAGGGACAGAGTGGCTAAAAACTTTCTCCAGGTCACACAGGTGGTAAGTGGAGAAGACAGGTCCCAACCCAGGCTTTCTGGGCGAGGACCACATGCCCATTCCATTACTGTGTTGTGTAGCCCCCACTGCCTGCTGTTATGGGTTGAATTGTGTCCCCCTGAAAGTTCAGAAGGTCATGTTGAAGTCCTAACCTTCAGTAATTCAGAATGTGATGTTATTTGTAAATAAGGTCTTCACAGAGGTGATCAAGTTCAAATGGGCTACCAGAAGCTGGAAGAGGCAAGGAGGGGACCTCTCCTAGACCCTTTGGAGGGAGGGTGGCTCTGCCAGCACCGTGGTTTCAGCCTTCCAGCCTCCACATCCGCGAAACAATTTCTGTTGTTCTAAGCCAGTTTGTGGTAGTTTGTTCAGCTGCTGTAGGAACTAATACAGCCGCTCACTCCTGCCTGCCCTTCAAGACTAGAGTTATTTGATCGAGGAATCCTCTCAAGATCCTTGTCCCAAATACACCCCCCATTTTAGGTGTGGTTCCCCCGTCCTGGGTCCTCATGCTATCCTGTCCATACTCCATGCCCGTGTCCTCCAGTCACTGATGTGCAAGTGTTGATTGTTCTGTAGTCACCTTCATGTCTATATGCTACTCATTCTGTGACATCAAGGTGGCATCCATGCGATCACCTCCCGGGAGATTTCCCTAGAGGCGTGGACCGTGAGGAAGAGTGACCCTCATCACAGCCGCTGGATGGTGACCCTCCTTTAAATGCTGCATAACCATGGTCCAGCGTCTTCTTGGTCTGTAGCCTCAGTTTACCCTCCTGACCAACCATCACCCTTCTTGTGGGCAACCATTTCTTTAGCCAGATTTTCTTTACCTGATCTCACCAGCTTCATGTTGGTTTTATTATTTTCATTTCAAAAGGGATATATACTGCCCTTTTCCCATTCTCTATCTCTTGATAACGTTTGTTCTGAAAAGTATAAAAGAGTAAGTGGTTTGATCACATCATGATCACAGTTATCATTACCAGAGTTGTCCAGGCCTTGCTCTAAGCTCCCAGAGGGCAGAGGTGTTGTGTATAAATCTAGTCTTGCTCCCTAGGGGTCAGGCGTTGTGCTTGACCCTGACTATGCTAATAGTTAAGGTAGTTTTTAAAATGTAATTTAAGTCAGTTCAATAGACATTGCTAAATTAAGAAACCACGTGAATATAGAGATATAGGAGTTAATAGTCTACTGTGAGAGACAGATAGTATAATTGCAATAAGTTTAGAACCTGAAATAATATAATACTCCCTAATCTTATACTATTTATTTATTTATAAACTATAAGCTCCTTGTCCATCTTGTTGACTGCTACTTCTCTAATACCTTTTGAACAGTGCTTGGCTCTTGGTAGCTGGTCAACAACTGTGTTTTTAGTGCATTAATTGATAGAATAGAGGATTCAGAGGTACCTCTGAGAAGGGTGTGATTTGCTGCCTCTGATAGTGGACAAGGAATAGTTTCCTGAGAGAGGAGATAGTTGAGTTGGGTTTTGATGAGTGAATAGGAGTTTCCCTATTCACTAAGGAGGTGGAATGGGAGGGGAGAGGGGTATTCCAGGCAGAGGCCCTAAAGGGCAAGACTTTGTTGCTCCTTTGGAGACTCCAGTGCAGAATTCCTTGGCGTTGGGCTCTGCCGGATCTAGTGGAGGATTATGATGGACGGAAGTTGGAAACATATTTGGAAGCATCCATGTTGTTCTCCTGCTTCCTCTTAGCATCTCTTCTTATTGGTATTCTCCTTCCTGACCTGCCTCTCTCTTTGGTGATGGGGGAAGCTGTGTGCTGGTTTGAAACCTATGCAGAACATAGTGGACTCAACGCCAAGTGTCTTATTGTCAGTGGCTCTACTTCTCCTGCAGTTACTTTAGTGGTGCCTAAATGATAAATGTTAATAAAAAGACATTTTCGCTTGGGAAAGCACGATGGGATTAGCCCGCCAGACTGCCAACGCTATTTGCTTTATGGAAAGGGATTTGAAATAAGGGGTTTTGGTGGTTGTATTTTTGCCTCCATAGTTATTTATAGAGAAAGTATAGGCCATTGCATGTTTATAGTATCTCTTCTTTATGGATGCCCAAGTTATTATTTTTTACTGACTCGGGTACTTATTTTGCACATTTGTAAACAATTATGCAGTTACGCAGCTGTTGTACCATAGAGGCCATATGCATTTCTATGTTAAGAGAAAATTCCATGAGGGATTCTCACTGGATGCCATCATAAAAGAATTATTGTGGTGCCAAAAAAAAAAAAAGACCGGCTGGGGAGTTGTCATCAGGTTTTTAGTGTTTGGAGTTAAATGAGTTTGATGCTTTTTTCCTAACTTAGAGTCGGAGTCAAACTTCGTAACTAGACATGGAGGTTCCATCTGTTTTCCACACCTGAATGGAAAGCATAATGTTTATTAATTAATACGTACATTGATAAATTCTGTGCTCCTCTTCATACTCTTAATGGGAGAAATATATAGCTTAGGAGACTTCCAGTTTTTCTAAGGAATTTCTTTGAAAAGGAAATATTTATTCAGGTGACAACTATTTCTTGAGCCCCTAATACATGCCAGGAATTGTTCTGTTGATTCCTATGGAGGAGAAATGAAGAAAGGGATGGATAGAGCTGAGGAGATAGAGATGGAGAGAGGGAAATGGGGTGGGTGGTACCGGGCCATCACCTGGGGAAAAAACCATCTGGGGCTCTTTTGAAATAACTTGAACTAACACTTCATTCACTCACTTTTTTCGTTAATCAGTAAGGTACCAAGAGCTATAGAATGCAGTAGTGTCGAAGAGGTGAGTGGACAAGCAAAATTCCTGTCCAACAGATCTAATGGCATTGGTTAAGATGATGAGGCTCCCATCGCACACACCTGGGTTCAGATCCAAGCCCCATCGCATATTGTCTATTTGGTTGTGGGTAATCACTTTCCTCTCAAAGCCCATTTCCTAGTCTGTGGCGTGATGGAGAAGCAGTCAATGCACATAGTGTGTTGAGCACAGTGCCTGGCACCCAGCCACCGACGCAATGAGTGATCACGATGGCGGGGTGCTCTGGGGAGATGTCCCCCTGTAGTCTCATTAACCATCCCTGCTCATTCATTCTTGTGAGACCACCACTTGCTAAATCTTCTATCAGGTGGTGTCAGATCAGAGAAAGAACAGAAATCAAAAGATATCAAGCTTTCCTTAAATGAGTACATGGCCTCGCTGGGGAGACAGTCATCTGTGCTCTGAAAAAGTCCACAGATGTTATAACAGCCCCTCAAGGAGGAGTGCCAAGATGAAATGCTGATAAATGGGAGACACACGTGTTGTTGATTAAGAAAAGGGAGGGGGATCTTAAATAAAATTTTTTAAAAAGGAAAGAGACCCCTGGACACATTCAAAGAGCATTTTGAAATAAACATCTTTATTCAAATAAGTTACTTAGTCCTATCTTATGCTGGCTCATAAAATCCTCGCATCTACTTCCCTCCTCTGAAATGTATTAGTAACATTTATAATTTACCAAATGGAAAATATTGCTCAACTTTAAGCAGCAGCAAGTTAAGAATGAATTTACAGGCAGGGGTTTTATCTGTTTCTTTCAGTATAACGCGCATCAATCAAAAACAAAACAAACCACAAAAAAAGAGAAAGAAAAACCTTGCATTTATTTGCAGTATTTTTCCGCAAAATATTTGTTTCACTTTGCTGTTTTATTCATTTTAAGCACGTTTTCACCAAAGTGTTCTACTCTAAGCTAGTCTCAATTCAATTTAAAGTGAAAGGTTTTTTGAGTTTAGATAATTTACATATAAAAGCGTTACTGTACGTTTTACAAAATGACTGTGTTCAGAAAACAACGATTTCAATTTAATCGTATTGTTATTCTGCGAGTTGAAATGCCTCCTTCTTGCTTCTCGGTCTTACTAACAATATTCCTTCTTGTCCTAATTTAAAATTGTTAGTGTTTGAAAATTGATGTGTTTCTTTTAGACCCCACCAGTATGGCTCCAGGTCTACTGTGATTTGTCTGATGGACTTGAAGATTATGTGCATGTACGAGACAGAGAGAATCTTAATAATAATCTGAGCATGACAGATATATGACTCTTTCTGAATTATTTTCTTTCTTCTCCCAAGAAATTTTGTTTGCCAGTGGCCATATCTGTTTAAAAGAAAAACCTTATACCTCACTCTATGTTTCAAAATTTGCAGTGTTCTCCTTTTCTCTTTTCTTTCCTTTTTTAAAATGACACTGTTGTTCTGGAAAGGTCCTTAGGATCTTATATCATGTGTTGTTGGGAAACAGCGCCAGGTGTTTAGGATTTCAGACCACCATATTTGTCCTAGGAAGCCTGCCAGTGTTTCAAATTCTTGACCCTTGAATTGAATGAGAGGATCTGACTATATAAAAGAAAACACCCGAGTTTTATGATTCCGCAAGCTTGGGTTACGCTGTAAATTTCCACTGGTCTCTGCTTATTTGTCTCTTGCAGGGTTTAGGGTTAGTCCCCACGTCTGTGAAACAAGCAGTGTCCAAGTGGCTGCCTCCACAGCATGTTAGATAATTTCTTGGGGAGAGAATAAACAGCTGTTTAAACAGGAGCCACAAAAGCTGCATTAAAATTACTTTGGTCCTGACTGAAAGATAAGTACATCCTCCCATTCTCGGAGTGAAACCCAGAGCTCATCTCCGATGGCGGAAAAGCCATTAGAACCACTGATGAGCATGCGCCAGGAGGGCTTGTTTTCAGCTTTTGGATTTATTGTGGCCAGCTCCTGCATCTTATTAGTCTAAGCGATTGAGGTAGGTTATCGGTGATCTCTTGTAGATGAATATTTATGTAAATCTCTTAGCTCTGTATCACCTCAAACTGTGGTTTTTGATTTGGGTACCACATGGCTTGTGCCTCACAATTGGCAAGTACCATAAACATCTTCTAGCCCGTTATGCTTTCTGCAGTACCCTTAATTTATATGCCCTGTGTCTAGCTGGAAAAAAGAAGTATTTTTCCATGATGAAAAGAATGATGTATTTTCTTCCGAATATTCTTTTTTTAAAGATTGGCACCTGAGCTAACATCTGTTGCCAATCTTCTTTTTTTTTCTTTTCTTCTTCTCCCCAAAGTCCCTCAGTACATAGTTGTATATCCTAGTTGTGGGTCCTTCTAGGTCTGCGATGTGGGATGCCGCCTCAGCATGGCTTGATGAGCGGTGCCATATCTGCGCCCAGGATCCGAACCAGTGAAGCCCTGGGCCGCCAAAACGGAGCACATGAACTTCACCGCTCGACCGCAGGGCCAGCCCCTCTTCCCAATATTCTAATTCTCCTTTTCCTCTTCAGGTTTTAGATATAGCCTAACACTGTTTGCATTTACTTGTTAGTTCCTAGGTTCTTTTAAAAAATCTGTGTTGTAATCACAGTTATTCTTGTTATTATTGTATGAAGATGTTTAAGGCCAGATGTTATTCAGCCATTGGACTGACAACAGGTTCTCCAAAGGGAGAAAATACAGAGCATTTTATCTTCTTTAGAGGTCATGAGTGTTGAGTTCAGGGCAGTCTGAACCACTCATTTTAGAAATATACTATGTAAAGAAAGGATATGTGCTTTGAAATCAGAGGGACCTGGGTTCAAAACCTGATTCCACCATTTACTGGCTGTGTGACCTTAAGAAAGAGCTCAAACTCTCTGAGCCTTTTCTGACACATGGAGTGGCAAATAGCATCCTCACAGGGTATGCTTCGTAGATGCTCCCTTCTCTTTTCCTACAAATAAAGGGGCCCTACTCTCTGTGCCAACGGATAGGCATGTAGAGCAAATACAAACAGATCTATAGAAGCTAGAATATTTGCTATTGCTACAATCTCAGTAAACCTAGCTGTATGTATGTGACTGCCCTTTGGTGCTTGTTGCCCATTAAGGAGCTATTTATGTAAACTATTAAATAAATTAGGATCCGGCCATTGTTTTCCTAGATGGTAGCATTTTGAAGTTTAAATGCTTGTTTTTTTAATCAAGAAGCTACAGTTTTGACCATTATCATATCTGCCTTCACATGCCTTGATTAAGACCATGACCATGTACACGGTGGTCCCATGAAAGTTACAGCTTTGGAATGATTCATTCCTTCATTTATTCATTCAACATCCACTGAACAGCTCCTGCATATGAAGACCTGCACGAGAGATTGAGGAAACAGCCCACTCAGGGCATGCTCTCTGTCCGTCCCATAGAGGTGACTGAGGCATGGGGACACACAGGCTGACCACAGCCTCCTCTAGTGGCTGTGGTCACTGACTCCTGGTTCAGACAGATGTGGTGTTCAATCCTAGCTCTGCCACTTACTAGTCACATGACATGGCTTTGGGTAATTTTACTTGACCCTCTTGGGCTCAGTTTCTTCACCTATAAAGCGGAGATGATGACAGTATCCAACTCATGGAGCTGTCTGAGGATTAAATGACAGAGATAATATCCGAGAGTGACTGCATGAAATAGGCAGCAGTTGTCACAGTTCCTGGCACGTGGGAAGCACCAATAAGTAGTGGCGGCTTCGTAGGAGTCATTCTGTCTCTCGAATAGCTGTGTTATACATCTGATGGCCATGAGGGCTCATAAACTGGTTAGTGTATTGGAGAGACTAACAGGAACGGAAGAGGGACCAAACTGGAGCAAGATTTAAAGAAACTACAGTGTGTGTTTGTTTAATAAACAAAGGGATAGAAAATGATGTGAGCAAGCTTGGAATTGCGTGTGCCTGGATTAAACTAGATTACTTTGTAAGGATTTGGGGGCCAGGGTAGCAAGGAAAAGTGAAAGCCAGTCAGACTGACTACTGCCCAGCCACTTCTGTTGGTTAACAGAAGTGAAGAACTGACATCCTCCGATGATTATTAAGCTTTCTTAGTTGCTACGGAACATTTATTTTCTTCTTTCTGCTTTAAGTTCACTCTACAGCAGTGGTTCTCAACCCTGGCTACATATTAGAATCTCCTGGGAAGCTTTTGAAACATGCCAGCGCCATCAAGCATAGTTTCTTGCCTTTGGAGTCAATGTTTGTCACTGTGGCTTTTGCTAAAAAGTTTTCCCCCGTGAGGACTGAGGCTGGAGGGGTAGGGGTGGCTGCAAGATGCCCAGATTTCTCCAGCCTATGATTATAAACGAATTTAAGCCACAAAATAAATCTTCCACGTTGTTCTTATCTGCACATTCCTCTCCTTCCAGCTTCATCTTATCCTTTCATGCTGCTCCTCCACCTTCTTTGCCCCCATTCCTTGTGCTCTTTCCTACCTCTCAGGGATTCTGAGAGTTTCTCTGGACTGTCAACAGCCTCTCTGCTAATCTGGCCACTGAAGCTCCCTCTGGGGTCGCTCCTGACAGTTGCTCACTGATTTCCCATCTCCGCCAAGGTCAAAACCAGAAATTGCTCTTTGTTCCTTGTATCAGTCAGACCAAGCTAGTTGATGTAAAAGATAACCCCCAAATTTCAGTGTTTTCACATTTAATCCTTAATATAATAAGGATTTATTTATAGTTCTGGTCACAGTCTATTGTGGGTCATTCTGGGACCTAAACTTTCTCTGTCCAGGAGCTTCACCATCCATCCCCCTGGGCCTCCATAGTGCACTCTCATTCAGGCCAGCAGAAGAGGAGGGGGAGGAAGCATAGAACTATGTGGGATATTCTCTGGACCAGGCCTGGAAGCAGCATACCTCACATCCACCATCATTCCATTGGCAAGAACTAAGGATGTCCGGGAAGAAGAGGGAAACGGGTTTAGTGATGATCTGACCAGTCTTTGCCACATGCCCCTGTTCTGGATCTCAGCCCTTCATTTGTAATCTATAATTAGATCTTCAGGGAGTGCCTGTCACTGATTGGGCCCTCTCCTAGAGGCTCTGGTTACCAGCAATGAGCAAAGTCCCAGTTGATAAAATGAAGCAGTTGGATTCTGTTATCTCTGTGATAACTTGCAGCTTAGATTTCCCACTGTGTTCCATGAAAACGAGCGTTTTCATTGACGTAACTTTTAGCAACAACTCATAAGAATATCCGGTCTTTCCTGCATTCATTCATGCCCCTCCTCCTTCCAGAAGAAGTCAAGGCAGAGAGTCTTCAGCACATTGTACCCACTCTGAGCATCATCATTATAATAAATTATTAGAGTTTTTGACGTGCCCTCATGTTCTTCAGTAGGGCAGGCCAAAGCCCCTGATTTTGGAAATTTGGGGAAGCAGCCCCATCACTTGAAGTCCCCTGGTGAAATGACAAAAGTCTCCAGAGCTTGGAAAGCATTTCCGTGCAGTTCCCTTTTGGCTTACATCAGAATCATCTCCTCACTCTTGGGATTGAAAACTATACTCTGTAAGCTCTGAATAAATATTGCACAGCCATTTCCTGCATGCCCTCAAGGAGACATTTCTAGGGAGCAGTGAAAATGATTTGATGAGGTTTTATTGCGGGGGTGGGGGGCGGGAGATTTCCAGACGGATCTTATCCCCATTTCTTTCCCTGAAGAGTTCCTCAACGGTGACAGTGTGCCTCTCAGGAAGCTGAGCCGCTAGTGAAGAGCCCAGCACATAGTAGGTGTTTCACAGCTGCGTGTTGCCTTAGTGGACTGTATGGGTAGCCCAGGGCTGGTATAGTAAAGTACCACAAACTGGGCGGCTCGAAAACAGCAGAAACGTGTTTTCCCACGGTTCTGGAGGCTGGAAGGCCTGGATCAGGGTGTCGGCAGGGCCTGCTCACCCTGAAGGCTCTAGGAGATCTGGTCCATGCTTCCTCTGAGCTCCTGGTATTCCTGGCAGTCCTCGGTATTCCTTGGCTTCTAGATGCATCACTCTAGCCTCTGCCTCTGTCATCACGTGGCGTTCTCCTTGTCTTGTCTCTCTCTCTCTTTTCCTCTTCTTATAAGGACACTAGTCATTGAATGAGGGCCCATCCTACTGCAGGATGACCTCATCTTAACTTGATCATCTGCAAAGACCCTGTTTCCAAATAAGGTCACATTCACAGGCACAGGGGACCAAGACTTCAGCATATCTTTTTGGAGGGACACAATTCAATCCAATCCACAATATGCACCATCCCCTCTTGGAAAAGCACCATGCCTCATGAATCTTTTCGTCTTGACTTCACAGTTCCTGAGTTCATACATGCTTGATGGATGAAGGCAGGAAGGGACAGGTGAACAAGTGAATAAAGAAACCAGGTAGCTGGGCGTTTGGGGAAGGCTTCCTCATGGCGATGGTGGGATTGCACAAAGATCTGGGCCTGACCCCACCATCCCTGGCCTTGAAACTCTGCTCAGCATCTTTTGGTGAGTGTCCCTAGACAAGATATTCAACTTTCACCAAGCCTGAATTTTTCTCATCTGGAAGATGGAGCCAACAATATCAATGAAACAATGACATAATGCTGGTCAAGCACTTAACACACACAGTTCCTGGAACCCAGTAGTTTGCACAATCAGAGACGACTTGTATTTCCCCTCGCTCCTCTCCTTCCGCCAATGCTGCACCTCAATTTTGTGCCAAACGCCACGTCTGCTGCTGGTGCCTTGGGATAGATTAGATATGTTGTGAGTCCTTGAGGAACTCACTGTCCTGGGAGTGTCTGTCAGAGCCAGTTGGGGCGCTTTCACATTCCCTACCCAGCCACCCGGAGACCTCCACGGCCTCTGGGGCCCCTCAGACTTCTGATTATCCAGAAATTTCCAGCAGTCTTTTGTTTTCTGTGTCTGCTGCTGACACTGCATCCTGCTGCCTCCCCTCCCCCCCATCCTTTTCCTTGTCAGTTAGTTCTATCAAAATTAGTGCAGTAACAGAGGGCTTCATTAAGGGCATCTGGTAGCTTGTTGCATATTTTATTCTGATTTTTAGAGTGCTTCCACATAAGGGATGAGGTGAGAGCAGAGCAGGCCATCAGGTTTGATGACTCGTCTGTCCTAAGCACTCCCAGCATCAGATGGTATCGTGCAGTAACTCCTGGGCAAAGCTCCTTGGCAGGCTGGTCTCCAGAACAGACACACACAGGGTGAGGAGAGACACGCCAGCCTTGGGTCCCCCACAATTGCTAATGCAGCCTTTGAGGGAAAATGGAGGTTGCATTAGATAAACAAGGCTTTCTTATTGCTGCATAACCAGTCAGCTTAATTTTGTCATTATACACCTACTTGCATTAAGAAAATGTGACAAGGAAATATGGAAAAGTGCTGTTTGCTTCTGCATTATTAGTAACAAGCAATTAGAGTGTCTAACAAGAGTCTAATAAATCTGGAGGGGAAATAAGCAGGGAAATCAAGAGAAAGATAGCATAAGAATAGGAAAAAACAAGACAAAGTCAAGACTGAGGCTAGTTTGTAAAATATATGTCAGGCGGGCCTATAAGCTACGTGAAGGTGGACTCTGAGCTTCCTAGCAGGATATGCAAAAAGGGAAACAGGATCACTTACCTGGTTCCCAGGTATTTCTAGTACTGGGTCCTGAGAGAAAGATCTACTTTGGCTTCTCATATGAAAAGGACATTTTTAATGCAAAAATAATAGCTGGAAGAAGCAGGGCCAGATCCTCCCCTAGAACCTTTGGAGGGAGCGCAGCCCTACCAATACCTTAATTTCAGACTTCTGGCTTTCAGAACAGTAAGAAAATAAATTTCTGTTTTTTAAACTACCCAGTTGGTGGCACTTTGTTACAGCAGCCACAGGAAACTCAAACAGAAGGTAAAGACTTTGCTCAAAGTCACTCAGCAGCTGAGGGTCCAAGACAGGATCTGATCCCACAATTGTGACCCCTGAGCCTGCTATGCAATGCTTCCTCCCTGACAGTAGAACCACTATGGTCCCAAACCCTCTGGGCTCCATCTGGGTTTGAACAAGACTCTGAAGTTAAACAGACATGAGTAACGCCGGACAGAGAACCAATCAAGTCATAGTTTCCTCCTCCACTAATCCCATGACTATGCCAACTTGTATGTCACCAACCCACCTGGTCGGACATTCTCTCACTTCCGACTTTTCCGTGGGATCAATATTGTAGTAACTTTGACATATATACCTTGGATGCCTAAGATTTTTCTTTTCACCCATTACTATAAATTCTTGAGGAATTCTTAGCATTCTTGGGAATGGAACTCCTTCGTCCAAGAATATAAAGTTATTTTGTTTTGTTTTTAAGGCTCTGGTTACATATTGTCAGATGCTCCCTGAAAAGTATATACAGTGTGTCAGGATGATTTAACTAGCAAGCCCAGCACCTCAGACCCCTTCTTCCCTCCCTCCCTCCCTCCCTCTCTGCCCCCTTCTCTCCCTCTCTTGCTCATTCCTTCCTTCCTTCTTTCTAACATTTTCTTGTAGTCCGTGTACTGGGCTGTGCTGGGCACACCAACTCTGTAACTAAGATATTTCTTAGGACTCATTTACATGAGTCCAGGAGAAATAAATCTCTTCAGAAAAAACATGAATAACCTTTCCTTTTGGCTTATCATGTGGGATGTGGGGAGTCTGTCCCATTAGGGAACCACCTGGCATCCAGGAATCCTGGGAACTCAGTAGTGGCAGGAGAAACAGAAACTGGGCAGTGCTTACAAAACTGATCGCTGTGTTTGTTCCCCTTGGAACAACAAATTATCATCATTGACGAAGTCACCCAACTTGCAGTATCAGGTCAATGGAGAGCAGTTGACCCTGGTGTCACTGGAGCATCCAACCCATTATGGTTGGCGTTAATTTAACAAAATGTCGAAATTATTTGGTCTCATTGGTAAGAAGTTGTTTGTTTCGTTTTTCTGTTTTGTTTTGTTTTTCAATGCATCCTACTTGACTAGGCTCTGTAAACCCTAGGAAGACTTACTGTATCTTTCCAGGTGGCTCATACCTTGGCCAATATTTTATTGCCTGTATTCATTAGAGAGAGGGCCTGGTTCTTGACATGGCAGCGTGACATGTCCAAGGTTAGAACTTGGAGCCAAGAAGCATGCTGACATTAAGGTGCCAACCGCTCTACTTTTTAAGGTAACCAGCTCAATTTATAAAATGTGTGCCTTCAAAGATACTTACTAACCCTGTGTCTCCTCCGGAAATCCTTCTGGCACCAATTTCTTTGGACATGCGGTGTTTCAACATAGACTTGTTACCAAGAAAAAGAATATAAGCCTCTGCTCCTTCTGTCTTTTTTCTCTTCATTAATTCCTTTTTCTTTCTCTCATCGCCTTCTTGTCTGCCTCTTTCTCACCTTCATTTCTCTCTCAGTTCTTTGGACTTTTTTTCTTTGTGAAGATCATTACCTTGAAATTGAGAAGAGACAGCATAGAGCACTCCCACTTGGCGTTGAAGTAATAATGTGGGTGGTCAAGGACCATCTTGATCGTTGTTGGGTGGCAAGACTGTGACAAGAGGGAGATAAGGCCAGCATGGAGGGAGGGCAGTTGTCCTCTGTTGTAAATCCTCTCTCTCATGGTTTTATAACATTTGCCTGCAAATTCTTTGACATTCTCCCAATCAAAGGTAGAGTCTAATTCCACCTTCCCATCATTGAATCTGGGCCACCCTTCCTGACTTCCTTCTAACTAATTAGAATGTGATACAAGGGACATTGTGGGACTTGTGAAGTTAGGTCATAAAGGATGAGATGGCTTCCATCTGGTTCTGTCTCACTCATGGGATGCTTACCCTGGGACCCCGGCTGCCATGCTGTGAGGAAGCTCAATCTAGCTCACGTGGAGAGACACAGAGAGGCTCACCTGGGGAAGTGAGGCCACATCAACCATCAGATGTGACTTGACCACTGAGCCTCCAGAGACTCCAGCTTCCAAACACTGAGAAGCAGGGCCACACTGTTCAGATTCCTGACTCACAGAATTCATGAACAGAATGAGTGGTTGTTTTACACCTCTGAGTTTTGGGGTAATTTGATACACAGATATAATAACTGGAGTATACTCTAATCAATATTCTTAGCTAATTTTTTGTATCAGATATTAAGCCTTTATACTTAATTAACCACCTGGATATGGTTTAGGCATATCTGAGTTTAAGGAAATTTGACTCAAATCCTTTAGTTAAATAAAGTAGAAGTAAAGTGATGGAAATTAGTTGAGCTATCCCTGACCTGGCTTATTTTCTTGTGGCTTTTGGATCCATGGGAGGTAGAAGTTATTGTTTCTGTAATTCTTAGCGAGTGTTCAGAAATAATCTCCATTAGCTTTGACGTCCTCCTTTCCTGAGAATTAGCATGGTGTTTTAGCAAGTATAAAGAAGCGGCATTATTCTATATCATTACTGAAGCTCAGTGGATGGCTATTCATTTTCTTCTCATCTTTTCTTGCTAGACTGTTTCAGAACCCATTCCTTTACCCTCTCCCCCTTTTTTGTTGTTTTCACTTTTTTTCCCTTTTGTTGAAGAAGATTAGCTCTGAACTAACATCTGCTGCCAATCCTCCTCTTTTTGCTGAGGAATACTGGCCCGAGCAACTGTCCATGCCTATCTTCCTCTACTTTATATGTGGGACGCCTACCACAGCATGGCTTGGCAAGCGGTGGGTTAGTCAGCACCTGGGATCCGAACTGGTGAACTCCAGGCCACAGAAGCAGAACGTGCGAACTTAACCACTGTGCCACCGGGCTGGCCCCTTGTGGTTTTCACATTTTAATAATGTGAAACAGTCTTTCCCAAACTTCACTTTTATACTACCTTCACAATTTTCTCCGATTTGCTCTTCTTTTATTTGGTTCTAATTTATCTTTACATATACTTAGATTATTATGTACAACTATTTATAAGGAAAGTTTTATATTAGTAATGTAAATGGATGACCCATATCGTTTGTCGTAAATTAAGATAACCATAAAAATAAATATAATGAAAACAAAACACTGTTATTAAATTCTAGTTAGATACTCATAATTGTTGGTGACTCTGAAGTTGGAGCATTTGGTGATAAAGAAGCATCAAAAGGAGACTCTCGTTTTTTATAATAAGTCCAAATGTTGTAAGAGAATTGAAAAGGGGATTTTTTTCCTCTCCATATGTGTCTCAGGAGTATAGTCTCAGGCATAATCTCAGAAGTCTTGAATCTACCTTCAATATTTGCATGACTGTTTTGCCCCTAACACCATTCCTCCATTAATCAGAGCTTCATAAATATTTGTTGTGTTAGTGAACCTATTTGTCTTTTGCACTCTGAATCTTAAGGGCTCTTGATTGACATTTCTAGTGAATGGATCCATCTCCATACCTATTTGGGAAATATGTCAGACCCTTGATCTAGTTACGCTTGAGGGCAGAGCTGGTTTCTATGTAACTGAGGCTGTGATGATTAATTTTGTATATCAACTTCGTGAGCCAGAGGGCACACAGATATTTGGTCAAAGAGTACGCTGAGTGTGTCTGTGTGGGTGTTTTTGGATGAGATTAACACTTGAGTCTGTAGACTGAGTAAACCAGATAGCCCTCCGTAATGTGGGTGGGCTGCATCTAATCAGTTGAACGCCTGAATAGAGCAAAAGGCTGATCTTCTCCCAAGGAAAGGGAAGCTCCTCCTGCCTGACTGCCTTGAGCTGGACATCAGTCTTTTCCTGCCTCTAGACTCAAACTGAAGCATCGGCTTTTCTTGAGTCTCAAGCCTGCCAGCTTTCAGACTGGAGCTTACGCCATTGGCTTTCTCGGGTCTCCAGCTTGCCAGCTGAAGATCTTAGGACTTTTCAGCCTCCATAATCACAGGAGGCAATTCCTTATAATTAATTAATAAATGAATGAATACGTATATGTATATGAAATAAGTATTATATGTATATCCCCTATCGATTCTGTTTCTCTGGAGAGCCCTGACTGATAGAGAAGCAGTATCCTCTTTTGAGGTACTTTGACTTCAGGAGTCATTCAGATGTTAACTGTCAGCATCCCGGTTTTACACTCAGCCATACTGGTGTTCATAACGCACATTTACAAGGCACCTTTTGGTCTCTGCGAGCTGGGCCAGCCCCATACCCAAGAGAGAGCAGACAGTTCCCCTGCCCTTAGCATCTTCGTTTTCTCATGGGGTCACCTTGCCTGCCTCAGCCACGTAGTACCTGGCCTGCGTACTGATCCTATTCCATGGTGGCACCAATGGTGTCTGACTTCACAGAGTGTTGCTGACTGAAGCCCAGGATTCCCCACCTGCTTGGCTGTAGGTGCCGTGTCTGGTCGAGGCCTCGTGAATCATAGGATGCTGCATACCCTGTGCTGTCTGGACAGAATCCACACAGGTGCCTCCTCCACAATGGCGCCAGGGATCTGAATACATTCTGGTCTACCCACGAGTCCTGTACCCACTTGCTCTCTTCCTCTCACCTCTCACTGAGTTGGCCTTCCCTATTTACGTGTCAGACAACTGGTAAACCCACCTCTAGAGATGCTGGCCTTTGTTGGTTCTCTGAACTCTGTGTCTTAAAGTTGAGTCACCTAGAAGGAGAGTTTGAGACAGGGACTTGACTGCACAGGCTTTGTGGAGGGGGCATTCTCAGGAGAAACCTATAACAGGTGGGGAGGGGAAGATAGGACAGGGGAGAGCAGCCGGGAGAAGATGTGATCTCGAATGATGGCTAGCTTTCACCTGATGCTCCGGGAGCTCTGGAGTGGAAATCACACCTCAGAGCTGTCCCACCTTGAGGCTGGAGGGCCAGGCTATTGTACCCCCATATCCGGCAGTCATAGGCCATCCCCCGGGGGGGCTCTATCTTCCCAGGTGTCTTGGGCAAGGTGATGAAGGGCATTAGCCAAGGATGCTTCTCCAGAGAAGGTCACAAAAGCTGGGAGATGGCACCATGGGCACCAGCAGCCTCTGCTGCCCCCTCAGTCACCTTTGTTCTCTCCTCACCATCTTTGGGGCCTCACATTTCCGCACACAAAAAGCAGACATGTACTCCAATTTATGATTATCCATAGCACACAATGCTTTTCATATATCTATTGTACATTTTATTATTGCCTTAGTCACAGAGGCCCATAAAACAGGTTCCAGAGCAGAGAGTGGATTTGCAGAGTGGTGAGTGGGGGCCTCGAAGTAATTAAATTTACCGGGTTATATTAAAGGAGAAAAAAAGGCATAAAAGTATAAGTATCCTCGCTGATGGCCTGGTCCTTTGCTGACTCCCATTGCTCTTCCTTGGCTGATCGTCTTGCAGAGACTTCACAGTGCATTTGCAGAAGAAATGCCTGCGGGGCTCCGGAGCGCACCCTGGGTGGCTGTCTCCGGGTCACTCTTTTCCCTCCCTGTCCCTCTCAAAGGCCACGAGTTCGCAGTCAGTCATTTCCCTTTATCAGTATTTATTGTTTTTAATCCGTTTCCCCCGTCCTGGGAGACAGGTGTTCACGTGATTCTGAGTTCCAGTGTAACAGGACCTCACTGTCAGAGCTGACCGGCTGTGTGGCCTTAAGCAACTCAAGGTGGGCTCCTAAGTGGCAGCTGCCAACTGCCAGAGCTAGCAACTCTGCTTATGTCTTTCTGAAAAACAGTTCTAATGGGTAAAAGGGACATTTTAAAGCCCTGGTGTGTATCTGAGTCATAAAAGTTCAGAAGGTTATTGGAGAGCGAAGATTGCAGTCGTGTAAGATTTCAGGAGCTGTTCGAGTTGCATAGATAATTTCCCCCTTCCTAATATTATATATTCAGTGTGCTCTAGCCATTGGGTGAAAGAGAATCATTGTCATTATTGCTGTTTCGTTGTTATAATAATTAGATACAAAATCGGTGTTTATATCTAACTCATAATCTGAAGATTCTCCTTCTGTCTGACTCTGGACTTTACAAATGAAAATCTAGCTCCAATTGTCCAATGAGATGTCGTGATGTAAAGGGAGTTTTTAAATAATGAGACTTCCACTGCCTTGGGACTACTGGCATATTAAAACATGACTGTATCTCTGTTTCTCTCACTTTTAGTAAATGAGAACATGTTTACTCAAAACAGCTACTCATTTGTCTCATCCCTTAACACTCCCTCACATTTTTTATTATACTTCGTGGTTTTTGAAGCATCCTCACTGATGTAACCTCCTTTGCTTCTCCCACTGAACTGGGCAGGAGGTGAGACTCTGCCTGTTTGCCAGATGCAGATGCCCTCAGAGGCCACAGCTGGGCTCAGACCAGGGCTGTGTGGTACTGGAAGCCATGCCCCTGACCACACAGCCACACTGCCCTCGCCCTGAAGATCAGGAGGGAGGGAGTAGGCAGAAATTCCCCCTAAATGTCCCACTCTTCATGTTTTTCTACCCATTAGACTGCACTGTTTCTTTGCCCTCATCGCTGGGACCCCCTAAATGCTACCTTCTGTGTTGCCAGTTTAGTCCTCCTGGCCTGAGGAGACAGAAGATGGTGAGACAAACTCAGCGGCCAGAAGCCATGGCTACCTAGTGGACCGTACTTTCTCCATCACTGGAGTAAATTACAGGGTTGGCATTCTGTTCTGTGGCTGAACAGTTACAGAAGCTTGAGGCAGGTCAACGGTATCCTCTATAATATCCTGGATGACTTCCCAGCCTCCCTGTCCCCCCCCCCCCCCCAAAGCTGAGGCTATCACTTTACTTCTGGATGCTTAAGTGCCTGGTTCCAAAGGTGTTTGCTGAATAAGTGTGTGATCCTGAGGAGCATTCTTGTGGTGGTTCAAGGAAGGATGTTTGCTTAGTTTGGTCAGAGCGAGTTGGTAGTCCTGGGTTTTGAACCCAGACCTTCTGCTCCACACTTACCTGTGGAGAGCATGAGGACCATGTTTAGGCATCAATTGTTGACAAGCCTGCTGGGCACCATGTGCTTTCAGAAGGCAAACTACCCATCTTCGGAAGTTCTGGGGTTCCTCCCGTCCCTGGGAAGGTTTTGTAGCAGTCAGTTGGATGTCAACGGGCCTGATGAACCGAGGCCTGGCAGGGGTGTGGAGAGATCCCTTATCACACAGGGAGAAGCAGGGAATGTGTTTTTGAATAACCAGGGTCAGACAAAACGGGAGAATTGTGCATTTCTTGTTACATGCATTTCTTGCTGTGTACACGTACACACACCACTCAGGAAAGTTAGACAACTCACTCTCTCCAAACTGTCCCCGCAGAGGAGATACTGACCCAGGAGCTAAACACAGGAGTGTATCTCCCCTTGTCACCACCTTCTGCCACCTCACTGACTCCACGGGGGGCACCCCTGTGCTCCTGCCTCGTTTTGGCTGCTCCTAACCACAGCCAGTCTTTGCTCAGTCCCCTATGCCAGGTGGTACTGCTGAGTTAGAAAACTGTATCATCTTCTGAGAACTCCAGTTCTTAGAAAGTCGCCCCAGCGCCACCGGCCTGAAGTTGAAAGGAGGATTCGGGAAGGGCTGGGGTCTTAGGGCATGATTAAACGGCTGACATGACTCAGACAGTTCACGATGTCTGTGTGTTTCTATGTGAAACTACCCATCAAGGGGGCTCCTGAAAGTTAAGTCAAGCAGCTTCATCTGGCACAGAGCGAATGCTGACATGATTTGTGAAGATAGTCCTGTTAATAGTGGTTGGCAGTAGCCGTTGGCTGGGACCTTTGTACCCCAGCGAGCAGCAGAGGGGAGGGAAGCCAGCCTCAGGAAGCCAGTTTCCCGTGCTCTCTGATGATAGAAGGCCACCATTTAGGAGCAGGGGTTCAGAGTTCCAGGTGCAGAGGGGGATTCCAAAGTGTATGCTAATGGAGAGTTGCCCCTCCTCCCCGGTGTGGGGGTGCCATTTAATTTCTCTTAGTGCTGGAAGGGGACTTGGTAGAATTGATTTGGCAAAAAGGTTAATGTGTTGTTATGGCTGCCAGTTGGCCGATTGAATTGCTCGTAATTGGGGCAGGGGAAACGTTTAATCTGATGCCCTGAATGCACGTCCACCAGAGCTGGTGTCTTGGTTGCGGCAATTTCTCAGTGTACGTGTGCGTGTGTGTGCACATATGCACACGTGTTTGTGGTTCAGATGTGCTCGTCCCGTACTCCTTTTACCCTCCCCTGTTATACAAGGGGTTGTCATGACCATCATCTGCGTCCTCACCAGTCCTACCCCCAACCCTCAGTGAAAACAGGACAAGAGTTTTTTTTCTCCTATGTCATGTTATTGGAGAACTGTGCAAACATAGGTCCTTCTCTTTTATAGACCAGAGCTCTCCTAAGTGGAATGGCCCCATGATGATCCACTAGGAGAGGGGTCAGCAAACTACAGCCCATAGCCAAGTAGAGCCCCCCACTTGTTTTTATAAATAAAGTTTTATTGAAACACAGCCACACCCATTTGTTTAGGATTTCCCTACAGCTGTATTCACGCTACAGTGCAGAGTTGAGTAGCTGACCCACAAAGCCTAGAATATTCACTATGCTCTTTTCACACAATACATTAGCAGACCTCCTAGTGTTGCCAGATTTAACAAATAAAAATACAGGATGCCCATTTAAATGTGAATTTCAAATAAACAATGAATAATTTTTGGAGCAAAAACTTGTCCCAAATATACCTGGGCAACCTGTATTTTTTCTCTCTGGCTACCCCACAACCCCTGTATGGGAATGTGGGAAGGAAATATTGCTGCTTCTGTTTACGTTTATCTTTTGTCTCACCTCATTTCAATTCCTACTTCTTCTAATGTTTTGTAATATTACATGTAGTGGTATATTCATCATTTGTGGATAAATAAGTGTGCAGCTATTAGGGGTTATGTTCAGCATATGATTTTACTGGTAGTGGTGCACGATCAAAGCAGCTTAGAGGCCCCTAGGAGAGCAGGAAAAACTCCTACTTACATGACCAGTGTTTTGGGTGTGACTTCTGGTGAAGTGTGGCAGGAGGAAAGAACAAAAATTCCAGCTCTGACTGGTCTAGTTGTTTAAATACTCTGTGTCCTGGTGTGAACATGCACATGGAGATCATATTTCATTCCTAGACAGGGTTATCATAAAAATCCATTGGAGGGCCAGCCCTGGCTGCCTAGTGGTTAAGGAGAGCAGAGGGGTCTCCTTAGTGTCTCCCAAGCACGACCTCCCCCTGCACCACACACAGTCCACAACCACACCCCAGAGTGTGTGGCATGCTCCACTTCAGCTATCCGGGTTTGGTTTCCAAGCACGGACCTACACCACTCATCTGTCAGTAGCCATGTTGTGGCAGCGGCCCACATACAAAAAAAAAAAAAAAGAGGAAGATTGGCAACAGATGTTAGCTCAGGGGAATCTTCCTCAGCAAAAAAAAAATAAAAATAAAAAATAAAATAAGGGGCCAGGCCAGTGGCACAGGAGTTAAGTTCACATGCTCTGCTTCAGCGGCCTTGGTTTCCCCAGTTTGGATCCTGGGTGTGGACCTACTCACCACTTATCAAGCCACGCTGTGGCAGGCATCCCACATATAAAGTAGAGGAAGATGGGCATGGATGTTAGCTCAGGGCCAATCTTCCTCAGCAAAAAAAAAAGAGGAGAATTGACAGCGGATGTTAGCTAAGGGCTAATCTTCTTCTTCAAAAAAAACATTGGATATTAGTATCTACAGTGATGGCCAGAACCTCTGGGATATAGTTGGTGCTCTTTAAATGTTCTCTTCCCTTCTGCTCAAATGGCAATAAATC
Organism: Equus quagga; assembly: GCF_021613505.1. NCBI lineage: Eukaryota > Metazoa > Chordata > Mammalia > Perissodactyla > Equidae > Equus > Equus quagga. The sequence continues at coordinate 70,925,045 of NC_060279.1, forward strand.
TCGGGACTGGAAAGTACAGAGGGTCCCTAGAACACCATGAGTAAACTTCCCTCAAATTGGGCCTTCTCTCTCTAACGTTGTTCTGGCGACACTGGTGACTCAGTCGCGGGTTAAGCTGTTTGTGTCTGGAGAGTCAGAGCGCCCTGCCCTGTGGTTTCAGTTCACATGGGGTTTGGCGACACAGTTTTGTTTTCACTTTGGTTTATCGTGTGAGTTTCCATCCTTCCTCTCTTTTGTATCTGGTGTTCTTGTGAAACTTTGTGGGGATTCATTTGAAATTGTCCAGTGAACAGCCGCCACACGACTGTCACGGTTCACAGTAAGAGCTGGGGGCTCCCCGGCAGGGGGTCCAGTCGGGCAATAACCACTTCCTGGGTGTCCCAAAGAAAGGAAGGAGAGGGCTCTGGCCTCTGGGAGAGCAGAGGGGTCTCCTTAGTGTCTCCCAAGCACGACCTCCCCCTGCACCACACACAGTCCACAACCACACCCCAGAGTTCATGATCAGGAAGTGGACTTTACCAGCCCCCGAAGGAGACACCCTTCCTTCTCCTTGGAGGGGACACTTGAGCCTCTCTCTCGATGCTGCATTAGTCTGAAAAGCTTCTTGCTAAACAGCAGGGCAGGTCAGTCCCTGATTCTTATCTGTTCCCTGGACAAAGTGAAGGCTGGCAAAGGAGGGCCACTCTTCCCGCCCACGAGAGCAAGGATGTCTCCTCTCTCTGGCGTCAGATGAGTTGAGAAAGGGAACAATGGCCCTATTTGTCTCTTGGAGGCCAGCAGTCCCATCTTCTGTCACCATAGAAAGGAAATGGTTTTCCACCATTCATTCATTCATTCATTCATGGACTAACAAAATTCTCCTGGGGACCTACTTCACCTCACACCCTGTACAACACACAGGGGATAGCAAGATGATTAAGACTCAGTAGCTACGCTCAAGAAGCATCATTTACAGGAGAAATCAGAAAATCAGGAGATGTTTTAAGGCAGTGTGATGAGTATTGGGTACCGGAAAGCAGTGTGTGCTGTCAGAGCACAGTAAAGGGGCATTCGACACAGAGGAGAGGGTGGTGCTTGAACTGGGCTTTGAGGCCTAAGTAGGAGTTTGCTGAAAGAAGAAGGGGTTTGGGGAAGGTCATAATAAGCAAAAGGAACAAGACTTAGAAAGCTTATAGACTGCAGACTGCAGGGCGTGTCTGAGAGGCTACACAGGATTTTTGGGTTTTATTTATGTGTTTATTTTGAGTAGCTGCAGGAGCATTATATGCAGAGGAGGCAAGAAGGGACTAGATTGGGAAGGGGCTGTGGGCTACACTGCGTTTCTATTTCCTGAAAGCAACGTGGAAAATGTGAATTACAAAGGAGATCAAAAGTAAAATTGGCTTCTTGGCCTGAAAACCCACATGGTGACTTGACTAAAGTCATCAGTTAAGCAAAGAAGAACAAAACTTACATTTTTTCTCAAAGCTTTAACAGCCTGCGGTTTCCTGCCACATCCAGGCTTAATTCTTCTACCTGATGCTCAGAGCCTGCCCTGATCCGATTCCATCTCAGCGTCTGGCTTCCCCAGACCCGGCTCCCGGCACATCTCGTTTATTCAGAGCAGGCCAGTGATGCTTGCCACTTGCATTTTATTGATCAAGAAATTGGGGTCTGTGAGGTTAAAGGAGACAGAGCCAGTTTGGAGTGGAGCTTGGACTTGAACCTGTGTCTCTCTGTCAAAGCCAGAGTCCCTCCAGCCGGGCTCTTTCCTGGAAGAGCTCAGTCTAATGGCACTTGTCAGTTCCTGTTGGTGGACTGACTGATGACAGTTACATCTTTTAGCAAGCTTTTGGCTGAGCTGGGCATCTTCCCCCACTCCCTCCGCTGCCCCCTTCCGAAGCCTGAGTTTCCAAAGCTTCATGCCATGGGTACTTGGCTGGGAGAAAAATGAGCGTGTTTTTCATTCTTGTTGCCGGTCTCCCCATGTATCACAGCCTTTATTCCCTCCTCGCTCACTATAGAGCTGGGCGCTAAAATGCACAACACGGTGGGAGCTCATTTTAATGTTCAGTGCTTGGGGGGTATGTGGGAATCCTCTCCTTCTGCCTCTTTTACTTGGATCTGCTTGGAAATGTAACATTTTAAAGACCTTCTTGGCTGGAGGATTTTTTATTGTAAACATAAAACGTTCATTGAAACATTAAACGTTTTACAGCTGTTTTTCAGCACATAAATTTTCATGGACACCCACCCCCTCACTGCCACACCCTCCTCATATATTTCTCCTTCTTCCTCTTTTTCTTCTTCTTTTTTTTTTTTTTTTTTCCTTCAAATACTTTCAAGACCGGAGTTGAGGAGGGGGGAGCCAGACTACAGATGAAATATAACAGGCGAGGTAGGCCGTCCAGTTTGGAAAGGCCCATCATATTTTAACCCAACGAGAGATGTGCATGTGCCAGAACTCTGCCAAGGAAGGCACACACTCCCTGATCCTTCAGCCCTGACATGAGCCGCTGTGAGGCCGGACCCTGTGCCAGGCCCGAGGAGGCAACTGGGCAGGCCCAAAATGTGTCTCCTCTCCCAACCAGAGTTGGAGGAGAGCTGACTCTGAGAAAGACAAAAGTCTCAGGAAGGCCACTGTTAGAGTGGCACAAGCCAGCGTGTGATTTGTCAAAGGGCATCCTTCCGATTGGATGAACCCTGGGTGGTTTGGCTACTCGTCAAAGCAGCGTCCAGCGGAAAGCTGGCTTCATTTGGTCCCAAATAGAGCAGAATGGAGGGCTGGCCCCATGGCCGAGTGGTTGGGTTCGCACACTCTGCTTTGGCGGCCCAGGGTTTCGCTGGTTCGGATCCTGGGTACGGACATGGCACTGCTCATCAAGCCACGCTGAGGCGGCGTCCCACATAGCACAAGCAGAAGGACCTGCAACTAGAATACACAACTATGTACTGGGGGGCTTTGGGGAGAAGGAGAAGGAGGAGGAGGAGGGGGAAGGAGAGGGGGAGGCAGGAAAGGGAAGAAGAAGAAGAAGAAGAAAAAGATTGGCAAGAGATTTAGCTCAGGTGCCAATCTAAAAAAAAAAAAGGGCACAATGAAGCTGGGACTAAGAGGCTGGGGAAGAGTGCTGGGAGTAAAGGTGGTCAACAATCTACTAAGCTCTGACCCTGGTGGGCGCTCTGGCAGCCCTGCACACGGCATGGTAGTAACATCATATATCACCGCCTTTGCTTCATGGTGGGGCAGTGAACTTCCTTGCTCCTGAATTTTGGGCCTTGGCCATGTGATTTTCCTCCACCAATGGGATATTAGCCAACGTGGCCTAAGCAGAGGCTTGAAATGTGCTTGCACAGTTGGGTTTGCCCCCTTGCACTCCCCTCATAGCCAATGCTTCTGCAGCTTGAGCCCCAGGATGGACATGTGAAGCAAACCTGACCCTGACTTACAGCAGGGAGCCAAGTTCAGCCAAGCCCAGTCAATATCAGCCAAACCCCAACCAACCGGTAGACCAGTGAGTGAGAAAGATAAATATTTGTTCTTGTGATTCAGTGAGATTTCAAGGTTGCATGTTATACAGCAGTGCTGGTGCAATCACCGACTAATACACCCCCCAGTGGCTTCATATTCCACTTAGAATAAAAATTCACACTCCCCACCAGAGCATACATGTCCTGCAGATCCGAACCCCTGCCTGCCTCTGAGACTTTATTTCACACCACGCACAGGCTTGCCCAAAGCCCTCCAGTCACTGTGGTCTTCTTTCTGCTCCTTGGACATACAAAGCCTATACCTGCCTCAGGGCCTTTGCACATGTTGCTCCTTTTGCCTGGAAAGAGCCATGGCTGCCTCTTTCTAATCCTTCTGACTCAGTTCACATATCACTTCCTCAGAGGCCTACCCCTGAGCACCCTATCTCAATAACAATGATATCAATAACAGTAATTTTCATTTCATCATTGAAGTGCTCAGAATATGCCAGACTATGCTCTTGGCATCTCATAACAGCTCTATGAGACAAGTACTATAGTTAGTCTTCCTATTGTACAGATGAGGAAATGAGGCTCAGAGAGGCTTAGCAAGTTGTCTGAGCTACCCAGCTAGTAAACGGTGGAGTTGGATTCAAACCCCACCCCTCCTTATCCACTCTGTTTCTTTTCTTCAGAGCACTCGCCACTCTCTGTATCTGAATGCATTTGTTTCCTCTTGTGCTGTCTTTCTCTTCCTCCCTGGAGTGGAGGCCCATGAGCTTGCACAGCATACAGGGAAGGTCCTGTGGATACAGCAGGGCAGAGTATAGCCTGCTCAACATACCGGAGCTCAGTCCAGCTCTGTCTCCAGTCTGTTCCCTGACCGAGGATAAGTTACAACCCTTCTCTTGGCCTCAGTTTCCCTACCTGTCAAGGGAGGGGTTCATCCTTAATCTCTTGGGTCCCTCCGAGAATGAACATCCCACAGTTCTCAAAGACTCTGCAGCCTAGATAACACCCCTTCTGGGCAGCCCTGGTGCTCAGTGGCCCAGGGAGTCCTGAGTCCGTCCACACCAGAGTGTTGAACTTGTTCGGGGCTCTGGGGCTCTGCAGACCCTAGAGGGATGACAGAAGAGTCCCCTGGCTGTCACACAGTTCATTTTTCCACAGACTCAGCTATTCGTCTCCCGAACCTCATTCATTCCTTCCTGCATCTATCACTTATCCAGTGCACCCCGTGTCCTGGGCTACACGTTGAACTCCTGAAGTACAGCGGTCACCAGACCTCGGGCAGAGTGGCCACTCAATACATATTCAACGAATGAAGGAATGAATGAATCTTGTCTGTGTCCTTCACACAGCTCATCACAAATATCTATAAAATAGCCCCAAAGACTAGATGCAAACACTGCCGGTTGCCCCGTGGTGAAAGTTCTTGACTCCTTTTTGGGCAGTCATTCAGTCATTTCTGTCTCCAGTGCTTCCCGGGCATTCCTCCATGGCAAGCCCTGGGGATGCAGAGTCAAATCAAACCGGAGAAGCTTAACCCAGCCGTGCTGGCTGTAAAGTTCACCTTTTGGCTTCCTCCCACGAGCCTCATTAGGGTCTTGCCCCATCTCGGCAACGGGCCCACATTACCATCAGAGGCCCCGGCTCTCATTACAGGATAGCCACGGTCAACATGCCCTAACCGGTGAGCAGATGGCAGCTGCATGAAATCACTGGGGGCAGATAGGAATCAACAAGGGAGATTAGGTAAGGTGCTTATTTGAGGTGCTGTCAGAGCCCGTGGCAAAAGGGTTCCCTCGGGCTGGCGGCGTGGCCTCTGCAGTTATTTTTCATGCACGCTCGGATTACATCGCTCGGTGATATTACATCTGCATGCACCTTGCCCTCTGACACGGCAAACACGGATGCTGCCAAAATCCTTGTAAAGCCGTAGATCTTAAGTAGGAAGGAGCATCTTTGGGGGGAGGTGAATTGATTTGCAAAGCAGCCTGACACATGGTCTCCTATTTCTCCTTGCAATCAAATAATTCATCTTTGTACCCCTAGGGCCGCAGTGAAATTTGAACCTGGACAAAACCAGGGACTATTCGTACCAGTGGGATTAGAGAAATTAGCCAAGTGTATTCTAAATTTATTAATTGCTGATCACACAGCCAGGGTGTGTTTTAGGCCTTGTAGGGTGGATGGAACCAAGGCTGTAGTGGGCTGGCCCTCCATGACCAAGGGCTGCCTGCGTGGATGAGCAGATGCAAAACGTCGATGCTTTGGTGGGTGAGTGGCTGACTGTGTTCCATGCATGACATGTAGACACATTTATTTATTTATCCATTTATTTATTTATTTATTTATTTTTCTCCTCAAAGCCCCCCAGTACACAGTTGTGTATTCTAGTTGTGCTATATGGGACGCCACCTCAGCATGGCTTGACGAGCAGTGCTAGGTCCGTGCCCAGGATCCGAACCAGAGAAACCCCAGCCCGCCAAATTGGAGCTCGCGAACTTAACCACTCGGCCATTGGGCCAGCCCCTGTAGACACTTTTAAATTCTTATGTCCACTTGTACAAAGGTAGTGGCTCCATTTTACAGATGAGGAAACAGCTCAAGAGAAGTGAAAGCTCCTACACTACAGAGAGGAAACGGAGAAAACTGGATTTTTAAGAGAGGGAAAATGAAAAAACATCGAAATGTTTATAAATTCCACACAGACTATTGCATTAAAATTACTATTTTAATTAAAAAAAAAGGACCCAAAACAAACTCAGGTTTGGGTTCTGATGGTAGAATACTAAATCATGAGGAAATATTTAATGTTTGGGATTTTTCCTAACATTAGGAGTGTGTACAATAGTTGAGAATGTATTTATTTATTTTAGTAGGGAAAAATAATGGTGAGGAATAGAGATATGGGTAATAATGGAGCATGAATAAGGCTAACGGATGTATTTTCTGGTCTAGTTGAGAAGCAGTTAAGGAGGAAAAATTACAGATCTTAAAATAGGTGTAATATATTACATATCTGTGAAAATGGGCCAAATAGATTGCCTCCATTAAAGTCATATTGGATGTTCAAATCTCAGGTTACCTGGAATGCAACTGTACTTCCTATATTTAACCAGGCTTTTTATAAACTGTTCTTCTTAACACCTCAAGCTGATGGCCACATCCTGAGTGGTTATTTAATACCAAGTTTGACTTTCCTCACTTTGAGGGTCCTCAAAATAGACAGAAGACCAGAAAGTAGCCTTTTCAACGTCTTGCACTGTTTACAAGTCAAATGCTTGTCAGCAGAGTGACTGTGAGTGGCCCCTTTTCTTTCTTTCTTTTTTTTTTTTTATTCTCTTTAGTTGTAAATAGACTATCCTGGGCCAAATCAAGAGAAAAATAAGACAGCATATGGAAAGCATTTCCGAGAGTCCTTTCCATGTTTTAAAAACTTAAAAACAAGAAAGAAGAAAGAAAACAAGAGAAAAGAGAAAAATGAGAAATTCCTCTCTCAAAGTGTAAGTCTTTGCCTAGTTCAGCTGCTGCTTTATCCAAAAAGAGGAAGAGAAGCCATTGCCCAGGTCGGCCAGTCTGTGATCTCCACTTAATCCTTGTTCTGAGCTTCAGTCCATCTGAAGGATTGAAATGCCAAACACAAAATTTTGTTGCTGTTCTGTCACTCCTTAGAGCTGTGAGAAGTGGGTGTCACCACCGCTCCAAGTTGTGCGACCTGAAAAGAAAATTCCCATTAGGACTGGGAGGTGCCAACTGGCTTAGAGAAAGTGAGGAAAGAACAATGCTCTTTCAAACAATTGACAGCATACTTTCTTCCCAAGTAGATTTGAAGTCACTCAAAAGGGAATGATACAGTACATGTAAAAGACACTTAGACATATTTATTTTATGTTTTGAACAACATATCAGAAACTAATTACAGTAAAAAAGTGAGATGAATATACCAGGAACACAGATAAATTATTTCTCTCAACCAGTGTTAAATTTTACTGAGTTTCCTGGGAGTCTGAAACAAAGAATTCTCATTAACTTATAAAAAGAAATATAGATGTATACTAACAAACCTTAATCCTGGAACAAAATTCTGACAAATTATCAGGTAGATCTTTATTTATTAAAAAAAATAAAGACAATGATACAAAAAAAGATAATGATACAATATCTTAGAGTTTACTAAAGCTGTCAGCACATTCTTCAATCAGTCATGCATGCCTTATATCTACCTAGTTTAAAAATAGAGTGTAATATTAAACTATAAGTTAAGGAAGCTATTTCTGCAAAGGGTTAAAAAATATATAGGCCCAGTTCATTACCAACAGGCCAACATTCTGTGATTTAAAAAATAGAAAGGAAATAAGACATTCACATGTTTCAGAATAAGACTACAGGTGAAGTGTTCACCAGATGAAAATGAATAATTGACGGACAGTCACCTCTGCCCCCTCTATGTGGAGGTGGGCTGCCACAATATCTCTGAAGAAGATCAATATCTTTATTTGAAAAAGGAGGAGGAGGAGGAGAAGAGAGAGCACTGAATTCGCTCAGGGAAGTGAACACAAATTCAGATTTTGTTTGAAACAAATAAAGATTTACAAATCAATCTGTAAAAGAAAACCCCTACTTCTCTTGTCCAATATCTGCTATTAAGGGATTCTCTTGGACACATGACTGTATACCTTTAAGTAGTTGAGTAACTTGAAATCTTGCTAAATGTTATATAATAGTTTTCATGTAAGTGTCGGAAAATATCAGATTAAAACAAGACTACTCTTTCTAATATAATTTAGCTAACGAACTCAGCAGAATTTTAGACCCACTCCTAAATCATGATAAAAGTCTGTAAGATAAACGTATTTGTCTTCTGTTTTCCCATGATAACCATCGTAGTTAACATTTATGGAGCACTTACTATGTGCTAAGGGCTTACATACATTATCTTATTTAATTTTCATGACAATTGTATGTGATAAGTGGTGTCCAATAAATTCAACCACATAATTATTTAAATGACCTGGGAAGCTGGTCTAGCTCGCTGGCCAGGAATTCTGGGGGTCAAGCTTCCTGACCCAAATCTGTCCTGGTCCTATCTTGGCTTGGTGCCACCTGGGGGCAACTGCACACTCCAGGTTAAATGTCTGTGAGGATGATTCCCAGTCCTTTGGTTGATTGGCTCTTCCAGGATAGTGGCAGTGATTCCTGGAGTCGTCCAAGAATCCCATTTCATCAGCCAGGTACAGTGAGCAGGAGGGATGTTGGGGTCAGAGGGACCATTCACCTCTACTTCTCAAGATTCTTCACCATTTGTCTTTATCACAGCAAATATTACTGTAGAATCTTACTGCGTTATATCCTCCATTTTACAGATGATGAAACTATACAAAGGCAGAGAGTTGAAGGGACTTTTCCAAGGTCACATGGTTTATAGTGGCGGAGACAGAGGAACTTTGTCTAATGCAATCCAATGTGTCCATCTCAAGTAGGGAGATATGCCAAGAAGGATGATTATTAAATTATCACTAATATGAACCCTTGTAATTACTCTCATAATTTTCTTTAGGCTTATCCCATGGGGCATTGTTAAGCATTATTGGATTGTGATTATAAACAGATTTGGCCAAGCATTTCTCTTTTGCTCCGTGGCAGCTTTTTCTCTGGAGGACTTGGCCTCTGGAGAAACCATCTTCCCTAACTTCATTCATTAGAGATGAAGCGCTGGGAGCATCATTTCCCTTCCCAACACTCAGGCTTCCTTCATCTGTAAAGTCAACTGATGAGTGCTCAGTGAATTTTCAGGGAAGAAGGCATTCCGGCTGATTTCAGGCAGCCTAAGGTCAACGTGCAAGTTAGGAGGTAGCCTTTGTCATTTTTATTGGGTGGATGAAGGAAGGAATAACTAGGTTATTAAGACTTTGAGGAAGCTGGCCCGGAATACGAAAGCCAAAGTTTTATTGTACATAGCAATTTCTTCTGCCTTCTTGTATTCCATGTTCTGAAGGGTTTTTTCTCTCCAAGTAAATGGTATTTATTAAATAAAAATTCACTTCTCACATGTCAGCCAGTGTTGCAGCCTTTGCATTTCTTCTTTGAAAGCAACTTTCCTTGCATTCCCTTTTTTTCCCCCTCAGCTTTAATGAGGTATAATTGACAAATAAAATTGTGTATCTTTAAAGTGTACAACGTGATGATTTGATATACATGTACATTGTGAAATGCTTACCACAATCAAGTTAATTGACACATCCATCACCTCACATAGTTACCTTTTTTGTATGTGTATGAGAAAGCTTAAGATCTACCCTCTTTGCAAATTTCAGGTATGTGATACAGTATTATTAACTGTGGTCACCATGCTGTACATTAAATCTTCAGAGCTTCTTCATCTTACAACTGAAACTTTGTACCTTTGGCCAACATCTCTCCATTTTCCCCACCCCTAGCCCCTGGCAACCACCATTCTACTCTCTGTTCTTATGAGTTCAAATTTTTTTCTCAGGTTCCACATATATGTGATACCATACAGTATTTGTTTTTCCCTGTCTGGCTTATTTCACTTATGAATGTTTTAATTATATCCAAAAGCATGGAAACAGGACATTTTAATTAGTGAGCACAGCCTTGACACAAAGAAATACATGGTTTTGGTTCTGTTTTTTGAAATAAGAGAAGAGGTCTTGTCTCACAAGACCAGGGCCTCTGAGTTTGGCATGTGGATGAGAAGACCCCTAAGGCCCTTTCTTGTAGAGCTGAATGATCTTGACAGAGCGCTATACTAACTCAGCCGATGGATAATAACTCACTCCCAGTCTGTGCTGTGTCCTGCAGTGAGCCCCTGTCTGCTGGGGTGATGTTGCTGGGCCCGGGGAAGCGTGCTGTCCAGAAAGAGCTCCCCCTTTGTACTCTCAGAAGATACACAAGCGAAAAACAGGCCTCTCCTTGAGGGGCTGAATCCTAGGAGTTTGAGAAGATAGTCTTAGACATGTACCGAAGGTGATGAATGGAGTGGGTGGCCCACAACTGCAGGTTTGGGTAAAGCAGGACTTGTCGCTGTTCCCTGGGACCATGTCCCTCTTGACTGGGACAATGGGGCCTTGTGATATGAGCCATTTTAAGGCTGCATGATGACGTGGAAAGAGCAGGTATGTTCTCTAGCTAATACCTACCAGGGTGGCCATACTGGTCTTAGAATATCAAAACTTCCACATTATTTGATAAGTAGTCTGCCCTGAGCCCGTCAGGTGCCCACATACCCTTGGGATTCCCAGGTGATTCATCACCTGAAGGAGAAATGCCTGCTTTGATGGGGGAGGGGACCATGCTCCAGGGACAGGACAAGTGTCCATTCAGATTGCTTAGTGCCAACTGTTAAATACGTTCAGTGTCATCCTCGATAAAGGGGGTGGGAATAATTCCCAAAACATACCTGGTTCCAGTCCCACCTTTGCCATTTAATAGCCTCGGGACCTCAAGTTACCTCCCCGAACCTCCCCTTCCCTATAGACAGGCATATTAATAATTATTACAACACCATGGGATTGTTCTCAGGACTAAATGATGAGAAAAACACATGCCAAGAATAACAGTTTTCTGGCATATTGTAGGTCTGTAAGTAATGGTAGCTTTAAAATTGTATGACAAAATTCCCCTGAGAGGAGAAGGCCTCGCTCATGAACTCTTGGTCATGAGAAGTCTCAGAACTCGCCCCATCTTCAGCCTTCTGGTGGAAGAAGGGAAGGAACGGTGGAACGTGGAGAGAGAAAGTACGCGCAGCAGGAGCAGGGACCGTGGGAAACCAGACCTTCCAGTGAGAACCACCTTGACAAATGAGGACCGCAAGCACATGCGCTTTTTCTGCCTTTCCAGTTGGCCCCATCACTTCAAGTGGCAAAGTAGATGTCATGTTTGTGGACAATTCTGTTCACTTTTAAGACTCAGTTTATTTAATGTGGATTTGGAACAAAGAAAAATCAATAAAATGAGCAGCTTTGGGAGCCAGCGTGAAGGCAGTTGAGAAAGGACAGAACTCCATAGAACTTAGACATTATTCAGGAAGCTCTGAAGTTTACTCAGTCTGGAGTTCTAAAAAAAGATTAGTTAGGCCATAGTTTACCTTAGACCATTACAAGATGGACTTGAGCCAAAACAGACTGTCAAACCCAAGAGAAAAGTTGAGGGAAGGGATTATTTTTAGAGTTCTGAGAGAGCTTTCGTATTCGCATGAGAATTTCATTAGTTATTGGCACTTTGTACTGATTGGGTAAATTTTAGAATTTTTAACACCCCTCAGGTTCACCCTGTTTGTTAATTCATTCTTCCATTTTACTGCAGTTAAGTAACTACCGTACCTAGCTTTGAGGTAGTGGATCAGGAATCAAATGCAAGCTGGGAAACATGGCCCTCGGTGATTCTCAGTTCTTGGTAGTCTTCTACGCTGAATAGTGCTGAGCTGTGTCACCAACAGGATATTGCAGAAATCAGAGTATGTGATTTCTGAGAGTAGGCCGCAAAAGACATTGAAGCTTCTGACTCTTTCTGGGATCACTCACTGTGGGAGAAGCCAGCTGCCATGTTGTGAGGAAGCTCAAGCCGCCCAGGGAGAGGAGCTTAGCAGTGTGAGTGAGCCGTCTTAGCAGTGGGTTCTCCGCCCTAGCCAAGCCTTCAGATGACTGCAGACCCAGCTGTCATCTTGACTCAAACTACGTTTGAGACCCTGAGCCAGAACCACCAAGCAAAGCTGCTCCCAAATTTCTGACCCACAGAAACTGTATGAGATAAAAAATGCCTATAATTGTTTCCGTCTACTTAGTTTTGGGATAATTTGCTATGCAGCAATAGATAACTAATACAATTGGATAAAATTAATAAAAATAAGGGGCTGGCCCCATGGCCAAGTGGTTAAAGTTTGGCACGCTCCGCTTCGGCGGCCCGGGTTCACGGGTTCAGATCCCAGATGTGGACCTACTCCACTCATCAGCCATGCTAGGAGCCATCCCACATACCAAGAGGAGGAAGCCTGGCACAGATGTTAGCTCAGGGCTAGTCTTCCTTGAGTGAAAAAAAGGGGAAGATTGGCAACAGATGTTAGCTCAGGGCGAATCTTCCTCACACAAACACACAAATTAATAAAAATATTCTTTTACTGTCCATTCAGAGCCCAAACTATTAACTATTTGTTCAACACTACTTCGTTCCAAATGAATGAAAAGTGAGTTAAATGTTGTGTCTCCCCACTCCCCACCCCATATTTACAGTGAGGTTTGCTTTGGCAAATGTGACCTTGTCAGACACCGTCCATTGCTTCTGGACCTCTTCCCTAATCAGTCTGTGGTGTGATGTACTGGTATGGCAAAGACCCTTCAGAACCCTAGCTGCAGGAGCTTGTTAAGACAGCTAACTTTTACGGATAGTTGAAGTTTAACCATTTAACAATAGTTGGGTTAACATCCTTTAAAAGTGCCATATTATAAATATTTAAATTTATGTTAGTATACGTCTTTCTCAAAGGTACCACCTGCTTCCTTGCCTTCTCAAACAGAGCACATTTTACAGCCTCGACGATGCTGGCTTACCATTATTGTGAGGCCTAAAGGGTGGCTATGAAGACAGAAGATGCACGGGACAGAAACACACCCTATGGGTAAGGATGAGGATATTGGTCCCTGTGGCAGCCCCAGATGCTTTCTCTGTGCCCCCTGCAATGCCAGCCTGTTGGCTAGTCTTTAACCTATTTCATGAAGGAAAGCAGAAATGACCGCATGACTGTCAGAGCCTCGGGTTGTAGCTGAGCCTCTGCTGAACAGTCAGGGTGTTCCTTTCCAAACTTCTGCCTGTCTTCTGCCTGTCTTCTCCCACCTTCACAATCTTCCCCTATTATTTAATTAACATTTATGATTTAATTGATATTAAAATGTATCTTTAAATCAATTCATAGTTTCATTAACTTTGTTTTAAAAGAAAATTTTCTATCGCCTTCATAAAGGAAAAATCAATATGATTTGCCAAAAAGAGATAAGGATGGAACTACATACCATGAAAATAGAACAATATTGTTAATTCCAAGTAGCTGTTATTAGCAGCTGTTGTTAAATTCCAAGGCCTGTCTTCTCTTCATGTAAATGGGAGACTAGCAACTTGCAGAGAGGCATTCAAGATAAACCAAAACCAAACCAAGATTCTCTTCCCTCAGAATGACTGAACAAGACAGGAGGAATACTGTCTCATCAGGATTATTTACTGTGGCACCTGTGAGCCAGCTCTAATCATCCATAGTTTTGTAGGGATGGTGCCTGCCTCAGATCTGAAGCAGGCTTCCTCCAAGTGTGTTTGAGTTTGCGATGCCAGTATCTTTTGACTTGTCAACAGCATCCCAAGCATCATCTCCACAGATCTGCATGGCGGAGACCATCACCCATGGGTACTATCTCCTTTGCTTGCCCTTCCCTCTTCTATAGCATGGAGATTAAGAGCTCTGCCTTTGGTTCAAATCCTGTTTCTTGTCTTCACTATGTGATTCTGAGTAATTAGATTGACTTCTCAGAGCCCATGGGGAAATTACTGATGATGATATATACTCACCAGATTGTTGTGAGGGTCAAGGGTGATGATGTGTTAAGACACTGGCATTCGCTATAAAGAGGGTATATCTCATTGCCATATTTGCTTTGCCAACTCTTTGAAGATTTTACGTTCAGGTTTTGGGAGAGAATCTTCTTCCAAGACCTGCATTTTCTTTTTCAAAAAAGGAAGAAAAAGCTCCTACTGCAGATAAAACCAGGGCTATACTTTAGGTGTGTTGGGTCCCCAGTTCCTGTTGTCTCTAGCTAGAAGTTGGAACTGCTCCCACTGTTTTTGTGGGTCCCTACATTCCCACTTTTGATTTAAGATAGTACAAGTTGTGTATTGTTGCCAATGGAAGATTCCTGGCTGATCTGAGTACTTTCTTCAATGAGGCCAGGTGTGATGCTTAGTGGTGTTAAGGGAAGATACATGAAAAGGTTAATTTGCTGGGAACCCATTTCATGTAAATGCCAAGGTATTTGGAAGATGGGTATGGGAGGGAAATAACAAGGTGCCAAACTCGATGAGAAGTGAATTCCTTAGTGTGCATCGACTGTCCCTAGAGAGCCAGGCAGGGTACAAAAAATATTCTCCTCTGTTCCCAATGGGCAGGATCTTTCTCCATTCTTATCACTCTCTATTCCTTCTTCCTTCCCTGCCATTGAGGGGGGGGCCCTTTGTAGTAAACTAAGCCAATGAGGGTTTTGGTTCCAAGCCTCTTAGGCAGCATGTCATCCAGGAGCAATGGAGGGAGCCTGCTAATGTGTCAAGCACAAACCTAGGGCCTCACTGAATCCTTGCAACTGACCCTCCACAGAATTCCCATTCTACGGACAAGGAAATGGAAACTCGGGAAAGTTAAGCCACATGCCCACAGTCATCCATTTGGAAGAGGCAGAGCTGAAATTTGAACCTGAGACTGTATGCTCCCCTTATTAGTTTCCTATTGTGCTATAACAAATTACTACCAATCTAGCGGCTTAAAACAATACAAATTTATCCTCGCACAGTTGTGGAGAACACATATCTGAAATGAGTCTGATGGAGCTAAAATCAAGATGTTGGCAGGAGTGGTTCCCACTGGAGGCTTGAGGGGAGAATATGTTCCTTCCATCTTCTAGATTCTAGAGGCTGCTGGTATTTCTTGACTCAAGGCCATTCCTCCAATCCCTGCTTCCACCATCACATCCTGTTCTCTGACTCTGGTCCTCCTAACTCCCTCTTATAAAGATTCTTATGATTACATTGGAGCCACCTGGATTATTCAGGACAATCACTGTACCTCAAGATCCTGTATGATATCTATGAAGTCCCTTTTGCCGTGTAAAGTATATTCTTATGTTCTGGGGATCAGGACCCGGACAGCTTTAGGGAGGTACTATTCCACCTAATACATTCCTCCTGATCTTGCAGTCAGGACGGTATGCCCACAATGGACAGGGGGTTTTGTGTCTGCATCTCCCCTCCACGAACAGATCTTGCCCTTGTCTTTGGCCAAGAGCCAAGATCTTGGATTCAGGGTCACACAGCTTGTCTCAAACTACTGGTTTCAGGGAACACACTTGGAGGGCATGGGATGTCAGAGTCTTTGAGGCATGGTACCTCCCATGCATGGAAGGCATGATGGGCAAATGACAGTATGGTGTTGTTTCTTCTTCTGATCTTATAACAATTATCACATTTTCTTTCCTGTTCCAAAAAGATTTTCAGCTGTGTTTATTACATCGTCACCCAGGACATAAACGGGTTCGTCTTTTCCAGACTCAGTTTATAGTAGGCCATAAACAGACCAGGTCACAAAGAGCAACATTCGAGAAGTTTGATCTACTTGTCTTTATTAATCTGTTTGGATTTTCTTGGCTCGTTTCCCCCCAAATTTAAAAGACCCTATGGGTCTTCAGTGAGAACTCTTTGGCATTTAAATTTTTCATTTAGTTTTGTTTACTTGTCTAACACCCTCTTGGCTCCCAGGCCAACACAACTGCCTCTTGTCACCAGGGAGAAATTTGCGCTGGCTAAATCTGTGGTTGGTCTGTTGCTTTTCTCTCTCCACTCAGCTACCCCAGTAGTTTCTCTGTGGTTTGTGGTGGGCTCGCAGTTCTTGACCTCAGGACTCTCACCGGTCTAGACGAGATTGGTTTGTTTGTGGCAAACGAAATTGGCTGTGACACACTTGGGTTCTTTGAGACATCTGGGTCACCCCTGTTTAGTCTGACATGGCCTCCTTGGGTTTTGGAAATCTCGTTTGTGGTACCACAAGGTCATCTTCAAAATCCCACCTTCCCTGTTGGATTTAGATATTAACCCCGTTGTTATGAGGAAAAAGATAATAGTCAACAAGTTAGGGAGGAGAATCATGCAATATAGCCTGCATAAGGTAGGTAACTTAAAATGAGGTCATTATTGCTTTATTTCCGTGTACGTGTGTGTGTGTGTGTGTGTGTGTGTGTGTTATATAGGAGACAAAAGACAATCTAGGAAAGATGCAAGAAATCCTTCATGAGGAAGATGAATCAACAAATAAATATGGAGAAAATTTCTCAGATTAAAGAAATATCACTCCTATTTGATGTCAAATCTGCTGGCCTATTCAAGTTGTGTGATTTACTCCCCACAACAACTGTAAGGTAGGTCCAGTTGTTCCCATTTTATAGATCAGGAATCTGAGGCCAAAAGCAGTGAATCGATTTGCCAAAGATCACAGAGTCAGGAACTTTTTCAGCTAAGAGCCAAAGGCAGCTGTGTCCCTGGACTCTACCCTTTCATCTCCCCCAGCTTGCTACTCCAAGCCTGGTCCACAGACCACCAGCATCAGCATCCCCTGGGAGCTTGTTGGAAATGCAGAATCTCAGGCTGACCCCAGACCTGCTGAGTCAGATTTTGCCTTTTAACAAGATCTCCAGGTGATTTGCATGCACATTACAGTTTAAAAAGAGCTGTTCACCTCCACCCCCGCCTCCAGCTGAGTTGAGTAGACAGTAATTGAGTATTCCCTAAGCGTTAAGCCTCCATTGAGGCTGCTGAGACAATAAGACCCAGCCCCCGTCCTGAGAAACTCAGAGCATAGGGCAGCAGACCACCAACTTTGTGGGAGTGGCAGTGCAGTAATAACAGTAGTCACAGGGTGTTCGGAGAGCACAGAGGAGGGGCGGTTTACCAGGAAGACTATCTGGGAGCTTATTCCTAACCTGAGTGGGAGGCAGTAATTCACTGTGGTTGAGAACAGCAGCTCTGGATTAATAGTGTCTAGTTTCAAGTCCTTATTCTAGTACTTCCAGCTGTGTGATGTGGGACAAGTTACTTAACCTCTCTGGGCCTGGGTTTCTGTATCAGTTTCTATATCTGCACAACAAGTGAGTACTATTATGGTTCTGGGGGATCATAATAGTATCTACTTGTTGTGCAGATTAAATGAAATGATACTTATGAGGAACCCAACACAATGGCTGACACTCAGCTTTAATATATATTATTGAAGTTGTTATTGAAGACTGAGTATACAACAAACAACAACATCAAAAGGCCTGGAAGAGTTTTCCAGGCAGGGGGACCAGAGGAACAATAACTCTCCAAATGCAGAAGCCCACTTGAGTGTGACATCTGGGAAGCACATCTGAACATTTTCATTCCATTAAAGGAAGCATTTCCCAAGCACGGACTCTGTGCCAAGCATGATTCTAGGCTCTGAGGATATGAGGCTGAATTTGTAAAAACAGTTCCTACACCTGAAGGCCTCACAGTCAATGGCCAGAAAGCCATTGGTCACCTGACATCATTCATATGTTAATTACACAGCTACGTGTTTCCCTCTATCTGCCACTTTAGCTGCACCCCACCCATTTTGTTATGCATTTTCATACTCAGTCATTGAAGTATTTCCCATTGAAGTATTTCTTTGACCCTCACATGTTTATTGTAGCATTTACTCACCTTTCTGTTCAGCCCAGCCAACATTCACTGCATACCTGCTACGCATCAGGCCATGGCCTAGGCATGGCCTTGGACCTCAAGGAGTTCATAGTCCAAGGAGGCGTCCACCATCTAGTTGAGGGAGACAGATGAACACAACTTTTTACATAGAGCAAAAGAAGTCTCTGTTCCAAATCTCTCAACCCCGGTTTCTCTGATTCCCATGGTATTATTCACTGCTCGATTGCTGCCTTTGAAGCAAAGCCTGTCCTGGTCACCACTATATTCCCAGGACTTTGCACAGTGCCCTGCGCATAGTAGGTACTTATTAAATGTTTGTTCAACAAAGTTGTTCCTTGATATCCATGCGTTTTGTCTCAATTCTTTTGGTTATACTCTAAAGCCATCTGATTTTGAGTAATTTCTCCAATATTCACTTAAGATGTAGCCAGATCATATTTGTTAGCTCCATGGAGCTGTCTCTCCTCTTTCTCATTGTCCTGAAAAGTTTTGGTGAGTTCATATGGGATTGTGCAGACTCCAGCACCCCAAGACTCTTGTCTGTTTCCTTTACCACCAGAGAACCCCTTCTCTCTCCCTGCTTTCTGTCCATTGTGGGCTGGGATATATGTTTGGGTCTTTGCCCAGATCGTACTTGGAGTGGCACCAGCTGCACAGGATGCGTGAAATATTTTCTCTGAGGGATCCAGAAGGGGTGATCTGAGTAGGATCAGCTGGTGCTCCAGGATAAAAATCATTTCCCTATCTTTGCTGAAAAGTCGCTGTGCTTCTCCTGCACTCAGCAGTTTATGGGGTGCCATATTGTTTTCAGTCTTCTGGCCCTAGCCTGTTTTGAAACGTGGCCGGGTGTTAAATAGCTCCACATTCCTGCCAGAAAGAGTTGTTTCCCTGGGGAGGGGGGCCGCCTCCCTGTTCAGCCAGCATTGCCTTTCAGTCAGCATTTCGGAACTTGGCAAGTCCCGATTCATCTGGGAGCTTGACCCGAGATGCCTGCCCCTCCAGCCCCACTTGGCAGGCCTTCTGATCCTCTTGGTGGAGGAGACGTCGTTGCTGTGGGGAGAGGCCTCTTCTGGGAGTGGGTTTGGAGCATCACAACTGTTTCTATCCAAACCAATTAGCTACTCCTCCAGAAATTGCATCCTCTTCTTCCTGCCTCTTGTGTTGACATCCCTCCCTTCCATACTTCATCCATCTACTCAAGGACACGTGCAGTGTAGGATAGTGGATCACAGGGTGGGTTCAAAAACCACGCTGCCTGTTTTGATTCCTTGCTCCCCCACATTACCTGTGATGACCATGGACAAGTGCTTGAGTTTCTCTAAGCCTTAGTTTCCTCATCTGCAAAATGGGTGCAAGACAGTACCTGCCTCCTGAAGTCGTGAGGACTGGATGAGGCGATGTGCGCAGAGAGCTTCGCATAGTATCAGGAGCATGGTAAATGTTCTACATGTGTCTGGTCTCTTGCCATTGTTGTTCACAGCTAGAATTTATTGGACTGACTATGGGCATAGCAGTGTTCTTAAAGAATTCACTTTCAAAAATGCAAGTATTTAAGCATCTAAGTTGGGCCTTTAGAGCGTAGATAGCTGCTTACAGAGATCTATAAACACTGAAGCCTCTAAGTAAGAGATGGGTAAGGCAAAGGAGAGCTTTAGTGAATTCACTCTGGCAGTTGAGCCAATGAACGATTGACATGGAGAGAAACCAAAAGCGAAAATAACCACTTTATAGGAGAAACCATCCCTCTCTTCCAACCCTGACCTGGGATGGTGGAGCCGCAGGGAATGCGGAGGGCAGCATGGTCCGGAAAGGCATTATGGAGGTAGATATTTACTTGACTTGGGTGCTGGTGGGTTGTAAGTTGTGAGGAGCGATTGGGAGTCCTGAAGATTTGAAGGTGTGATGAAAGTATGACTAGAGCCTAGAACACCCCCCTGGGGGAATCGAGCTGGAGAGATGCAAGTCTGCTCAGAAGAGGCTAATGGAGTACACACACAAGGTGTCCTGAGCAGTTCTAGAACGGTGGGACAGGGAGCAGCTGCTCTGTGGTCAGAAGTCCAGGAGCCTTGTGGCCTGGACCAGGCTGGAAAGACCACTTGGAGGGAGCATCTCAGAGGCACTTAAGAAACCCCTTGGAATCAGGCCTCCGGTTTCCTCAGCAGGGCAATCCTAAGAACCCCTTAGCAGGCATCAGAATTGCCTGGAGAGTTATTAATCCGCTGATCCCCGGGCCCTGCCCCCAGAGATTCTGATTCAGAAGGGCCCACGTATTTGCATTTCTAACAAGTTTCTGGGTGATGTTGAGCGGCTGGTCCTATGGAACACACTGAGTAGTGCTGCCCTAGACCATGTGTTGGCCATCGCAGCCCCCTTGGATGCTCCTGCTGTGCCCACACGAGCAGGCATGAAGATGGCATGT
Organism: Equus quagga; assembly: GCF_021613505.1. NCBI lineage: Eukaryota > Metazoa > Chordata > Mammalia > Perissodactyla > Equidae > Equus > Equus quagga. The sequence goes on from NC_060279.1 coordinate 70,945,401, forward strand.
GGTGCTGTGGCCTTACCATAACAGCTGCAGAGATCCCTCCCAGCCTGCCTGCTGCCTGATGGGCCCCCTCCGTTGGTCCCCCTGGTCGTTCTAGGCTCTTTTTTCCTATTCTGCATGGAGCTCTCTTTCCTGGTTACCAGGTGGGAATTTTTTCTTGCTGTTGCTCAGACCTTTCACCTCTCCAGGACTTGTCATTCAAGCCCTTCCTCTGTGGGTGACAACTGTGGCTAAGAGGTTGCATGCGCACATACACACCATCCGCTGACATTTTACGGGATGGGTGCTGTCTGGGTCAGGCTCCACATGCCAGGTGCAGGAGATTAGACAGACTCCATGCCTTGCCCCAGGCTATCTCCAAGCTATTCCAAAAAGGCTATTTCTCAGGGTATGCTAAAAAGGATTCCATCGGATAAACTTGCATCACCCAGGGCTGGCAGAAAGCCCTGCTCTCCTTCATCCCTCCTAGATATTTGCCGACCTTATTAAAATGTGCAGAGGCCTCCTGAGCCAGCTGTCTTGAAACTCTAAGATGAGGAATCCAATTATTCAGGTTATTTGGGTTGTTTGTAAAATGAGAGTAAACAGGCCCAGAGCAAAGGCTTGGCAAGCTCTCCTATGAGACAGTACATGGATTTTAGTGTACGTGACATCCATTTTTTTTAATTGTAGTAAAATATACATAATATAGTATTATCGTTTTAACCATTTGTAAATGTATATATCAGAGGCATTAACTACATTTACAGTGTAGTATAACCACTATCTTTACCTAATGCTTTTTCATCATCCCAAATGTACATTCTGTACCCGTTAAACCATAACCGCCTTCCCCGCTCCCTGCAGCCTCTGGTAACATCTATTCCACTTGCTGCTTCCATGAATTTGCCTATTCTAGGTATCTCATGTAAGTGCAGTCATATAATATTTGTCCCTCTGTGTCTGTTTTATTTCACTAAGCATTATGTTTTCAAGGTCTATCCATATTTTAGTATATATCAAGATTTCATTCCTTTTAATGGGTAAATAATATTCTGTTGTATATGTAGACCTCATTTTGTCTATCTGTTCATCTATTGATGGATGCTTGGATTCCTTCCACCTTTTAGCTATTGTGAATAATGATGCTCTTAACATTAGTGTACAAATATCTGTTCGTGTCTCTGCTTTCTTTTGGATGTTTACCTATGAGTGAAATTGCTGGGTCATATGGTAGTTGTAGGTTTAACCTTTTGAAAAACTACCAAATTGTTTTCCATAGCAGTTGTACCATTGTACATTGCCACCAGTAGGACGTCCTCCACATCCTCACCGATGCTGCTTACTTTCTGTTTTTGTTTTTTTATTAAAGCCATCCTAGAAGATGTGAAGTGAAGTGATATCACATTGTGCTTTTGACTTGCATTTCTGTAATGACTAATGACATTGAGCATCTTTTCATGTGCATATTGGCCGTTTGTCTCCTTTGGAGAAAGTGACATCCATTTTGACACTCAAATGCCTTTTTATTCTTGCATTCTTTTGGTTCATGGCCACATTCCAGCACCATGAGTTTCTACTGTGCTAATTTCTTCTAGTACTGTTTAGAATTTGAGGTAAAAAGAAAACAGTAATTGAAATAGACAGTTGTTATTTACATCAGAGGGTTGGTATTAAATACCCTTGTGTTCTTTCATTAGCTGTATTATATGCTTATTATGTGTTTTACTAGGTAATCGTAATTCTTGGCTTTGGGATTTTGTTGCTTTCTTCTTGGTTTATTTTGTAAGCAGACAAGTATGGCCATTATGATTCTGAAGCAACTGGTCCACAGCAGAAAAACAACTGAGGGAGAATGAGATTGTAAGCAAACCGAAAATGATAGATGAGTCAAAAAGGAAAAACAAATCCTTTAGAGCTTTCTAATCACCAAATAGTTTTGCTTTATAATTTTCTGAGGTTATGAAATGAACTCCATAGATTGAAATATAGTTCCTCCCTCTAATTGCTGAGCATTTTAATTATTTGACACGTTTTATGCTTTCATGAAATGTTCATTTAACAGCCTACTGGTAGGTCTTTTTGTAGAATGAGAAAGTAAATATTCACACCAGAAACTAGGTGCTGACCCACACAGGGCTTTCCAATCAAAGAGAAAGGAGAACGTGACCACCGCCATTGTCGCAAGCAGGAAACGAGCTGCACCACGGTGTAGGTGAGGCCAACTGTTTCCATTCTGTTTTGATCGTCAGAATAAAAACAGGCACCAGAAGTTCCAGGTTTGGTCCAAAGAGACTTTCTTTCCTCTTTCTGTCTCTGCTCATGTTGTTGCTGCTGTTTTTCTCCGAGAAAGTCCTGGGGCAGGCCCAAACTTTAGGCTCTGGCATTTGATAGTGAGGTATTTTGATATTCCAAATGGTGGAAGGGTGGAAAGGGTTACATGGAGTCATGTAAGGGCTTCCAGGAGATGAACAGATGACTATTGCATGAGTGCTTACTGTATACCTGGTGCTGTTATAGACCATGTAATGCCACATGGAGTTGGGGTCACCATCCATCCCCCCATCCATCCATCCATCCTCCTTCCTTCTCTCCTTCCTTCCTTCTTACCTACCTAGCCACCAAGATTTATCAAGTGCCTATTATGTGTCAAACACAAGTAGTAAAGTCGTTAGTAAAGTAGTGAACAGAGCCGAGTCTTTGCTTGCATTCTGCCACTGTATCAGCAGGATTCAATCAGGAGACAGAAACAACACAGCGATGTTAAAAGGGAAAGTTTAACATCAAGGTTTATTAACTACAATAAGGCTACTAAGGAAATACAAATTTGGGAGCAGCCACTACCCACAGGGCTGAGGGAGCGCACCCAAGCAAGGAACAAATCAGGAAGAGGGGCCCCCACCCCCCAGGACTGGGATCTGGCCAGCCATGGTCCATTGGATGGCAGAGAAGGTTTTGCTGAGGCTGTGTGCAGGTGAGAGGTGCCAGGGAAGGCTGTCTATGGGAGGTGCCTTACCATGGAAGTTACCGGAAATCTGCCAGTGAGGTGGTATGCTGGGAAGTTGCCCTGGGGCTGGGGTTGGGGAGGTGGCCTGAGTAAGCTGCCCAGAGAGAGGTGCCTCCTGAGACACAGAACCAGCTCCTCCAGTGTCCCTCCAGCGCCCTCTACTGGCAAAGCCTAACAGGGTGCCCTGTGGCGTAGGGGAACGCTTGCCGATCTCAATGGGCAGTGGTAGCTGGGTTTGGCGCTGAGAGGCAATCTGTTGAAGACTGGCACAGATGCTAATAAGTGCTTTGAGAAAACAAGTAGCACATGATAAGGAGACCGTTTTATAGAAAATGTTCAGGGAAGGCCTCTCTGGAAAGGTGATGTTGGAGCAGAGACCTGAGGAAGTGATACGCTGATTGGCCTAGCATTCCAGATGAGGGGAACAGCAGGTGCAAAGGCCTTGAGGTCAGAGCTGACATGGCACGTTTGAAGAACAACCAGGAAGCCAGCTGTAGCACAGTGAGTAGGGGTGAAGGGATGAGAGGATGTGTGGGAATTAGCCTTTGGCCAGAGCATGAGTGCTGAGAGAGATGGGAAACCCTATCAAGAGTCTTGAGTAGAGATGTGCCATGGACTGACTTGTGCTTCAATCAGATCACTCTGATTGCAGCTGGGAGTAGATTGGGGAGGGGTGAGGACTGAGGCAGGGACCCCAGTGAGGAAACTCCTGCATTAAACCAAAGGGCAGATGACAGTGGCTTGGGTGAGAGAGGTAGCAATGGCAGTGGGAACAGCGGTCAGAGGCTGGTTCTAGCTTGAGAGCAGCTTTTCTAATGGATTAGAGGAACGGAGAGAGAGGAAGGAATCCAGGATGTTTGTAAGATCTTGGCCTTGAGTGATGGAATGAACTAGTTGTCACCATAACCTTTGTTTGAAGAACCTCAGTGTGCAACATAAATATATGCGCAAAAGTGGTCACCATTCTGTTTGGGGTGATGAGAGTTTGGGAAATAGTGGTGATGGTTGCACAACATTGTGAATGTAATTAGGGCCGCTGAGTTGTGCACTTAAAACTGGCTAAAATGGCAAATTTTATATTACATATATGTAATCACAATTTAAAAATCTACAAAAAAAGAATATTACAGAAATTACACTGTTTCCTTTTTAGTGCCTCTTATCAAGGGATTGATGGTGTACACGTTGTCTCCTCATTGGTAATGTTAATCTCGATGACTTGGTAAATGTGATGTCTCCTGGGTCCTCCTCTGTAAAGTTACTGTCTTTCTCTTTGTAGGTAATAAATACTTTGGAGGAGATTTTACCAAAAAAGCAGTGACTATTATTACCAGCATGGCTGCTACCAGTTCCCTCCAGGCTTGTGACAGCTGGGGCTCACTCTTGTTTTTAGCCCACTTTGCTGGTGGGAAACAGACTCACTGAAATTAGGTGACTTGCTCAAGGTAGCACGGTGAGTGAGTGGCTAGATTGTAAGCTCCATGAGGGCAGGGGTCTTCGACAGCTGTGTTCACCAGTGTGTATCCCCAGCACCGAGGACAGTGCCTGCACCTGTCTTAGGCATTCAATAGATATGTGTTATATGCATAAGATGGAGCCTGGATATACATTTGTGGCTCCACATCTCCTGTCTTTTCCACTACAACTTCTGCCTCTGGCTCCCGGTCTGTCATTAATTAGCACTACCCGTCCCTAAGATTTCAGGAATGTTCAGCTGTTTCCTCGCATGGAATGAATGATCCCCTGGCCCCACCCATGACAAAGTCATTGGCCGCAGACAGACAGCAGACAGTTGGCTCTCCAAGTCACATTTCTCCCCCATTGAAAACAATGGGGCAGCGGGTGCTTGGTCCTTCATGTTAGCTGAAGTTTTCTGATACGGTGTTTATGGGAAAATGCTGTTACTATTCTTAGCCTGGTGGTGATTCTCACTTATTCATAGCTCCGTGTTTGTGGGTGGAATGAGAAGTTATAATAGAGTGCAGGTGCCTCTCATTGTTTTCCGCTACTCGCTGGATAGTGTTTATTAAAAAGGAAATCACAGTGGTGTGTCTGGAGCTGAAGTCTGAACAAATAACCCAAAAGGAGGAGTCCCAGGAAGGTGGGCAGCAGGCGACAAACAATGAAAAGCAAAAACAAGTTTGAGCTAATTGGGATCAGGCCGTACTTTGCATGTGAATTGTGAACAGGGAGCTTGGCTGCAAAATAATTACGGTATTCAACCTTTGTTGGCGTACTTCGCATACTTTTACTTACGGAAGATCCAGAATTTGGTTTTAACACATTCTACCCAGGCCTTACACACAATTTGAAAATATGATTCTGAAAGCATGTCGTTGAAATGAGATCCTTTCAAAATGCTTAAAACTGCACATGGGTGTGTTGATGTCTGCACACATATTGCACTTAATTTTTTCCTGTCCCTTGAAAGAAGCCATTCCAGGTCCGCTGAAAAGAAAGGCTGGAAACTTTAATTCAAAATAGGTCTGAATTGTGACAGGCATTGGAATCCATGTTGCCCTGTCTCCTGTAAGTTCTTTGGCCAGTTCCTTGAAAGACCACTGTGTGTGTGTGTGTGTGTGTGTGTGTGTGTATGTGCGTGCACTTGCATAGGCACACAGGCCATAGAAAAAAGCAATTCCTGGCGCAAGCACATCGTTCTAGACTGTGAGGTACCCCCAAGGGCCCATGCTTTTTATCACATGGGCACCCAACAAATCTATTCCCTCATTCAGCAAATATTTGCTGCAGAGTACAAAGATAAATTGGATGTCTCCCTTGGCTATAAGCACTTATGGGCTCAAGAAGGAGACAGATCCATGTACAACTAAATAGGATGCTGGGGTCATGTGCTATAGTGGGCGAAGGAGCAGAGCAGGGAGAGATCAATGCCTTCAGCATTGATGGGGAGTTAGGGAAGACTTCACGTAGGTGGCCACGTTCCAAGTATGCCAGGAAGGTAAATGGATTTTTCTTCCAATCAGAGAAGGGAGCGAAAGGGCTTTCCAGGCAGAGGCAGGAGCCTGAGCCAGCTCAGGGAACCTGAATACATGTGACACATCCAGGGGACAGCATGTCCTCCCTCATAGCTAATGTATCAGGCCCCTGCTGGGAGAGAAGCTCCAGGTGTGACTGGAAAGAGATAAGCTGGGCAGGCAGTGAGTGACATCACAGCCCTCACCCGTGACAGTGGGGAGTCATCTCAGGCTTTGGAGAAGAGCAGTGACATGAATGCCAATTCCCTCCGTCAAACATGGTCATATTTTTGGAAGAGTCTGGTTCTTGAAATACCTCAATTCCTCTTGCCTCCCTGGCTCCGTGCCTCTCTCCTGCCTGTACAGTGAACTGAAAGATATCAGAACTATATTCAGCCCTCTCCAGTAATATCACGAAACAAAAATATCTCGTGGGTTTGCAACTCATGAGTGTTTTGACTATTCACAGCAAAGCATTTGAGAGTCGCAGTGTGTCATCCCCCATGGAGTTCTTTGGCAGCTTTTTGATGAGTAAAGCTAGGCCTGACTTTTACCCCAAAGTGACGTTCTTTTGTGGCTTGTCTGCTCCGAGAATTGAAATACCCAGACTCATTCCTCATCTCTTATTGAAACAGAGAAGTCACTGTGGCACCCCCCTGGGGGTCGAGGACATATACAGATTCTGAAGACTGTTCATGCCTTCTACAACCTTGGAGGGCTTGGCTTATAACTGCTACCCCACCCCACCCTGCTCCAGTGAGGATGAAATACTCTTCTTTGTGGATCAGACATGAGCTTTAACAATATGGCACCATCAGTACTTCGCACAGGGAGTCAGTGCACGTTGAATGGGACTATTATTATAACAATCATTAGCATCATTACCCTAATGGTTTTATTTTTCCCTCTTCCTCTCTACCTTTTGTTTCCTTTAGTCAATGAAGCCTCGGCATTTGGTCCGCTACTTTCTACTGAACCATGAGTGGATGGGCACCTCCCTTTTATCCTGGTCTTATTGGGCGTTGGTAAATAAGACCATGACCCTCTTCAGGAGTCTGAGTCCTTCTGAGTCCATCACTACCCTAATCATTGGACCATGTGATGACACTCATTAGTTTTCTATTTATTTCTTGCTGGAGGACCCAGCTGTGCCCTATAGATGGTCTTGGGCCTGTAGGAGAACATCATGGCTAATTTGGAAAAACCTTAATCCAACTTCCAGTCTGACATGAAACTGAGAAGTAAAGGGGGCAGGAGAATGAAGAGCTTGGATTGGTGACTTCAAAGCAATTATCCCTCACAATTCCTCCAGGCCGTCTCTAGAAGCAGCCTGTGGTGTGTGAGCATTGTGGGTGAGCCATAGCAACACAGACTGAGTTTGCTTGGCTCTCACTGGTCAGGACACACAGTAGTTGGGACCCTGGCATCCAGGGCCAGGCTTCCCTGGGTTGAGTCCCGGCTCTGAGACTTGCTCACTCTGTGACCTGTGGCACTTCGTACATCCTGCTCCTCAGTTGTCTCATCTGTAAAATGGGTATTCCAGTAGGTATCATGAGCATTAAATATGATGATACACAGACAATGCCTGGCCAATAATACTTAGGAAATCTGATCATATTACATGTTTAGCGCCCATAGTATGTTTGCTAAGAAGTGTAATCTTGACAAATTGAATCGATTCTGAGTCAGCATAAATGTTTACCTCCCCAAGTCCCATTTTATGCAGAGTGTGTGTTTTCAAATTTTACATGAAATTTTAAGGTCAATTTGAAGGAAAATTGGGAATAAAGGTAAGGTTAGGGAAGTCTCAGTGAGTACGTTGTATGGATCATTGTTTGTGGGTTGCCACCCCAGCACATGATCCATCAGGCCACAGTCTGTCCTCCGTCTGCCTACCCTTTCTCCCTTTCTACTTAATAAACGGTGACACTGACTCTATGCCCTCCTGTGTCATCGTCCAGCAGGACTTTCTGCAGTGATAGAAATGCTCTGTGTCTTTGTTATCTAATACAGTAGGTACATGTAGCTACTGAGCACTTGAAATGTGGCTACTGTGACTGAGGGACTGAATTTTTAATTTAACTTAAATAATTTAAATAGTTATATGTGGCTAGTGGCTGTCATATTGGACAGCATAGTTGAGACCCTGGAAATACAGACATAGAAAGACACTCTGCCTTCCCATAAGGAACTCCTGGTCATACTGGGAGCTAGCCATTTACATGCACAGTCAGATTGTGGTCTGATCAGCATTCACATGGAGGCATGTTCGAGGTGCTGAGAAAGCCAGGCAAAGTAGTATCTCATTTTGCCAGACTAGTCAAGGACAACCTCACAGAAGCCTCTCTAGCACAGCGTGCTGGCCTCTCCCTCAGGACGTCTAGTGAGGAGAGAATCATCATTTTGAAAGCACCTGCTAATACCAGATACCGGGACGAGCACTCTCATAGATGCTCTCGCCTTTGACCGTCATTGCTATTGCTGCCCATTCCACAGATGGGAAGTTTGAGATTCAGATTGGTGACTGTCCATGCTCAGCTTAGGTTATAGTTAAATCCAAGTTATAGTTAAATCAAATAAATGACTCCCAAGCCACACCAGGCAGCCTGTTTCTTAATTTACCCTCTATACCCTCCATCTCCTTTGTTGGATTTCTTTCAGTATTCTGATGATTGATAACCACTGATGTGCCCCATCCGTCCACACTGATTGAAGCCAGATTTCACGTAATTGGCTTACCACTCGGCAAGGAATGAGGTGACAGCAAGACCACAAACTAATAAATATGCTGGTATTTACATACTGCAGGACCTCAGTATGATTGATGTGTGTGTTGTTGACGAGGGTGTCACATGTTCACGCTCTGATCCTGGTCTCGGTATGACTGTGAGGATGGGGCCAAGTCATTTCACAATTTGGGCGAGTGTTCCAAGCTTCTCAGAAGACCAACGCAATAGAAATTCAAGGTATGAAATTCAAGGTGTGGTCTCAGAGTCATTTCACTTAACAACTTCTAGGCTTTGTTTTCTTAACATGTAAAATGAGAACATCACTCACCATCTCCTTCCCTCTCGTTTGAGTGTTCAAGGAAAGTTTACGGGTTGGTTTGAAGGAAGACTTCTCTTGAAAAACTATGTGACTGAGGGTATTGCTTTTCCCATCCCTGAGCCAGTTCTGTCCTGTTCATTGAAAGGGAACCCTATTCACTGGCTCATAAACCCCTGGCATCTCTTCTTAGTTCCAGGTTAGTTCTTCCAAGAAACACCCACGTTGACCCAGCAGTGCGCCATTCCCCACAAGGTGGCACTTGACGGGGATATGATGTCCCCCTTTGGCAGTCAAGCTGTTTGATTCAGTCCAAAACCCTGCTTCAGATGTCCAGCTATTTTGGAGGTTTGACAGATCTGCATTAAACCAGTGAGCTCAATCTGCTTGTGGGATATTATACCTGGAAGGGATTCATAGAGATCATAGTCTCACCTAAAATTATCTCTTCTCCATATTGGGGAACACGAACGTGGCTCCAACCCATCTCATTTTCTAAAATGAGATGTTGAGACCCACAAAGAGTCTGCTGTTCCTGCTGAGGAGGGCTAACGTTAGTTGCTTTCTCTGTGCTCAGCACTTTCCATGGATCTTTTAATCCTCATAAGTCTATGAATAGAGTGTATTATTATCTCCATTTTAAGGATGAGGAAACCAAAGCTTAGAGAATTTTAGCACATAGCCTTAGTTCACACAGCTAGTACATGATGGAACTGGGGCTCACACACAGTCATTCTGATTCAGGAGTTTGTTCTCCTGACCACGATGTAAGGGACATTCTTGGGCCATGTAGCAAGTTGGTGGCAGAGGTGGGATCTAGCCTGAGGCTCTCATTTTGTGCCATCTCTGGCCCCATGGAATGGAAGGGGAAGGAGAAGGGCCTTTGGCACTGGGTGGGTTTAAGATTTTATTTCTTCCAGCCCTACCTTTCCTGCTATAGATTAAAACAGAAGCTCTGGATTGTAGCCACAAAGCAATAATGAGATGCCACTAGACCAAGTCTTTTTGAGTCTAATTGCATGTCCTCAATGTCAGTATCTATGGAACACAGTCAATGGCAGCACCCAGGAAGAGCTCAATGCGTGGTGTTTTTGGTTGTTGAAATGAATGAATGATGTGGCCAGTGTTCCCAGTACTTCAAGTCCCTGTCAGGGTCCTGGGGTCCTACAGCCTGAGGCAACTCTCTTCTCACTTGGGTCTCCTCCTCTCCAACCCTTCTGGCCAGTGAAATCTGTCGGGGCTCTCTTCCTCACCCAAGACAAGACACCCACAACATTCTTCTCTTATTATCTCTGGAGGCTAGGGGCCAGGGCAGGGGGATCCAAAGAGGACTTGTCTTCCCCGTCTCAAGAGGCTAAGGCACATCCATTCATTTGTGAATTGATTGGTTCATCCATTCACTGATTGATTGAATGATTGATTCATTAAGTTATCATCTTTGGATATTATGCAGAGCTAAGTGCTACAGTAAAATAGTAAACAGGTCAAAGACTGAAAGGCCCCTGTCTTAAGAGGACTTACATGGCTGAGGAGGAAGAAGCCAATAAGCCAGTAAACAAGTAAATATGCAAGATAAATAGAGACTGTGGTGAGTGCAAAAGAGAAATCAAACTGACCCTTGTGGGGGCAGATGGATGGAGGAGGAAAGTCAGGGAAGACCTCTTTAAGGAGGTGATGTTTGAGCTGAAAGCCAAGGAATGAGAAAGAGCCTGCAACTGGAAGGGCTGAGTGAGTGTGAGCATTCCAGGCAAGGTAAACAGAAGTACAAAGGCCCTGGGGCAGAAGGGAGCTTGGACTGTTTATGCGCTAGAGCAAAAAAGGGGCCTGTGCAGCTGAAGTAGCTTGGGATGGGACCTAGTAGTGCATATCAGTTAGGGTTTGTCCTTAAGGAATAAAGGAAGCCACTGAAGGGTTTTAAGAAGGAGAGTGACAGGATCCAATGACAGTTTTCGAAAGATCTGTCTAGTTGGCTTAGGGAGCATGGGTTCAGAGAACAAGAACAGAAGAGCACAGATGACTTAGAGCATGACCTCAGGGCCAGGCTGGAGACTGGTCAGGCAAAATAACTGCCCACACCCTCTGCCACCGCCTCCCCTTCCGGAGGATTCTTTTGCAGCTGCAACCTTCCTGAAAACAGAACGCCCCAAGTTACCAGGTAGCATTCTAGAGGCAAACAAACACCATCGCTTCTGAAAAGTAAATCAAGACAGGAAAATGATGACACATTCACCACAACTGAAGCATTTCTCGGGTGTGTTGGGACCCTTGGCTTGTTCCAAAGCCTACATGTCTGGGACTTCTTCTGTGCTTGCTGGTAATCAGGCACTCGGCTATAAACAGAGCTATTTTGGAAGTTCTCACTTTTAAAAAGTTGGGAGGACGGGAAAGGAGAGCTGTGTTTCAGATTTCAGAAATATGCACCCCAGCTTCTCTACCAGCAGTATTCCGTCAGCCGTTCTCCACCCTCCCACCTCTACTGCAGCCTCGACAGTACTCACCAAGAAGGAGACCACTTCCATTTCAAGAACTACTTTTATTTCATGACCTAGTGCTACCAAGGTATAGACAATATAACCCTATGAGGAGCGCTGAGTTAAACCTGCTGCTTTTGTGAGCTTCCTACTTAAAACATATTTATCTTCTCCCTCCCTCCTTTTATCCAAAAGCCATTGTTTAGTCTTTTACAAAGACATAAATATTATCTTCTAAATAAAGATAATGATAACGATGGTGAGGTTGATGGTGGTGATAATGGTGATGGTGGTGATGATGGTGATGGTGGTGATGATAAGGTGGTGATGGTGATGATGATAATCATGCTGGTGGTGATGGTGATGATGATGATAGTGGTGATGGTGTTGGCGGTGACGCTATCAGTGGATAACATGTACTGAGCACTTGCTTTGTTCCATGCAATGTTCATGGCTCTTTAGTTGTAATAACTTTGAATCCTCACACCAACACCAGAAAACAAGTACCATTACTATTCTCATTTTACATGTAAACTGAGGCAGAGGATTAGAGCTCAAGAATGTGATTCTAAAGCCTGCTCTCTTAATCACTATCAGACTTTGGTGAACTCTTTTTTTCCTTGTCTTTTGGAAGGAAATGGATGAGGCTGGTCCATGTGGTAGCAGATGTAAATCATCACCTCCATTTGTTTTAATTTCCCTCTTCTGACCTTCTTGCCTTCACCTTCACTCTTTTCTTTCTCTTCACACCTCCTCACACCACCCCGCCATCTCTGATTTACTCCATTAGATTTAGCTGCTTCTTGCTTTCATCTCTCTTTCATTGCCTGCCGCCTTTATCTTCAAGGTACATGAGTTTTCCAATGAATTCTTCTTGCTCCCTCTCCATTTTCCTTCTTTTCTTTGAGCACTGCTTTTGCCCCAGCCTCCAGCTGCCACCTCTAGGGCTACCCTTTTCTGTGCATTATGAGAGAGCATAGAGCTTACCTCTCACATCCTGGCGCAATGCTTCCAACATTTGTATTCCGCAGCATTCCGGAGACTCTAAATACTCTCCTAGGTTAGGAAGGAAAAGTCATCCAAACTGATTGGTAATTGAATTCAAGAGTGATGGACCAAAAATTATTAATGCATTTCCTTCTCTCTACCAGCTAAAGAGGATTCCCTCTTTCCTCCACCTCCCAAATACAAGCTCCATTAACTTTTAGGTTTATTTCTTTTCAGTCTTTCTTTTTCCTGTTTTGTTGACATTGTTGCGCATTTTCCCAGTTGTAATCATAATCATACTATAAATGCAATTTTAAGGTATTTTTTGACAGCATTATTACAGCATTACAAAGGATTCATGTAGTGTAGTTTGTGAATATAAGATGTGGTCAATTATAAGATGTGCTGTTACTTTATGTTCCACCAAGAAAAGGAAAACCATTGTCAACTAAGCCATGATCCAAAGCTTTCTTCTCTCCCAGAACTTATTATTTCATACCTATTTATTTCTATTTTTATTTTTTCTGTTATTATTACTATTTTTTGTGTGTGAGGAAGGTTGGCCCCGAGCTAACAGGGCCTATCTTCCTCTTTTTGCTTGAGGAAGATCGTTGCTGAGTTAACATCTGTGCCAATCTTCCTCTATTTTGTATGTGGGATGCTGCCACAGCGTGGCTTGATGAGCGGTGTGTAGGTCTGCGCCTGGCATCTGAACCCATGAACCCCAGGTCACCGAAGTGGAGTGTGCAAACTTAACCACTACGCCACCGAGCCAGCCCTTAATGTTTTTTTTTTTTTATAAAAAGATCTTTTGACTTATTCAGGTGGCAAATATACCAGGTGGCCGTTTCCATGCCTTTCTTCAAACATAGTGAATTTGAGTTACAATACTGAATCATTGTATGGTCTTTCTGAAGACATTTTAAATGTCAGTTAAACTTAACATGGATAGCACCAACAGTGTACCTAATTCCACTGAAAAGTGGAACATTTCAGTTGTGACCAACTTCAGGAAAAAAACCATGTCTCAAAATGGATGAAAGAAAGTCCATCATTTATGATGGCTACATGGTAGTTGGGGACGTATGTGCCAGACTTTACTTACCTGTGCTCTTAATCGTCAGGCGTTTAGATTTCAACAGACTTCTACTAAGCTGTACTTACTGTGTGCATGGCATTGTGCAGGTTAGCAAACCATGCTGTGGTGGGTAGGGACAGGCTGGGCTAGTGGAGAGGACACAGGGGCCAGGCCTTGACAAGGAGGTGCATTCTTGCACACCACAGCCAAGAAAGGGAGGAGAGGTAAGGGTTTGCATCCACCATCCAGCTCTACTTTGTGTGAGCTTGTTCTGGGAGATAAGTCACTCTTCACTGACTGAAACCTGGGAGAGGCTAGGATGGACCTCCGAGAGGTTGATCGGCCTGACATGGGGAGCCCTGGGACATAGGAAGGTAGCAGAGGGAGGTGCTATTTATTGGGTGCCAATGATGTGCCAGGCATACCCCATGTCTTTTACAAAGACATAAATATTGTTTTCTAAATCAGAGTAATGATAACGATGATAATGGTGATGGTGGTAGGGGTGACGATGGTGATGATATCAGTGGGTAATATGTACTGGGCCCTTCCTTTATGTCATGAAATGTTTATGGCTCTTTATATGCAATAACACACCAAATCCTCACAGCAATCCTATACGAGCAATGCCATTTCTATCCCTATATTACACACAAATCATGTAATCACACAATCCTTACGATAGGTAGATATTATTATCCCCCTTTTGTAGATGAGGAAACAGAGGATCAGAGAGGATAAGCTCAAGTTCACAGGCAGCAATTGGAGGATGAGTCAAGCCCTGACTCCTTTGTGGCCGTGATAAGACCACAGCTCTCCAGTCTCCTCACTGGAACTGAAAGGTAAAGAATGAGAAATCTGCGGCTCTCCCTGGCTTTCCCCATCCAAAAGCTAGAAACTAGTGAGTGAAGTTCTTACTCATTTGAACATTGTTCAAGGTCATGGATGAGAGTACATACTCTGGAGCCAAGGCTGCCAGCCATGGGAACTTGAGCAAATCATTTCATTTCTCTGAGCCTCAGTTTCCTCATCTCCAAAGTGGGCATAAATAATAACTGCTTCAAAAAGCTGTTGCGAGCATTAAATGAGATGATACAAACATAGTGCTCAGAAGAGAGTGGGGCTTTTGGCGGGCTGTCAGTCAATGGCTGCCATTGTTATAGTGTTATTTTAGCTGCTCTTAGCTAAGGGGTTTATGAGGCAGAGAGCCCGATGAGCAGTCTGGAAGTGAACCACCTGAAATCTCCATTAGAGCCCAACAGCTTCAAGGTCAACCTGTGACCTTGCGCATAATGACCAACATCTGTCAGTCCCAAGGACCGTCAAAGAGCATTCATGGCTGAAGCTACTTGTGTCTTCTCTTTGGTGTCCAGCCAACACCTCTGGACAAGCCTGAGGTCATACTCACAGCCTGTGATCCCACATGGGTAAGCCAGGTCCCCCTCTGCAGCTGGTCAGAGGAGCCCATGGGTTAGTCTGGGCAGGATGGCCGAAGAAACACAAAACCCGCTCCGAGGTGGTGCACGTGGCAGCTGTGATTACAGCCCAGGAGAAGCTAAATTCTAGAGGCTTGCGCTGTCTCCAGGGAATACACTAATTGAGAAATAACATCCATAAAAAATAATTCAATACTAGTATGTAAAACTAAAAACAATAACCAAGTGTGACTGGCTGTCTAGAATTAAGCAAAGTAAGATGAAGTGTCTCTTGCCAGCAGGCGTTCCCAGTGAAGGGGAGTAAGGACTGTGGTAATTCTCGTTCTTTCCACCTTTGAGGGGCAGGTGCCACGTCTGGCTGCAGGAATTCTCACCTGTCAGCAGCAGATTTCAACACGTTGTTCTGAATGTGTCTTTGGGCACCAGCTGAGGGGAAGGAGACTCAGTTAAGACTGTTTTTAGGGGCACGAGGAGGTCTCGCTCTGGAGCATATAGCCCTGCAGCCACTGATGTGCTGGGAAATGTTTAACAACTGGCTCTCTGGGGTGAAAAAAAATGCAGGTCTGTGTATTCACACACAAACAGTGTTATTATAAATTACTGATATAATTGGTGTGGAGCACCTCATTGACAAATAATAATAATATACACAATACTCTTTCTTGTAAGCAATCACCACTGTCGAATTCTAGAACATTTTTGTCTCCCTCTAAAGAAACCCCATATCCATTAAAGCAGTTATTCCCCATACCCCCTCCTCCAGCCCCCAGTAACCATTAGTCTGCTTTCTGTCTATATGGATCTGCCTAATCTGAATAGAATATTTCATAAAATGGGACCATACAGTTTGTGGCCTTTTATGTCTGGTTTATTTCGCTTATCATAATGTTTTCAAGTTGCATCCACGTTTTAGCATATCAGTACTTCATTCTTTTTATGGCTGAATAATATTCCATTATATGGATGAACCACATTTTGTTTATCCACTCACCAGTTGATGGGCATCGAGTCGTTTCTACTTTTTGGCTATTATGAGTTATGCTGTTATAATCATCCACATACAGCTCTTTGTTTGAACACCTATTTTCTGTTCTTTTGAGTATATGCTTGGGAGTAGAATTTCTGGGTTATATGGTAATTCTATATTTAACTTTTTGAGAAGTCACCAAATGGTTTTCCACAGCGTCTGCACCATTTTGCATTCCCACTCACAATGTATAAAGGTTCCAGTTTCTTCATGTCCTTGCCAACACTTGTAGTTTCTGGTTTTTGTTTGTGTCTGTGTTTGTTTTTGTTATAGCCATCCTAGTGGATGGACAGTAGTGTCTCACTGTGGTTTTGATTAGCTTTTCCCTAAGGACTAATGATGTTGAGCATCTTTTTATGTGCTTATTGGCCATTTGCATATCTCATTTAGAGAAATTTCTATTCAAGTCCTTTATCCATTTTTCAATTGGATTATATTGTGTTGCTGCGTTGTAAGATTCTGGACACTAGAACCTTATCAAATATATGGTTTGCAAATATCTTCTCCCATTCTGTTGTTTATCTTTGTACTCTCTTGATAGTATCCTTTGATGGACAAAAGTTTTAAATTTTGATGGAGTCCAATTTATCTGTTTTTTTCTTTTGTTGCTTGTGCTTTTGGTGTCATATCTAAGAATCAAAGCACATCATATGGTCATATTCAGGGGTGAGGAATGATGACCCCCCTGAAGACTGGGCGCACTGAAAATTTGTATGGCACAGGGCATGGATAAAGGGTGTCACGAACAATTGGGACCATTAATACAATTTTATCACACTGTGATTGGCTTAGATTGACTCTGATTCATCCCCCAAGGACTTTGCCACCCAAACAAAATCACAGTTCTGTTAGCAAGGAAAGAAGGATAGCTTTTGGGCAGGCAACAAACAGGTTTATAACACAAGTTGGTGGGGGCATCTCACCAATAGAAACCTGAGATCAAGGTTGGCCAAAGCAATGTGGGATGACTGAGGATGTGTTTGGTACCTCTCCCAGAGGAGTAGAGGGTGGTCAGGGAAGGAGAAGCCCAAGAAGGCCAAGTCACTCACCAGGATCCCCAGTAGGGAGCTGTGCTTGTCCTCAGCTCTCTTCTCTGCTCACTGTGGACAGCTGAGGTTCAGCAGGAACAGATCCCAAACTTAGAAGGATGGAGGGCTGTGCAGAGAAAGGAGGAAAGACATACATCCAAACCTTTGTTGATAACCATGGTGCTGGAACAGGGATCACTTTATTCTGTTACCACTTAAGTGATCCCAATAAGACCCATAGGATGCAGAGTTTCCTTCTTGCTTTTAGTTCAAATGCACAAATCCTTTTACTACTTAAAGTTAGTATGATACAACACCCACTGTTCGGCTGCCCTCGACTCAAGAACACAAATTGAACATTGACTTTCCTCATTTTTTATCCAATTTTGTCTTCTAAAAGCCCAGATGTGACTTCATTTTTAAAATGAAATTTTAGAGATCATTAGCCCATAATGATTAAATGATTCTGGTTATTAACATAAAACACAGCTGTAATACACGAGAGGTGGCCTTCATTGTTTAAATATTATGCAATGTGTTCACATAGAAAACTACAAAATAATAATTTTTCAGACTATTCAGCTATTACAGAAATGATTTGTGATTTTATTCAGGAATATTACAATGCAGTTCATTGTTTCAGTGGGTAAACATTGCCTATAATAGTTCCTAAGAGGAATCCAGGTCAGGAACAGTGAAAATTTTGTGTGTGTATGTGTGTGTGTGTGTGTGTAAGATTGGTCCTGAGTGAACATCTGTGCCATTCTTCCCCTATTTTATATGGGGAGCTGCCACATCATGGCTTAATGAGTGGTGTGTAGGTCCACGCCCAGGATTCAAACCTGCAAACCCTGGGCTGCTGAAGCAGAGCACATGAACTTAACTACTATGCCACTGGGCAGATCCCTGATATTTTTGATCTGGAAGAGGGCCTATAGCAGGCAGGGCTCAGAAGGCTCATGTCATATGGTAAACTTCTTAATAACCCAGGCTTCTGAGTATCAATGACCTAGATCTGAATCCCTCTATCTGTGTCGTCTTAGGCAAAATACTTAAACTCTCTGAATGTCAACTTCTCCATCCAAAAAGTGGGTAAATAATGTGTACCTCTTAGGGTTGCTGTGAGATTTAGTGAGGCAAGGTCTTCATGTGGTCAGCACAATGCCTGACCCGTAAAGAACCCTCAGTAAATTACAGCTGCTCCTATCATTAGTGCTATTGTTGTCATTGGCATTACTCTTACTGTTAGTATTAGCACTAGTGTCATGGTGATGCACTGGCCGGATAAGATGGAGACCTCTGTCTTCAGACAATGAGCCTAGGCAGGTCCTGTCTATAGCATAAGGTGCAGGAATAGGACATGGAACTGTCAGCTGTGCCTGCTGGTCCTTGTCTGCCTTTGGCTGGGTCAGTGACAAAGAAATGCTTTTCCTTTTGTTTATTAACTCTGTGTCTGGCATACTACAAATATCCGTGGTTCATTATTTAATCTCGCCATCATCACATAAGCATTTTGAGAAGTCTGTAAATAATGTGAGTTGGAGTCTTCAGGCTGATCTTTGAGCTGGCAGTTTCTCTAGTCAACCCCTTTTGCACGTTGGTGGTTAAGGAGAGCCCTCTTTAAAGGATGGAGCTGGTGGTGGTGGAGGTGATGGTGATGACGTTGATAATGAATAGCCTGAATTTATTGAATGCTCCAAAGATACCAGATATTGTGTTATGTCATTTACACTTCACAGATATTCTCCTTTTACATACAAGGAAACTGAGGCACAAATACTTTAAATAAGTTACCCGTGATCTCAAGTAGAGGTCTTGAGTCCAGCAGTATGACCCCAGGAAGCTGGCTCTTTCCCACTCTGCCCTTCTGTCTGTCCAGCCGCTTTTGTCGATGACTAGAGCGGAAAGCAAGCTCCTAAACCCTAAGAGCCATCCACAGACTGCTACCATGAGTTTTCTTCAACCTTGGTCTCAATGGAGTGAGTGCTGACAAGAATCTCTACATCAAGCCTGGAGCTTTAGGCCACTGCTGGGTCTTCCTGATTCTGCAGAAGAATTCAGAGTACAGTCTCTCACACAGATTTCTAGGAAAATGGTCTCTGAGAGCGCCGAGCCTCACTGTCAATTCAACACTAATTTCCAAACTTGGCTCTTGAATTTTCACTCCTTTAGTCAATACATACACAACCTGCATTGGGCTGGGCTCTGGGGATTCAGTCTAGTGGGCAAGCCCCTTATGTTTCTAAACCGCAATTTTCTTATCTGCAAAGTGAGGACTATAATGACATCTACCTAATATATTTGAGGATAGAATGAGACATTGTATATGAGTAGGTAGTAGAGTGACTGGGATATAGTAAGTGCCCAATAAATCCTGGCTATTATTATTATTATTGTTATCTTTGTCAAATGGTCTCCAGATTCTCTACTGGATCCTGAAAATCCAGGCATCAGACGAGAAGAAAAAGAACAAGGCTCCTAGGAGGTTTCCATGGGCCAAGCCTAGATGTGGTAAGATCACATCTGCCTACTTTCCATTGGCCAGAACTCAGTCACATGATCACACCCAAACTGCAAGGGAGTCTGGGAAATGTAGTCCAGTGATGCTTCCAGGAGGCAAGAAAAATGTTTCAGTGACTCATTGCTTTCTTTGCCTTGCTCTCTAGTGTTGATTACTTACTATATTGCTTTTAAATTGCACAGTCTTGTATAAATGACACCAGTTTTATTTTGCCTTTTGGAAAAAATTATTGTCCACATTCATTGCAAATATATCTGTTTATTACTATCATTGTAATGTTTTAGAAAGAACCCCCCCTGGGCTAGGGTTGTGGCCAGAATTGTGCATTAGTTCCCAGCTCAGCCATGTAGCCACTCATTACTGGGTAAGCTCAGACTCCTCAGTAAATATCTCTGCCATAAGTTTCCTTATCAGTAGAATTGGAGAAATTGTACCTGCCCTGCTTACTGTGTTGGGTGAGGATGACTTGATGTAATCTGTGAAAAGATCTTAGACCCAAGAGTACCTGAGGAAGGGAAGAGATTGTCTCGACAGTCACCTTCTCCCTGAATAAGAAGACAAAATTAGAGGACTATACTGTGTAACCATGCATTACTCAAAGTGTGCACTTTTGTTTTTAAGTGTCAAAGTGGTAAAGAGGCAGCCCTGAGAGCCACAAGCTTATATTCATTTCCTCAAATCCCTAAAGTGGATCCATTCGCTAAAGTGATCATCATTGTTGGCGATGTTCTCTAGGCAGCATTGCGCCCAGGCGAGCGTGCCCAGCAGGGAGACCTCAGAGGTACAATGCCACTCTTGATTTTGCTGCCTTTCCAACCTGGGACCTTTGTCAGGTCAGTATTCCTGAGATTCTGTTTGCTTGTTTGAAAAATGGGAATATCTGTCCAGCTTCATGAGACTCTGATGAGAAACAAATAATGTCCCAGAAAATTGGCCACGCAAAAAAAAAATCACTGAAACTTCCAGGGATCTTAATTCGAGTCCAAACTTCTTCTGTTTCTGAGGAAACTGAGGCTCAGAGAGATGGGCGACTATCTGATGTTCCATAGGGAGAGACAGATGGAGCCTGAACTGGAACCCAAACATCCTGATCCCAAGGCTGGGGCTCCTTTCAACCCACTGCGTTGTCTCCATAGTGTCGACAAAACCACTTTGTGGAAGTTAAGGCACTAAACGCAAGGACGTCATTGCAGTTTTTATTCTAAACTGAGGTTCTGCTGTGTACTTGTGGAATCTGGGTCAAAAAGAGTGAAAGGTTCAGACTGACAGTGCTTTTCAAAGGAAAAAAAAAAAATCTTGCCTTTCCCTAGCTAGAGGTCAAATGTCAAAAAAGCTAATAACAGAACGAGAGGGACCCAAGGATATAATTGACAAATGAAAAAACTGGTGAGATGAGGGAGCAAAAGATATATTATCATTAATATGCTGCTTTTTGTTGCATACTCATGCTCCAGGAATTATTGTACAGCCAGTACTTGCCTCCTTAGGCAGAAAGCACCTTATCATTCATGAGCTTAGCTATATAATATATTTTTCCCCCCAAGGGAGGTTTTTTGTTTTTTGGGTTTTTTTTTTTAAGAGATTTACAATGATTCTTTCCCTATAGGTTTTTCTTGATACATATATATTTTTAATTTCTCACCATCTCAGGGATAAATAAATATATTAAAATAAGCTATGCGATGTATAGCAGAGTATAACAATGATAAATGATGTTGTGTGTAATTTTTCTACTATTAACATAAAGTAATATAAACTGAAGGACACTAGTCTATTGAGAGACGTAGAAGCTAATGTTCCATATCAGATGTGGCCAATGTCAGGACTGAATACAGATTAGGCAGTGTCCTTTTCTCCCCAGGGGAATTAAAGTTTGAGACACCACTAGCTGCCAGTGGTTTTACGGCATTTTGTTGGGACCGGTGGTACCTTTCTTGGTCTATTAATTCAGGAGCCGTAAATGACAAGGAGAGCACAATGCTTTTCCGGTGGGATGCATTTCGTTTATGTGTGTTTGCATCGCCCGTACCTCGTCAATCCATTTTGTCACAATAAGTGTTTTTAAATCGTGTAGATTACCTCCACTTTCATTGTGGTCCCTAGCATTTGTGTCTGATTCAAGGCTGTTATGTAAAAAGTTAGGAAATCGTTCAGATTCTATGTTTCTGAAGAAAAAGGGCTGCAATGCAGAAAAGTTCATCTGGAGTTAGTCTTCTCTGTTGTTCTCATTTTCAACACAGAGTTCGTGGTCAGGGGACATTCTACAAGGAGGAATGAAAACCCCAGGGTAGATGATTGCAAAAATCTTTTTTTGTTTCATGGTGTCTATCTGGGTTTGTAAACACACATTTAAACATATGAGATGGCTGAATTTTTAAGAACTCATCAACATTTAAGGTTTTCTTTTAAAAGTGATTTTCCTCAACAATGATATAGTCTGAAAGCTTGGAGGTGTTTTATTTTATCTTAAGTAATCTCTTCGTCACATCTCATTTTAGAGCTCAGAAATCCACTCCAAATCCTTCCTTAAATGGATGAGGAGAGCAAAGCTCAGAGAGGTGAAGAAAGTTGTTCAAGGTGACCCAGCTCCCTGACAGCCCAACTGAACTCTGAACCCCACTTTCTCTGGCACTTATTTGCTGTTTTTTCTGCCACCCCGTTTTGTCCCTTCTCTTTGTGTCCTCCAAAAACACGCTCTAAAGGAAATATGGAAAACGATAAAGGAGGAAGTGAGTCACTGAGAGAACAAATCTAATTAGATAACTTTGGTTGTGTTGACAGAAGCTGCCACAAATTACACCCAACATAAAAATTGAAAAGACATGTTAGTCACAGTTCCAGATATGTATGTAACTTTAGAAAAATTTTTGTGTGAATAAATACTTTTCCTTGAAATGTGTGCTGGCTCTCGGGCATGAGTTGGGAACCTCCCCCACGTCTGGAAGTGGAGGATTGGCGTTCGCATTAACTCTTTTTCTCTCCCGCCCCATTAAAATGGGCAGAAGGGAGCTTACACTTGGGCTTCGCCACATACATTGTTATCTTTCGGGTTGGCTCTGAGATGATACGTTTGTCATGGTTCATAAATTTTATCTTTGCACTAAAAACAGGGTTAGAATATCTTCAATGCAATTATAAAAATGTATTAAAACTGAGAAGGAGAAAAAATATGGTGGTAGATGCGATTTTAATGATTGTATAAATGTTCACTGTTCCGTGGCAGAAAAAAGTCGGGCTTTTCAGCCCTGGTATTTGAGAGGAATGCCAAGGAAGGGCTGGGTTTTCCATCAATGTGTGCCATGGGCCTTCAGCACAAAGGCAAATATGTTGCTCCGAGATTTTGCTTGGAAAAGGGCAACCAGATGGAGTGATGTGAGGTCTGCAGGTTATGATTCTATAGGAACCTCTAGACACTGGATGTAAAATCACCCCAAAGTGGGTGTTACTCTCAGCTTCTTCCTTCTCCTAAGAATTTGGATGGCTGGGGAACAGGGTAAGCATGTGCGATTAGAATTAGCCTGCGACACGCATTACCATGCAGAGACTGTCCTCACTGATAGGATTTGTCATTCTGTTCCTTTGCTAAATGGTTTGCAATGAAAGCTGACAACCAGAGGGGAAGCTAGACACAGCAAATATTCAACTGCAGAGGGGGTTCATGTGGGAGTTCTCCTAATTTTGGGTCACTTTTGAGAATGAGAGAATTATTCAAAACTCCCAACACTTAGTTGGCTAAGATCCTGTGTCTAGTCTATATCAGGCTTGTTACAATGTGGCAAACTTCTCTAGAGATTACATTTGTTCCCCTGCACTGGGTTACTGATTTTCTTAGTCAACAAATAGTCTGATAGTTTAGAACATTGTAGCGAGGTGTTCCCCAATATAAAACAAGAAGCACCAGGGGCGGGCAGTGTCACAGTGGTTAAGTTCTCACATTCCACTTTGGTGGGCAAGGGTTTGCTGGTTTGGATCCTGGGTGCAGACCTACGCACTGCTTGTCAAGCCATGCTGTGGCTGGTGTCCCACATATAAAATAGAGGAAGGTGGGCACGGATGTTCGCTCAGGGCCAGTCTTCCTCAGCAAAAAAGAGGAGGATTGGCAGCAGATGTTAGCTCAGGGCTAGTCTTCCTCAAAACAAAACAAAACAAAACAGGAAGCACCAAGCTCTGTTAGGGAAGTTTTGTAAAATACTAACATCGTAAGGGTAAATATTGCCCCATGTAACAGTCAATTTCTTCCATGCTACAGTTTTCTGGGCAATTGTATATGTAATTCTCTCTTTCTTAGTTTTTAAAAACACTTGGCATTTTAATTCCTGTGAGGATGTTTATGCCCCTAGCATTTGAATGTAGTGGAAATTGATGAGGAATCTGGTCCTTAGTTGGGGGAAGAGAAGACTTTTGAACCATCACTCCACACCAGCAGGTTCTCCCCTTCACATGATTTCTGAACAAAGTTCCCTGCACTTTGAAAGTTAACAGGTAAGTTCTGGATACAGACCAGACCTCTTCTGAGCCATGCGCACAGCCTTAGTCCTTCTCCTTAGTGGATAAGATCAGTTACACTTCACTTCCAGACAAAGGGACGTTTCCATTTTCACTTGAAAGATTAAAGCTGTGTAGGATTTATGATCTAAACGGGGTTTTGCTATTTTATAGGGTTTTGAAGTCAGATTCTCCTGATCTGAAATGCACTGGTTTGGTGATTTGGGGTAAATCACTTAACCTCTGTCAACGTTTCATCAGCAAAATGGGATAAAAATAGTATCTGACTTGTAGGTTAAATGAGAATTTAATGAGATAATGTGAGCAAACGGCCTATCACGGAGTTTGGCACATAGTAATTGCTTCTGCTGCCAATGCTGCTGCTTATTATTATTGTTATTTGCATTATTGTCGTTGTGAAAATGACTAAGGATGTGCAGATGAGTAATTCTTACTCTCAGATTAGACAAGCTTTTCAAATACACAGGCATATTAAACACAAAGAGCAGCTTTTTTTGGTTTTTTGGTTGATTTTTATTGGATGCATGTGACACATTCTTACACAGGCTCTGTGTAAGACATTTAATGTTTGTTTAATTTTCCCAGCAGTGCTGTGGGGACATGGAAAGGGACATACCTTGGTGCAAAGAGGGAGAATAGTTCTGGAAGTGAATAAGTAAGTTGAATAAGGTAAATGCAGGGAAAACAAGTCTATTTAAATAAACAGGAAGTCTGTGGTTTGTGGAAGGTTTTGGAAATCTACTCTATCAATCTGGAATTTTCTGTGCCCTAGAATTTAAATTAGCAGAGGGCAGAAACTATACATTTTCCCCAAAACCTAGCCCATACCTTTGTTCTTAGCATGTAATAAATTTTTGTGAATGTAGCAAGTGACTGAATCAAGGAACGAATGGTTGAAGAAATGCATGGGTGGCAAAAAAATGAGTTGACTTTCAGCACCAGGCCTGCCACAGAATTCCTGCTGCCCAGCGCTGTGGTGGCTGGCATTTAGTAGGTGCTTCATAAAAAAGTATATTGAAATCAATCATAATTTAATAGCAACTATATCAAATTTGTCTTGGAGGATCCAACAATCCTAATTTATCCCGCCCTGAGCACAAATCCCACAGGTTCCTCCTAAAATAAAAACGTGTGGCTGTGCAGAAAAAAGATTTTTTCCCCCTTAAACCATCACCTCGTTCTAATGTGTTACTTCAGTGGCTTTGCTGTGCGTTTCTTTTGGCCAAAGAAGATATTGTCAAAGTGATCTCTACTTTCCAGAGTAGAATTTATTTGTCATGCTCACTCAGAATTCTGTTTTACATGGAGATTTTGCATTTGTGCAGAAAAGTATTGTGCGATTTTAAAGGGTATCTTTGGACGTCAAGTCATAAGGGATCTGTAGGAAACGGATGCAACGGGGAGATTTAAACAGAATTGAACAAATAAAAGTCAGGACTCATAAACTGAATACTGCCCCCGTTTTGCCTCAATCGCTATCAGCAGATTGAGACAGGTGTGTGTGTGCTGTGGGGAGAGGGAGGTGGTATTTGGAGGATCTTGAGGAACGAAGGAGCATCTCCTCCTTTGTGGCTAGATGGGGCTGTGGCGGGGGGTAGATAGAGAGCTAGGAGTAACCGCATTATCTTGAGATGGAAACTCTTCTTTCGTACAAGAGACTTCTCTCTCCTTCATTCCCCAACCCGGGATGACCCCGCAACGGTGAGGGTTGGCTGCAAAGAGCTCTGACAGTGTGTGCCCGGCCGGAACAGTCTGCTGTCACCCCTTTTTAATAAGAGCTGGGGTCCTCTTGAAGAGCGAGGGAACTCCAGGCCCTCCTCTGCGCCTTCCCCCCAGCACAGCTCGCCCTCGCTAATAAATTCCGAGGGCTGACATTGCCTGAGCCGGCTGGTCTTTGCCCTCAATTTCATTGAGATGGGCCATTGAAAACTCATTACAAGCTGTTTAGACTCTGACTTTGACTTTTGCTCGGCAGCGAGCAAAATTAACAGCTCTTGGAGGTAGCAAAAAAGGCACTCAGCCAAATAAAAAAAAAAAGAAAGAAAGAATTGAAATGATGAGAAAAGACTTTTAATATTCTCACCATTAGTCATGCAAACAAGCCCACATCCGAACCACATATGTTCTGCATGTGGCTCTCATTTGGAGGCTGGTGTGGATTGTGGCTCCTCCACTGGAGAGAAATTCAGACCCAGGCCTTCCACGCAGCTCCAGATTTTTTCCATGTCAAGCAATGAGCCTTTGAGTGTAGCAGAATTGCTTCATAAATTTAACTATCACTTTCGAATTTCTGTTTTTTTCTAATTTAGTGCTTGATAGTTTTTTATGTGATAATTTTAAAATGCTGTTTATAGCAAAAGTTACCTTGATAGTACAGGTGTGCACAGAAAATTCACAGCCATCAATAAAAAGAAAAAAAAATCCCCTTTATACCTTAGGCATTTTGTGATTCTAAGGATGTAACCAAGGCAGCATTACACATTTTAAAAGCAACCTGATTAATCTAAATTTCTTCAAAAGTAGCAGCTCCTGAAAGATTTAAATATTGCTGCTGATACCTATGGATGATCTCCATCTGTATTTGGGAATCTCATGCCAAATGTCTCTTTCTCCTGATATTTGCAACACATCTTAAAAATGAAAATATGTGCGTGTATATAGTCATATAAATGATGTTAAGAATATTACTATCAAAATATCAAAATTTAAGAAATAGACTGTGAAATTTTTAAGATAGGTGAAGGACTCTTAACCAGGAAAGGAAAACATATTTTTGAGAGGGGTCTAATTAGTTCGCTAGCACCCCTGGCTGGTTAAAGATGTCACAGATAGAAGCCACCTTAAAGACACATAGAAAATGGAGAGTTCCATATGGGATTCTACGTTATTCATTGCTAAGACATAAACAACCTCTCATCTCGGTGACACATGTGAGTGTCAAATAGAAGTCACTGTCACTCTTTGCTAACCTCTTTAACTCTTTGTGTATGGCTGTAGCTCCACGAGAACATCCAGTTTTTCTTTTAATTCCTCTAAAAACTGCTAGGGACGACACTAGGATCTGTGAATACAGAAGTGGGTAAGATGATCTTCTGCCTTTTTGAATCCCCTTTCTAGCATTTCAGCAACATTTTTCTCATCGTCTGAACATTCTGGTACAAGCCAGGTACCACCTCATACCCTCGAGAGGTAGAGATGGAAGATCAACTGAAGCCATGAAGTCTTTCAGAGCTAAACTAGCAAATTAGTCCAAAGCCATTTGAGGCTCTAGATAGATCTTAACAGTCAAAGCAATAAACATACAATCCCATAAATCTAAACTCTGTGATATATTCATTAGGCATTCTGTTTTCCTTCAAATGCTCCATATAATTCCCTGGTATAATAAGCCTTCCAAATTCTCAGTGTTTCTCTATAGCCAAGGCCTTTATCTTTTTCCTCCTAGGATTTCTTTCTTGGGAACCCATCATCTAGCCATTGGATGTCTTTGATGAGGGAATTAAAACATTTGCCTTTTCTGTAGAGTTTCATTAAAGTTTGACCAGGTTCCAGTAACTATTGTTACATAACAAGCCACCCCAAAATTTAGTGGTTTAAAACAGCAACATTTATGCTGTTCGTGAATCTGTGGTTTTAGCGAGGGCTTGGCAGGAACCACTTGTTTCTGCTCTCCTCAGCATCAGCTGAGGCAGCTTAAAGCCAGTGACTGGGATCATCTGAACGTTGTTCACTCGTGAGTCTGCAGGTTGATCCTGACTCTTGGCTGGAACACCTATGCATTGTTTCCATGTAGCCTGAGCTTCCTCACAGTATGGCGGCTGGGTTCCAAGGGTGAGCGTCCAGAGAGCAAGAGAGGATCAAGTCGACTCTGTGTTGCCTTTTATGAACTAGCCACAGAAGTCACGTAGGTTGGTTTTTCTGCGTTCTGTTTGTCCAAGCAGTCAAAAAGGACTGCCCAGGTTTACAGAAAGAGGAAATAGATTCCACCTCCTGATGGGGCACTGGGAGGGTTCTGGAAAGGAATGTGGGACTAGAAATACTGCTGTGGCCACTTTTGAAAAATCCAGTCTGCCACAGATCCTAAGCAAAATGTTAATATCGTGAAGTGGTGTATTGAGAAAGATGTTATTGGGGAGTCAGAAAATCTGGATTTGAATCCCAGCTGTGCCCACTACTCACTGCGTGAATGGGCCTCAGTGTGCTCATCTATAAAACGGGGGACACTAATGCTGACCTCATGTGTTGGCGCTGAGGATTGTGCAAATATTATATGTGCAAGTGTCCACCGAGTGCCTGCTGAAGACTGGACGCTCAATAAATCTTTGGTGAGTTAGTTTATTGAATCGGAATCTGCACATTATAGCCATTATTTAGGTTTATTGTGTCCTAATCTATGTCACTGAGTACATCCTTGCTGTTTTTCATGAATTTTCCACTGAGTCGCAACACGCTGCTGGCCAATGAAGGTCAGGGAGGAAACAGATTAACAACATCTCATACCACAATGTCAAAATACTTAAAAGTGTTTACAGAGCTCGGTGACACCCAATGAATTTAAAACAAGAAGACTGGAGCAGAAGTGAAACTATTCCTGTTCTTCTAGCTTGAGCAAGGGCCTTGATGTTTTATGATTGTTTTAAGGTCCATTAATCATTGAATCATGAGGCCATGTAAAAAATGACAGCTTTAACATCCAGGGCTCGGGTTTATTTTAAATATTTTGCTTCTACACTGTTTCTAATTAATAGCAGTGACTAAAACCTGATTCAAATGTGGCAAAAGCAGGGTGCCATGGAATAAAGCAACTGAATTTCACCTAGGAGTATTTTATAGCTTCAGGAAAGAACTATTCCCTTAGATTGAAGGGTGCCAGCCTCTAACGGCCATTAGCTGATTCTCAGAAAGAGGAAAAGACTTACTATCATATAATGAGGATCTCTTCAGGCAGGCCTGAGCAAACTTTAGAGCTGTGTTGTCTAATATGGTAGTCACTAGCCAAGTGTAGTTATATAAGCTTAAATGAATTAAAATTTTTTAAAAAGTCACTTCTTCAGTTGCACTAGCCAGATTTCAAGTGCTCAATAGCCAGATGTGGCTGCCATATTGGATGGCACGGATATAGAGAATGTCCTTCCCTACAAAAAAATGTAATTGGACGGCACTGCTTTAGAGGTTGGTTCTCCATTTTGTTCTTTTGATATTCACTCTAGAATTAAAGTCAACCAGTTTAAATGTCCCATCTTCCCTGGAGTTCCTGTATGCCCAAAGGCATCCCCCTCCCCCATTGGGAGAATCTTTGAGGGCCTGGGCCCAACTGACTGGAACTCCCTACAGCAGTCTGCCTCCCACCCCTTTGTTAGCACCCATGCAGTTCAGCCTCAGGATCATGTCCTCTGCCTGCCTCTCTTAATCTCCTCCTCCTCTGATACCCACAAGGACCCTAGACCTCTACTCCTCCTTAAGAGCAGTGATTCACCCCTCTGGACTCTGGATTCTCTTGGGACCCATGAATTACTATAAGATTTCTTCAAATCCACATATGCTGCAAATATGGTATTCTAGATGAAATAAGTAATGAGTCTTGCATGTAGGTGCAAATAGTTTTCAAATGTGGTAAAATGCTATCGTGATGTATAAAATAGAAAATCGTTTTAAAGTGTTACTGAATTCATCGTAGCATCAGATCATCATGTATTTACTCAATCAATGGTTACTAAAAGTGTGGGTGTCTGTGAATTTCTGATGTCATAAAAGGTGTTCTCCTACTAGGAAAGTATGCAACCATTAAGGGAAGGAGACTGAAGTCTATTTGTGGATGTGGGAAGCGGAGCTTTCTTCATCAATGTATCATTGATTTAAAAATAAGCTCCAACAGAAAAATAAGCCATCACCTCTAGTTTCCTACACTGAGCCAAGCGTTCATCCCATATAATCCTCATACCAGACCTAAGTGCTCAATATTAATATCTTGACTTCAAGAGGAGTAAACCGAGGCTCAAGGGTCTAATTTTCTCGGTGCCCATGTGTGTGGTCTTGACCACTAGCCTAAACTGCTACTCTACGCCCACCCATCAACCTCAGTGATAGCCTCTCATTTGCACATACGTAATATAATTCTGTGGCTTGGTGGAGCCATCTAAATTCTGTTAGGCCATTAGCCAGTGCCACCATTAGGGAGAAATGTCATGCACTTGATCTAAATGTACTTAGGAGGACTCCCAGGGCCTCATGAATTATTATTGGGAATTTTATGGCCCCACAGGTCACAAGCTTCGTACTGACTGTAGCTAATTAGCTGTGGATGCCACAAAGCACCCAGGATACATGGTGTTCCACATGTAAAGAGCAATTCTTTCCATTGCCCCGTGCTCCCTTCTCAGACGCAATCTCAAGTCAGGTGAGAAGGTGTACAAATGCTTCTCCTGGATGGTTTGCTTGAGACCACATGTCCTGTTACTTGAAATGGATATCTGAGCAGAATGTTTTAAGAAGTCAGTTTTTTTTGGAGAGGAGGAGCAGAAGCCAAAGCAGATCTTAAAAAAAATCCACCCTGGTAGTCTGGGAAGGAAAAAATCATTTTTTGAATGAAAACATTCTTCTTGTATTTGATATGATTGGCTTCCCCAGCAGGGACAAATGAGATAAAAATCTATTGTTAATTTTCAGGTTGATAACTGAAGCCCGTCCCCCTACCCCAGCTACTTTGGTCTCCTGGGGTTACCTCTTCCCATTTTCCAGTTGCCCCAAATAGGCAGAAGTTCCGCTTTTCTTTTTGGTGCCTCCTCTTCTTTCTCTCCTCTCGTCAATTTTTCAAGAATGCCAGAGATTTAATCCAGTACAAAAGGGCTATCCTTGCTTCCAAACGCCTTCCAGAAAGAGAACAAATGGGTCTGCTAGCAGACTGCCTTGGCTTCATTTGCCTGTGCAGGTTCACACCTGCAGTTTCAGCAACTGAGTTTCTTAAACTGACAGATTCTTAAAACTTAGTTGCAGGAGGAAGAAGGACGGGGAGGACAGTGTTGTGCTGTCTGCCTCCGCGTTCTCCATGCAAGAGCTCCTGTAAGGTCTTGAGTCTCTGTTCCCAAGGGATGACCACATGTGGTAGCTCAGTCGTGTGTGCGCTTCAGCGTGCCCTCTGCCTCTGGGTCAGCAGTCTACACTCACCCTCTCAAGGCACGTTCTCCCTTGGTATCCTTTTTATCTAGCAAATCTCATAGCACCAGAGAACCATTAAGAATATAGATCCTCAGAGGCAAAGAGTTGAGGTCTCATTCCCTTTGCATCCGGGTCAGCTCTCAGCCCCTTAGGCAAATTTCCAAAGCCCTTAACCAGTGGGTTAAGAGTCTTGGCAAGAGGTTTATTAGAAAGTCCTTTGATACTGTCCTTTGGAGCTATGGGTGCCCCTGCCTTATGTTTTCAAAACTATGCAGAGATCCTCAAGAAATTCCTATCAAAACATAGCTTTATTCCCAGCTGATTTGCAATCTCCACCCAGATCTATTAAATAGTAGCTAACCTAAGAAATTTCGAGTTCTGCTCATTCACACACCCTGCCACATACAATAAGCTAATGTATTTGTGTGCACACAAAGAGCCACAAGTTGTTTTCCACATTTGAGAATGGCAACACACTGTCAGTTGATAATAAGCCATCAAACATGGCATGTCAGTATAGAAGACATCCCCAGGAAGTATTATGGGACCCCTGTATCACCTGGGACTCTTGGAGGCCTATTTATTGGCAAAATGAATTAATAGTCAACAGCTGATTAAAGTATCTTTCACTGCCACCCTGATTGTCTTGAAAATTCTGCAGCAGTGGAAAATTTTACCTTCAGCTCTTTTGTCCAAATGACTCTTGCCTGCTGAACAGGACATTCGGTTCTAATTGTTAAGCCTGCCTAATCCCAGCTCAAGTGGGCCGTAATAGCAAGTGTGGAAGAAGTGAGGATATAAACTAGATTTGCTCTCCTCTGAAGGAATAACTATATGAAGACTTTCTTTTCGGAGACAAATCATCTTATGCAGGAGAAAAAAAAACTCCATAGAAAAAGACAAATGACAGCACAAGATCCGAAAAGACAAGTGCTCCGTCATTTTGTCATAATGCCAGAAGATACAGTAATGCTGCTTGGACTATGCATCAGACATCTAGAAAATATCACGGGCAGGACACGGGCTTCCGATGCCAGAAGCCTATTTGGTGAACTTAGGACACGGCAAGGGGCTTCCCTGATTTTCAGTAACTTGGCATCTTCTGAGTTTCAGAGGAATGCATGGGGGCAAAGAATTAAAAAGTCTGAAGGGACTTCGGTAATTCACAATCTGGGGAAATGAGTGTTCTGTGACACTCTGAGTTGGGACATACTTATGTGTACACAATGCTCATGAACGTACATACAGGTCTATATTTTTAAAAAATTCCGACATTGCTGATTAATTCATGATCCTCTATGCTCTCTTTATACACAGACTCCCTGGGTTGGATTTCCGCTTTGGGGAATTATATTTACTAGTAGATTCGCATCACTAGAATGCCTTTTAGAAACCGTCCTTGTGCAGCTCACTACGTCTGCCGCCTTTGCTTCCATTCTTTCCTTCCTTCCTCCCCTCCTTCTTTCTTTCTTTCTTTTTTATTTCCTTTTAAATTTATGCTAAATTCTATGATTTCCGTCATGCTGTAGGAGAATACTGAGATACCTGTAAGTTTTCTGCCTTTTTTTAAAATTGTTCTTGCAATTTGTAAACATCTTTTTTTCCCCGATAATTAGTTGATATTTAGTTTTTTTGGAAACAAATATCCAGCTGCTCAAATTTGCTTTTAATATTGCTTCTGATTTTTGGTGTCTTGCTCCCACAGGGTCGTCTACCTCACTGAGATATTTCCGGCCCTGCTTTTCATTGCATGTTTCCCTTCTCTCTTTCTTGCCTTCTAAGCTGTATGTATGGAGAAAGCCCTTTGAAGAACACTCGGACTTTTAAGTCTGAGAATCAGCTTCCATGCCTTTCCTAAGACGTTTCAAGTGTTAGATTAATAACATTTTTATAAGGTGGTGACCAGAATAGAGTGTGATACTCTAGCTGAGTTTTGCCACAGTCCAGCATAATCTATTCTAATTTCTGGGGACACTCATTTTGTCCTGGTTAAAAGAGATATAATTAAGCCCGCGTCACTCCGCTGTGCCCTGGTGTATGTGAGTAGGGGTGGGAGTGGGGCTTGCTGTGGGAGCACCGTGTCTATTGTAATCCCAAGGTCTTATCAACAACCACAGAAGGCCTCCTTTGAGATCAATCATATTCATTCACTGTTTGCTTTCTACTACCCAACGCTTGTTGCCTTCTCTTTGTCGCCGTTAATTTTGTTTGTCATATGTCAGAGCAGGATGAGTGAGGCACATTGAGACTCTGGCTCATTTTATTTTTTTTCTTCCTTCCTTAGTCACCACCTTCGCTAATTTCAGGCGGTCAGCACATTTGGCAAGTTTGTAGCTGCTCGCCTGAGCAAGTCATTAATCTACATTAGGAAAGGTAGAACCCCAATTCAAACCTTTGCGAGGCTGGCTGGCCCCCCAGCCCCCAACCTGCGGGTTTGTTTATATCTCCCGCCGTTAAGGCACTTCTTGTTTCTTCTATAAGTTTCCCTTTTCTCTTATTGCTTAAATGTCTGCACTTCATCACACCGTCCTAGCACACTGGCCCGAGTCTTCTGTGCCCAACAGAGTGTCATCAGAGTTGATAATTGAGCTTGGCTGGACCCTCCCCTGCGACCCAGTGGAATCAGTTACTGGGAGCCATTCCAGTTCTCCTAGAGAATTTCAGCAAAGAATGTGCCTCCACTTTGTGTGTCTTTAAAACAATAATTTTTCCATCTCTCTGAAGTTTGATTTCCCTACCCCGTGGTCCCTCTTCCTCCTTTTTATCCCTCTGTTGAAATATCTACCTTTTCCTAAAAATCTTGAAACAAATAGGCATTTTTCCATTTTAATTCAAAGGAGCTGCATTCGAGGAAATATTATATATTTTTTCTCTAATCTTTAGATCCTGTATGTTCCATTGACAAATAAAACTACCGACACATGGCCTCTCTGGAAAAAAATTTTAAATAAACCTCTACTTCAAAATGCTGGCTTTTCCATGTACGCACAGAAAAAAAGGGATGTAGCTGTGGGTTGGACACAAAGTGTCAAATGCTCTTTGCTAACATATGTGATGCTGAGATGTGCTCTCTATGGTTTAACTCCAGCTCTTCCTGTGGAATTGCACACCGCAGACCCAGAAGGAACCAGAGAGAAGATCTAGGCTAGGGGTTTCCAAATCAGATGTTTTTGGGAAAACAGTTCTACCTTCAAATAACCCCTAATGTGGCACCCCAATGTACAAAATAGCACAGCCAAGTTCTCCTGGCTGAAGGTGGGGAAGTGTGGGCGGTGTCCTGCCCACTTGACCTCTCATTTGCCCTTGCAGTAGGGTCTTTGAGGCCCCCAAAGTTTATGCACTGGTTATCTCCATCCCCTCCAGATCCCTACCACCCTGCCCCAGTGTCCCAGGAGGGTGACCTCAATGGGCCCTCTTGCCCTCTCATCCTTAGGTCGGATTTGGCATTGATGGACACCAACAAGGATTCAGAACGAAGCAAGGTTAAGTTATTCCATCCCCAGCTTATTCCCTGCAGAGTGTGAGTTGATGCTTCCCTCTGTAGAAGGTTCCCTCTGTTCAGCTGGCAAGAGCAGGGGCTCTTCCTGCTGTTAGTAACCCCAGGACACTGTGCTAAACCTCACGGAGTCCTTAGACCCTGCGCCGAACTTTGCAAAGAGCGCCTTTATGAAAAGCTCCTCAAATTACCCATTTTGCATATACCATCTGTATTGTGCCAGGACCCTGACCAATAGATACGGTTTGAAATCTCAGACCATGACCCTCTCCTTGCCCAGTGCGTAAACTTTCATCCAAAAACACACATTTAAGGGCTGGCAGGGAGGGGACTCTGAAAGAAGACTTCCGCTGAGTTATGGCTCCTTTTCCTTCCCCAGTGTTTAGAGCCTCTCCTTCCTCTTCTTTTAAAGAAATCTGGAAAGAACTAAAGAGCTAGATGTGCAACTGTCAGTCTGAGGCCAAGGGGAGTTGCAAGCAGACCTTGCTGCCTGTGTTTAAATGACCCTCATCCTGCTCCTTGGCTGCCTACAAGTCCACGCTCACATCTGGCTCTGTCTGCACCCGAACGTAACCTTGAGAATGACTTTGAAGATCTCTTCAGAGCCCGGAGGCTCTCTCCCCACCCCACTCACTGGCCCTGCTGTATCCCAGATGTTCCCAAGTCCCCTGGGTGACCTTGTGTGTCTTTCCTGGGATATTGCTCAATCATCCTAGAACTGTAAGGCCACGGGGTCTCAGCCAGAACATGGCAGAAATATCCGTGTGTCTGTTCTGCCTTTTCCCCTATGGAATCCCCCAGGCTTTAATGGAAACACTCCTCGAGATGAAGGCACGATCTGGTATTTGTTGTTTTAATCAAATCCTGAACTTGACCCCTTCTGCTAAAATCTCGGATATAGAGTTGATGTAAAACTTGGGAACACTGGCCAGCCAGGTCCAGGAGGGAAGAGAAAGAGGGTACATTCTTCTCTCCCAGCGTCTGAGTTCCCAAAGAAATAAAACTATACGAGTGTTCACTTCGTTTCTCCTGATATATCGAGGACTCCAGATGCAAGCTCATTGATAGTCTTGCTGTGTGCTTCAGTATTTGTGCTTTTAATAGATATTGCAAGTGTGTTTAATGTGAAAATAGAAACGGAGGGCTCTTAAAAGAGCTTACTCAAAATCCTGCCAATTACTGAAGTCTACCAGACAAGAAGGAGCCACTTTCTTTCTTTCTTTTTTTTTTTTCTGATACAAGAGGGAAAAATGTTTCCACAAAAGCCTGGCCCTTTGTCTTTAAAAATATTCATCTCTTGGGTACTGAGTTGTAATAGTAAATACAGATGTAGCTGTGTCACATTAAAACTAAGACCAAATTGCAGTACAATGTTCAGGGCACTGTTATGTCACTTTAAAATGTATAGTATCATCTAAAAATGTGCAGCTGCCAGGGAGAAACCAGTACTGGCTCTGATTTTGTGGCTCAGTGTTTTTTTGGTTTCCTGAGAAGGTGATCTTTAAGTCAAAAGTCACGCAGTACCAACATGCTCATATGTGTGATCTATTTTAGCTTCCAGAATTTCTCATCACCTGGTTTCAAACATCTGAAGGGAAGAAATAGCCAAGATTCCATTGCAAGTCCTGAAGTAAGTTATTATTAGCCAGAAAGGAACAAGTAAATAACGTGGGCCAAAGCCATTGCCCAAACTGGTCCTGAGCTGGCTTGGGGTCTGACAACTGTTTCTGATCCCAGTCTGAGGGAACTTTGTGGAAATGTAAAGGTCAAATCATCCGTACCCCTCTGCAGCCCCTAGTGGAGCTAAGGAATTAGAAGTTGCTTAAACCCTTTTCTCATTGCCGGTTTTTCTTAAACATTAGCTCTGTTCCATTTTTTTTTTTTTTTTTCCAACTCTGATTCACAAAGAATAGGGAAGCTTAGCCAACTGCAATTTCAGAGTATTGCCTCTTAAGCCCAGGCCAAGTGTGTAGACTTGATAGAATCCTGATTAATGCATCTTATTACATTAATTTTTGGAAGAACCTGAAGGCATTTCTCCTTTTCCTAGTGCAGCCTGGCCCGCCAGAAGCATTTGTCCACTTAAAGAGCTAATATCTTCAACTACCAACAACCATAAACCTGAAAATCTATTGGCAGAGTTGGCTTCTTTAGATGCGCATAAGGCTCAGTACAAAATAGATACAGAGCTTGGCTGAACTTTGCTTTGGATTTGCCAATCAAAACTCACGAACCCACGCCGAGCTGGCTACAAAACCTCTTACTTGGAGCCAGCACTAATTATGTCAACAAAGAAGTTCAAGTTTAGCCCCTGTTAAGTCCTGCACTTGTGGGCGTTGGGGATGAGTGCTTGGTGTGTAGGCAACAGGGCCGTGCTTGGACGAGCTCTGTCTTCTGGCTTCCTCCCAAAGCTCCCAGGAGCTCCTCAGGTCCCAACCCTTTCTGTTCCTTTGGGGCATTGCCTCTCCACCCTCTGATTGGGATGAAAAGGTCTCCAGGCATTCCAGTGGCCCTAGTGAAAGGTTTTTTGAGGAGGCCAAACCTTCTTATCATCATAGAGAATTTTCTTTAGAAATGAGAAACCTTCTCATTGGGTTTTCCAGGGAGCCGACTCTGAGGGGAAGTTTATAGTGCAGAACATTTCTTAGGGTCGACTCTTGTGGAATGAAGCTGGAATGGGCAGAGGGAGAAGTTGAGCTGAGATGCAGC
This sequence comes from Equus quagga, assembly GCF_021613505.1. Classification (NCBI taxonomy): domain Eukaryota; kingdom Metazoa; phylum Chordata; class Mammalia; order Perissodactyla; family Equidae; genus Equus; species Equus quagga. The sequence goes on from NC_060279.1 coordinate 70,982,818, forward strand.
CCAGCCAAGGTCTCAGCCAATCTCATGTGGTGCTCTGGAGCTAAAAGTGCCCATCACAGGGTCAACCTCCATTGGGCAAATATGGCCTGGCCTTTATACCCCTGCCTTGACGAGTTGCTGAGTGGACTGCCCGAGGAAGGCTGGGACCTTGCCCCAAGAAGGATGTGACTGTAGTTCAGGCACTCCTGGAAGGGTTGACAGCTAGGGCCACAGGCCACATACCATCATCTACCTACTTTCCAACATGGATACATGCCAGCTTCTGCCCTACGCTCTGCTCCATCCCAGCTCTCCCACGCCATCACCTCCTTCAGCACACAAAACTCTCCTCTTTGGATTAGGGTTGATGCGAGCTGTTCTGCCACCCTTGCTGATCCAGGCTTTGAAGTACAGTAGAAAGCCCTGGAACAAGGCAGACCTGGGTTTGAGTGTGGTCTCCACCATGTAACTGGCTTTCCAGTCAACTTATTAACTATTCAGGGCCTTAGTTTCTTCTTCTCTAAAATGGAGCCAATCATACTTAATTCCAAACGTTGCTTAAGTCTACACGAGAATATTGGCAGAAATTCATTAGCATGGAGAGAGGGAGCAGAAAGTGGAGGTTAAGCGTGTGGATTAAGAGCAGACTTGGGGAGCCTGGACTGGCAGCCTGGTTCCTTAATTAAATATTCCTGGGCAAGTCACTTAATCTCTCTAATCCTTGGTGTGCTCAGCTTTAGAACGGAGGGTTGTTGTGAAAATCCTGGTGGTGAAGAACTCAGCACTGTGCTTGGCCCCTGGCGCTCATTGTTGATTCCATACCAAGTGTTCACTCTTCTTCTTCTGCATTCCCACCCACTCCACTGGCCTCTGCAGGCTCAACTCATTCCTCTTGCATCTTTTCAGCCCTATCAGGTTCCTGGGTGAAATAAGCCAAGCTCGGCAGGCATGTTGTTGTAGTGAGTGATCCGATTAGCCAGCATTTCTGTACGCCGTTAAATGTTTTCAGTGACCCCAACATGCTTGAGGGCCACAAGCCCCTAGCATTTTCATCCCTAAGTGAAAGCTCAGAGGCATCTCTGGCGATTCAGGTTCAGGCCTTTGAATCACTGAGACTTGAACTCAACCCTGGGTCCGCATCTTCCTGGATAGACTGGTTAATTTTTTGCTTTTAGTTTGGTATCCAGATCTGTAAAATGGGGATGATAATGTGGCAATGTGGGAGAAAAAAAATAATGCGAGTAAGGTCTTTTTCTTATCATTTATCTTTTATTGTAACCTTTTTCATTCCTTTGACACCTATGAGCACCTGTTATGGACCTGGCACTCTAGTAGGTGCACAAGATGCTCAAAGACCCACTTCCTGCTGGCAGGAGACATGAGAGAAGCCCCCAGCCACTTAAGCCTAAGTGCTAAAATAGAGCAAGAGCAATAATGACTACCTGTGCTTTTAATGCCAAAAGGCTGAGTGTGCGGTGCAGGCAGGTTCTATTCCACATGTGACCTGAAGCTCTGGATGTTGCAGACTTTGCACACCCAAGACCAGTGCAAGTGGTACCATCAATATGCTGGAAATAATGATGGAGTGAGATAAGACTCAAGCCCAAGGTCATTGTTTGGGGGCCCCTTGGTATTCCTAAATCACTTTTCCATCCTGAAAAGAAAAAATCTTCTACACTGGCAATCCAAGAAGTCCTACTCAGTCCCATTCCTTTTAGTAAAGTTGCTCATTGACTGCCAAGAAAATCCAGGCAGTTTTTCTGGGGAGCAGTGGGGCAGACTCAGGATTAGTGTTCTCCCCCAGGGTATGCTGAGAACCTCAGTGGAAAGAAAAATGATGGGCCTTTTTGGAGGAAAGTGCCTTGTGTTTTAAAAACAAACCGTGCTACCTGTATGAGTTTTCTGGGGCTGCCATAACAAATTACGACAAACTAGCTGGCTTCAAACAACAGAAATTTACTCTCTTACAGGAGGCCAGAAGTTCGAAATCAGGATATTGGCAGGATTGGCTTCTGAGGCTCTGAATGAGAATGTGTTCTGTGCGTCTCTCCTAGCTTCTGGTGGTTGCGGCAGCCATTGACACTGTAGACACATCCCCCCAATCTTTGCCTCCATCCTCACCTCATCTTCATCTCTGTGTCCCTGTGTGTCCTTTTCAGTCTCTTAGAAGGATACTAGTGATTAGATTTAGGACCTACCTTAATCCAGTAAGATCTCATCTTGATCCTTATCTTAACTACATCTGCAAAGAGCCTTTTCCCAAATAAAGTCACATTCTGAGTTTCTGGGTGAACATGCATTTGGGGGAACACTATTCAACCCACTACACTCCCTTACACATGTGTGGGGCCTTTCTCTGAGCCTTTCTCCTACAGGTCTTCTATGTGTCAGGAATTATGGTTTAATGTCTCCTTGCCCATCCCCTATCGTGAGCCTCATCTCTACCTGATGAGCAGCAGCAGAATACAAGTGAGGAAACTGAGGCACAGACGTGCAGACTGACTTGCCCCAGGTTACACAACTACGGAGGTTGGAGGTTGGGTTGGAAGCCAGCTGAACCAGCCATGTCTGGCCTCCAGTTGGTCCCCCCTCCACCCCCCACCCCTTGGCTTCTCATTTTGAAAACCCAAAGTCAAATAAAGTAAATGAATTGCAGGATTGTGAAATCCTGCGGTTCTTGCATTTGCCCGTTGTATAATCTCAGCAGCGACCAGAATGTTTGCAGGGCAGTTCCTTAGAGGGTTATTCATTTCCAACAGCGTCGCAGGGTCAAGCTCAGGTGACTGGAGGTATTTTTATACCCGTATGTTTATACGTTTATAGCTTTTGAAGTTGCCTTCAGGAAGCACTGAAGTGTGTGGTATTTCACATATGAGGAAAGAGGTATGGGGAAGGGAGGATGGTTGCTAGGATTTAGACCCAAATCTCTATTTCTAAAGCTGAGTGAGTCTTTGAGGACATGCAAAGAAAGGACCCGGAACAGGGCCAGACACAAAATAAATGCTCAGTAAATACCGTCTAAGATTCAGGCTTCTGAGTCCAAAGCATACCATTCCTGTCTCCAACTAGAATTTGAAATATTGGAATAAACTCTTTGGTGTCTTGAAATCTACTTAAACCAACTAAAATTCCCATCTCCAACTAGAATTTTAAATATTTTAGAAATAAAGCCTTCAGACTCTAGACATTTACCAGAACCAAGAAACACAGATGTCCAAATGGGCAGCATATTGTTTTGAATGCTTCCACTGCTGTTCCTCCTGGAGAGTCACATGGTGGGGCCAAAGCTTTTTATATGACACCGTCATTGTTGAACAAACATTTAGCATATTTAAGTTGGAATCCAGAGGAACCAGAATGTTGGGGGAGATTCCTAAGGAAGCCTGTTTTCTCTTCAAGGATGTAATCAAATTGAAAAGTAATCCCTAAAGGGCAGCCATTTGCAAATTAGGAATGAAGAAAAAAAGGTTACTAAGAAGCAACATCATCAAGGAGCTCGGTGAAGAAAAAGGACCTGGAAAAAGAGAAAAGAAGCTTGCCTGTTGTTTGTAAATTTGTGAGTAAATTCTGTGAAAGAAATATTGGATTCATATTCAACTTGAAAAACAGGGCAAGGGCTTTTATTGCATGCTTAGAAGTTTGAATACACTTTCAGTAGCTCTTCGTTATCTCAAATTAAATCTTAAATTGAGCTTGTGGTTCTGTGAATTAATACTCCGGCCTTTCAGCCCCACTGCTGAGGTCATTCAAATCTAATGGTGGAAATGGTCCCAGGGTCAGCCCTTGGTCGGCGCTGTATAGAAATGCCTTAATGGTGCCGGCAGATGCTTGCATTCTGCAGCTGAGGTGGCCGGGCAGTGAGGGACTGAGGTGAGGGAGGGGCCAGACAATCATATTATTGTATCGGGGCTGTGTGAATGAGGAAGTACAGAGTCCCAGGCCATCCACCATTCCATGTTGAAATGGGAGGCAAGCAGTTCTTAAAGAAGAAAGATGTCAGGGAAGCCGCTGTCACCTGCATGTTCACTGTGGTGACCCACATCTCAGGGCGCCACCGAAGGAGACGGGTCACCTGTCTGCATATGCTATACATCATCCTAGAGATATTCCATTCCTTCCACAAATGTTGAATAAAAGCCTCACCTGGGGTGTAATAGACATTGTTTGGTGAAATAGCCACAGCCCCTGGTGTCAGGGAGCTTGCATAAATGTGTGCATACATCCCTGCAAATTTGTGCATTTAAGGACAGCTAAGAGCACGCTGCTGTGAACTATACAAGGATGCGCACTTTTCAAGGAACTCCTTGACTTTGTTATTTCTCTGCCTCAGTCTTCTCTCTTTAAGTGGAATCATCCAGCACTCTCTGTCGGCCAGACACAGAGCTAAGTTTTTTAGATGGTTACAGCCTTCCCTCTTTAGGACTGGCCAGCCAGGTTCAAGTGATTTTCCCCCCATTTTACAGATGGTGGAAGGGGAGCCAGAGAGCTCAGGGTAAAAAGCTTGTCAGGGGATTTGACCCCAGGTCTCTTTGGTCACAGAACAGCTGTCCTTTCCAGGACCCCAGCCTGCCTCTCTGTGGGGTGCAGCAGGTTTATCTGTAAAGCACATAAGCAGCAGTGGAAAGGGTAAATAAATGAACAGCTGAATGACAGATCCTCTAAAACAGTGGGAGCCGACTCTAGTTGAGAGCTGGCCTTGTGCCAGGCTCTGTGCAGAGAGCTTTACACAATAAATTAGAGCAGCCTTGGGAGGGGAAGCATGATGCTCCAGCCCATTTTACAGATGAGGATAGTAAAGGTCAGTGGCGTCAACTCACTGAGAAAGTGGTAGAGCTGGGGTCTGTGTGACTCCAGGGCCAGGTGGATAGTTTCTAAGACCCTTCTCTATTCTCCACATTTTTCCCCCAACACACCTCCAGCTGCCTTTTCTGGCAGGGAGGCTGCAGGGCTGAAAGGACCTGGAAAGGTGAGGTTGCAGAGGACCAGGTAGAAACCACATCCACCAGCCTGTGTTGTTATTTCAGGACAAGAGCGAGGCACACCCCTGCCTCCTTATTAGGAGTGGGCTCCAGGGGATTTATCTATCAGAGTGAGGGGGCTGGGCTGGCTGACATGATGGGGGACAGAGTTGCAGTGGAAATTGTCAGGTCATGAAGGGGAATTAGTTTCTGGGTGTCAATAGGTGCAAATTGCTGCAGGCATCGACTGGGAGCCCTGGTGTCTCTATCAGCTCCTCAGGCCATGTGGCCCTAATGACACCCTGCCAATGATACAAGAGGCAGCCAGTGACAGTAGGGAGGAGGGCTGCCAGCTAATTTAATCCGAATGCCCCACCCACCCCACAGGGGCCCTGGGGCCTGGAGATGCCAAGGCCTGCCTCCTGTTCTTTATCACCGTGGCAAAAATGATGACAATAGAAGAGCAGCCTCCAGAGAGAAGAGTGTTGATCCAGGAGCCACATCAGAGCTGGCTTGCAAAACAGGAAATCATTCCTGTGTGTGGAGGAGGCCAGGGGTGAGAGAGAAGGGGGAAGGGTTAGGACTAACATTTAGGCAACACCGGCTGTGAATGGGCTTCTGACATCGTCGCCATCATTGTAACTATTATCTGCAGTCTACTGGGTGTCTACAGCAATATGTCCAGCCCTGCCTTGGGCCCTTTTAAGTATCGCTAATATCTAATTATATATAATAATTTAATTTATGATGGTAATCTTATTTATGAAGGTCCTACTATGTGCCAAATGCTCTTAGACACTTATGTATTAATAAAAAACATAATAGAACCCATGACTATGTGCCAAACCCTCTGCTATGCCCTTTATTAATTACGATACTATATTGTGTGCCAATTATGTGCCAATTATCTTTTATTTATTGCTGTTACCATCGTCGTCTCTAATTCCCCAACCCTATAAAGTGGACACTATTATTATTTCTATTTTACAAATGAGCGATTTGGGATTCAGCTGGATTTGAAACCAAGTGATGGAGAGGCTCATGCCTCTGTCCTGTGAGCAGCATTTTCTGCATTGTATGTGCGTAACTTTCATTTCATCCTAAAATGTAGATGTGGTTCTCCTCATTTCATGGATGAGGAAATCAAGGGCCCTAGAGGTTAAGGCACTTCCAAAGCTAGAGAACCATCAATTGCAAAGCTGGGACTTAAACCCGTGGCTCTCATCACCCTGCCACGCTACCCCATGTTCATAGGAGGCTCAAGGAGTTGGGAAATGGGCGTCTGGTCTGGCCTCCAAGGCTGGAGGGGCAGCTACTGCAAGGTTTCAGGCAGGCACAGGAATGGGCTTGGAGCTTGGGGGAACCAGGGCAGGTTTGCTCGTTGGGGAGAAGATGTGGAGAGTGAGCCTGTGGACATTCAGGTACAAAGGAAGAGGACTGGGTGCAATTTCCGACAGTGAGCTTGACCTGGCTAAATCAGGGCTCCCTTGATTTACATCAAAGCTTCTTTTGTGAGAAATACGTGTGATATGAGAATCAGCATCCTGTATATTCTGCTGTGGATCTGCCTGGGTTCAAATCCCTGTTCTGCATGACCTTGGGCAAGTTACTCAAACTTTCTGGACATCAGTTTTCTTCTCAGAGAAATGGGGACCATAAGGGAACCCACCTCATACGTTTCCATGAGGATCAAACAAGTTAATCCTCAAAAAGCGCTTGGAGCAATGCTCAGCAGGTGCCCTATAGTGTGTGTTAAATCAAAAGATCAGGCTACTCTAAGTCTTGCTGAATAACATTCGTTCCAACTTTCCTAACATTGGCCGCCGCCTCTCCCTGCTCCTCTGCCCGCAAAGCATTGGCCGATCACTGCTCTTCCTTTAGATTTATCCCCTGAGTTCCTGTCCTGGGAAAGCCCAGGTGCCTGTTTCTTTTTGTCTGAACACTAGGTTCTGAACCTGAGGGAAGAGCAGACAGACTTGCTCCTGTCCTGGGGTGTTCAACGACCAATGGCAAGAGTATCCTGTGAACACCCGACACTCGCTCAGGCCAGTTACGAGTCAAGGAGGAGAATTCAGCCATATCAAAACCTATTTTGTTTTAGAATTTCCTCCTCCTTGGTTCTATTTCCAGATCTGGCAGACCTACTAAGGAACACGGGTGCTCAGTCAGACTAGAACGGAGGCTCTCAAACTTCAGCATGCTTCACGATTGCTTGGGGGCCATTTCTCAGGCCCCATCTCAAAGATTCTGTAAGATTTAGTTGATCCAGGATGCGACCCAGGAATCTGCATGTTCAACTAGCAGCACAGGGGGTTCTGATGCCTCAGATGCATGGATTACATCTTGAGTAAAGTTGGTCTAGACCGAAGATCAGCATTCTCTGGCCCGCAGGCCAAATCCAACTGACTGCCTGTTTTTAAAATAAATTGTTATTGGAATACAGCCTTGCCCAATTGTCTACCTTTTGTCTGTGGCTGCTTTCAAGCTACAATAGCAAAATTGAGTAGTTGTGGCAGAGATGGACTGACCCACCCAAAACATTTACTATTTAGCTCTTTTAGGAAAAACTTGCCAACCTCCGGTGTAGAAGATTTTCTAGAGGCCCAGGCTGAAGGTCATTGGATGGGGCACAAGCAGCAAAAACGACCGTTCCCGGAGCCTGCACCAGATTCCTTGCTGAGAGTTTTGGAATCTTGTCTCATTCAATCCCCCAACAGGTCTATGAGCCACTATCCTCCCCAGTCTAAGGAAATCAAGACTCAGAGTGATTGAGAGCATCCTAAGGTCCCACAGCAAAGAGGATTGGAGCCAGAATCGGAGCTCGCAGTTCCAGAGCACCTCCCTCCCATGAGCATCTTTCTTTGGATTGTTTTGTGAATGAGCAACACTGATGGACACCAGAGCGGCCCAGCCTCCTCAAAATGCCATCTGGCATGCGCAGTCAGCAGAGGTGAAATGACCTGAGGTCCAGGGCTTACTCTAAAATATTTCAGCAGCAGTGGCAGCTACAGCAGCAATAATAACAACAAAAAAAGGAGGAGGAGGGAAGGGATGAAGGAGTGGGAGAGAAGAAGGCAAGAAGGAAGGAAGGACGGAAGCAGTGTCAATGTTGTCATAATTTGTGCATCTAGATGATAGGTATATGGGCTTATTATATTATTTTCTCTCCTTTTGTGTTTGTTTAAAATTTCACAATAAATATATCTGTGCCTATGTATCTATCAGCTATCTGTGTATCCGTACACACATACATATATGTCTATATATTATTTTAATGTGTACTTGCTCTTAAGAAAGTAGTACAGCATGGCTGGAGTCTCTCTGTCTTTCTTTCTCTCTCCTCTATCTCCCCCACCCCCTGCACCTTTTTTTTTCATTAATAAAATGATATCACCTATCTGACTGTTTTCCTGGCTTCCCAAAGAGGCCTGACAATTAGAATAAACACATTTCCCATTACCAGGGAAGTCCCGTACTCCCCCCAGCAGATTCCCAGTGTCTTCTTTCACCTCTAGGAGATCTTCTCCAAGGTCACTAAATTAAGCCTTCAGACAATCTATTTTCCTAACAAAATTTCCGCAGCGCCGATTGGGGCTGACAGGTGCGGCCGCGCAGCTTCCTGGGCTGTTCAGGTCGATTTGGCCGAGCGGGACGGCATCAGCCTGTATTGGAGGGAACATCTGAGCAGCTCAGGGTCCCCTGGGAGCAGAGAGTTCTTCACTCCTTGCCACTGTAAATGACTATTTCTGTCGTTTGCAGAGCTTCCTGTCCTCCTTCTCCTCCAGCCCCATCCTCATCCCCTGTAGCCACCGGGTCAGGCGCCTCTTCTTCAATTATTTATCAAAAGGGCCATGGCGGTCATTGCAAACACATTTAGGAGTATCTGGAAACCATGTTTTCTTTGAGGGCGCTAATGACGCAGCAGCAATCACAATCCTTGTCGGAGGAAAGGGGCAGGATGGGATATTTTGGGAGTGAAGTCTATGAGAGAAGGAGGGGCTTTGCTCAAAGCCCCCCGGGCCTTGCAGCTGCCACAGCCTGGCTGGGAGAGGGGCTCACAGGGGTGGAAACTGCCCAGGATTTGGAGGCTGAGGACCCCAGCTCTCCGATTGTGGAGGTCGTGTCCCCTCTCCAGCCTTCATTTCCTCATCTACAAGCTGTATCTTAGCCAGCGCTTCCAACAGAGAACACGCATGCGCTCATAGGGGTCTGGGACACACCTGAGATCACCCTCCCTGAGCCTCCAAGATTTGTCTTAAATGTTCCAGGGGAAGTCTGCATTCTACTCAAAATATCTGTGTTCATGTAAATGTAAAAATAATAGTTTAATTTACTTAGCTGCAAATAAAACTGATGCTCTAGGAAGGTGTGCTAAGTTTGTCCTGTGGCTTGGAATACCCACTGGTACCCCACCTGGGAGCTGAGGTGCACAGTGCCAGCATCGATGACCTCCACAGGAAAAGGCAGGCTGCACGCTTATGAGGAGTAAGACCTTGGGCACGCCACTTAACCTTTCTCTTCTTTTGCTTTTTTTTTGGAGGAAGGTGAGCCCTGAGCCAGCTACTGCCAATCCTCCTCTTTTTGCTGAGGAAGACTGGCCCTGAACTAACATCCATGCCCATCTTCCTCTACTTTATACGTGGGATGCCTACCACAGCATGGGTTTTTGCCAAGCGGTGCCATGTCCGCACGTGGGATCCGAACCAGCAAACCCCGGGCCATTGTAGCAGAACCTGCGCACTTAACCGCTGCGCCACCAGGCCGGCCCCAACCATTCTCTTCTTGAGTTTTTTCCTCATCTATGAAAAAGTAATCATAATGCTATCTTCATTTTTAGGGGCACTAAGAGGATCAAATAAGATAATTCTTACAAAGTACAAAGCATAATCTTTGGTATATAATAAGTGCTCAATAAATGTTAGCAAAAATAATGATTGCATCCAGAAGCTTTTAAGGAGCACCTAGCTGTAGCACTCCCTGCCAACCCTAGAATGGAATCTCCTAGAAGATACAGGATCTGGTGGGGGTGGGAGGCATCATACTTGCCAGGTCCTAACATTGTTGGTCCCTGTGTAATTTTTGCTTTCTTGAATGGACTTCTTCCTTGCTTTCAGTGTTAGCTGCTTAAATTGCTTCTGTCTCTTTTTCCTGGATTCACATACTCATTCCTATGTCTTTGTAGCAATTATCTATTGCTGCCTAACAAATCACCCTGAAACTTCATGGCTTAAAACAATAAACATTTAGTATCTTACAGGTTCTGTAGGTCAGAAATTAGGGAGTAGCTTAGATGGATGGTTCTAGCCCAGGGTCTCTCATGAAGCTCCAGTCTAGCTGTTGGCTGGGGCTGCAGTCTCTGGAGATTTGACTGGACTGAAGGTTTCATATACAAGATGGTGTATGTACATGGCTTTTGGCAGGAGGCCTCAGTTCTTCACCATGTGGGCCTCTCCATGGGGCTGCTTGAGCATCCTCATAATATGGCAGCTGGCCAAGTGTGTGATCTCAGAGAGGGCACAAGGAGGAAGCTGCAATGCCTTTAGACATCAGTCTTGGACGTCACACACTGCCCGATGCTGGAACTTCAGCTACATTCTATTCATTGGAAATGAGCCACTAAAGACCATACTTAGGGAGCAAGGAACCCAGCTCCACCATTTGAAGAGAAGTCCATCAAGGAACTTGTGGGTGTATTTTAAAATCACCACAGTCTGCTGCTTTGGTACTCTCTGGCTCTCTTGAACACCTGATGGATTCACTGGTTCAGTCAATGGCAAAGGCACGCAGTGTGGGGAAATGTATTCATCCCTTCCCTCTGGGTCAGAAAAGTCCTCATCATCTTTTCTGGAATGGTTGTGACTGGAGAGTGGACAACCCAAAGGAATCCATTAGTAACAGTGGAATTCCAGAGGCCAGCAGGTGAGCAGAGAAGATAACTTCAGAGAGGGAACCTTGAACTCTATCACTTGTATTCCTTAGAGAACTTCTCCAAGGACAGCTTACATCCACTTATAATCATCACAGCCGTGGCTTTTGAACTTACTAATTTTATTTGTTTATTTTTTCCCCTGGGACCAAGAAATTTGCCTTAAAGGATAGTTGCTTGGGACAGTGCGGTACGTCCCCCGTCAGTGTCTTCGATTGAACATTGGTGGGATAGAAACAAAGCAACCAGGACGAGGCTGTTCTCTCTCTTTTTTTACACCAATCCTCAACTCTCACCGTTTCCTATGCACTGCTTCTTCCTCCAGTGTACCATGGTTCTCTTTTACTTAACAGCCTGGCCATCTCCTTCTCCCCCTGCCTCCTATTTCCTCCTCCTCCCCATTCATCTTTACTGTGAGGAAAGAAAATTGAGTTTCAGTACCTCCAACATGCAGTGAGGACACTCGGTTATTATAAGCCCATTAGGCTCTCAGCTCCTGTGTCTGACTTTCCACAACTTCTCTTTTGTTCCTTTACTGCACACGCATTTCTCTCTCCTGTGTGCCACTGGCATGTGTGTAAGAATCTTGAACATTTCTGTGGTGCTTAGAGTTTTCACAGCAATTTACTGAGCGTTATTACCTCAATGCATCCTCTGTGGAATTTGGTATGATTATACCCATTTTGCAGACAAGGAAACTAAGGCTTAAGAGGATCCACTAAGTTATCCAGAATCACAGAGCTCTTGGGTGGAAGAGGCAGCCCTCAAGCCAGGGGCTGCTGGCTCATACATTTCATGTTTTTCGTACCATACCTTAAAGGCACTGTGTCTCCCAGTGGAATATAAGATCTTTGAGGCCAAAGATTTTGTCTCATTCTGTTTTGTATCCCTTTGGCTTTTGCCACAGTGTCTTGCACATATTAGGCACCCAGAACATTCCAGTTGAATGAATGAAAGAGTGAATGAACAAAGCCATCAGTCAAATCAAAACACTATTCATACATGCATCCCAGAGTCTGGCTTTCTCATGTGCCTCAGTTAAGGAAGTCTGGAAGTTAGTATTATGGGGCCCAGTAAGACCCATGATGCTGTGGCCTGAATAACAATGGGATGCAAACGCTTCCCTCTTCTCATAAATCTCATAAATCAGCATCATGTGTTGTGGTAGCAAACACCAAGAGGCCCAAAAGGCTGGTCTGGGACAGCATCCCCATCGACCACTGCCCTGTGCTAAGTCTGCAGAATATTTAAATAAGGGGTTAATTTATAAAGTGAGCTACAGGAAAGTTTCCAGGATTGCTGTGTGTGTGTCCCATAAATTGGCACAAATTGAATCTAGCTTTCTGTGCCCGTCAGCTCCTGGATAAACCAAAATTTATTGAGAGGTGTACAGGTTGCCATCCAAAGAAACATAGTAAATGAGAAAAGTGTATCCTCAGGAGGTCTGTAAACAAGGTATGAAGGCTAACAGATACAGCAAGGGTCCGAAATACGAACTCCCCATTGCCAAGGATTCGGAAGTGCTGTCAAGCTTGTTGCAGATGGAGACCAGGTTCCAGGAATCTTTGTTCTATTCTTAAAGTGACAACTGACTTCTTAATAGACTAAGGATTTTGTAGATTGCAGAGAAAATTTATGGTATGGAAGGGACACAGACAAAGAGGAGGGCTAGCCTGGGTATTTTGCATATGTCAAATTATTAGACTAGTTTATCCAGAACCAAAAACATTATGGAATATGTAAATATGAAGCTTTAGTTTTTATTATGATGATGACTATTTATAATAATCATGCATGCATACCACATTAGTCTGAGCGATCATAATAGCAGTTCGTATTTATTGAGGGTCTACCGTGAAGCAGAAACTGGCCTGAGTTTCACAAACTTTATTTTTTCCAGTTTTTTCAAGGACTCAATCCTTTCAGGAGTTCTGGAAGTTGTTGTTAATGTGCCCGTTTTACAGAGAAGGAAAGTGAAACTCCAAAAATGAAGCCCAAGGATTTTTAGCTAATAAATGCATTTGAATCCAATGTATCTCATTCCTAAAACAATTCTTTTTTTTTTTTTCCTCCTTATCCAACATTGCCTCTCATTATCGGAATAGTGTTCTCATTCTCTAGAAAACAAGTGCCAGCGTTCTGGTAAAGTGGCTTTGCTTAGCCAAGTTATTTAATATTTCAACCCAGCTTTTATTCTTTGAGTGACAACATTCAGAAAGATGTGCAAAACACCCTTGCAGTAAATAGAGCCCCCAAACCTACATATGGATGACTGTCAAATCCTCTTACAGGGGGCCAGCCACAAAAATGACTTTACAGGGGGAACATCCTTTAAAATAAAAAGTGTCCACGAACATACTAGTTAAGCAGTTGTGTGCTGAAGAAAGAGAAGATGGAGTTATGCCGGACACACCATGAAATCAAATAATCAGATCACTTAAGAACGTTGACACAATTTCTCACACTCAGGTTGAATTAGGACCTTATAGCAGTCCTGCTGGCTGGATCAGTTATTATGACTGCATGTTAGAGAGGCAGAAGCAGAGAAGTTAAGTGACTCGTCTAAGAACACATAGTAGTTCCAGAATTCGTCCTTCCGTTGTCTGACCTCATGAGGAGGTGGGCAAACTGGGTTAGAAGGAGAAACTAAAGTGAAAACAAAATATTGCCAAAATATTGCTAGGAGACATTTAGAAAAATCTCTTGGGCCTTTTTTAGTAAGAAAAGAGGTACTATTCAAATCTGAAATAATTCAATATGCTTAGTTTTTGTTTCTGACTTTTCACAAAAGTAGGGATCTCAGTTATGTCTTCAGATATATTTGAGACAAACAACAAGAAAACATAAAATTACCTTACTGCCTAAGCTGCCACTTCTTCAAAGCCTTGTTATTCTTGTTCCCTTCAATGTATTTCAACTCCAAAACACACTGCGACATGAAGATTGTGCATTCAGATTGTTCTATCGATTCATTGAGAAAGTGACCTTGTATGCACACATGAAAATGAAGAGATCTATACTGCTGGCCTCTTCTTTGTAAGGATCTGAGAACTCCAGTGGATAACAGACATTTGTTTCACATGCAGATTTACTTTTCTTTGCACACACTAAGAGCACCCAGAAAGGCCTTTTGTAAGGTTCTGCAGGTGTGGCCCATGCAAGGACACCTGGCAGGGGGCAAATGTGGGGGCTGAAATCGTGGCTTCCATTTGCAAAAGCCAATGGCCCTGGCTAGAGGTAGAGACATCTCTTTGCGACTTGGACAATGACTCCCATGGGGCTGAATTCTCCTTTTTCTAATTCATACAAGGGCACAGCACTAGGGACCCACCTGGATGACAGCATCTTCTGCTTTAGAAAGAAAGGTACTTTCTTTGTAAGAAAAGACAGAAAGAAGAGTACCTACTTTGGTACTTTCAGATACCTTTGCCCCCTGCCATCATCAACAAGTCATGCATGTAGATTGGAAAGAAAGGCAAGGTGGCATTAGGCCGTTTCCCTGGGAGGCTATAAGGTAGCTGGTAAGTGGCAGAAATGCGGCTGTAGCCCGAGATTTTTGACCTACATTCAAGTCTACTTAATTGTTCTATCCATCTGAAAAGCCCCTGTGGTTTGGATTCCTAATCACAGGAGTGAGATGAAATAGAATTTCTTAGCTTAAGGAGCCAGGCGGTAGATGGGCCTTTGCCAAGAACATTTTTTTCCCAGAGTCAGGGGTTAGCAAGAAGAGATGAAAGATGGAAGGTGAAGTGAAATAGAAGAGAGAAGGGGAGAGTGGAGATTGTTCTCCAGAATGGAAAAACTACTGCTTCATCCCACACAATGGAAACCAGAGTCCAGATTATATTAACAAGAAGTTCCAGAATCGCAAATTGCTCTTTGCTACTTCGGGCGGGGGGAGAAGAAGAAGAAGGAAAAAACAGCATGTGGAAACTTAAAAAATGGTTAGCTGTATGTAAGTGGCTTCTATTATAACTGCCAGGCTGAACTGGAAGACTGGAGCTGTGTAAAATGTCAGTTACTCTTATCACGGTTCATGGAGATTACCTTTCAACAGAAGTTTCATTTTCATTTCTTCCAACACTTGGAGAAGTGAACGAGGCAGTGACTCCTTTATTTCCTAATCCTCGCCAGCAACCCGCCTCTTCCTCTGTGTTTTGTGTCATTCTGTATGATATTGCATCAAGGCAATTCATGGCAACGGTTGAACCAAAAGCAATTTAAGTCAAAAATGGACAAATATGGATGTCATTTATAAGGCTTGTTCATAGGCCTTTGACATCACTCAAAGCCTGAACACTTCTCAGGAGTGAGATGCTTTTTTTCCCCAGCAGCACCAAGATTGGAGATTTAATACAGACCACTTAGTAAGGCATCTGCATGGATCTTGCCTAGAAACCATTTCTTAGGGAATCGAGTATTTTGTATGATATACCGAGAAGGAGAGAGGCAAGAAGATTGAGTGATCGGAAATCAAAGTGAATTCCCAAGGTGAATTTATGTGTATTATTTTGATTTATGTGCAACAGTAATACCCACACGTACCGCACATTTGGGTGTATCTCATCTGTGGGCATAGTGTTACATTTAATTTAGTTAATTTTTGTAATCACTCTGCATAGATATATCTGTAAATATAAAGGCAAGTGTTATTGTCCCCGTTTTGCAGATCAGAAAACTGAGTCTCAAATGCCCACTCAAGGGCACAAAAACCTTGGGTGGGAAAATTCATGCTATGTGGCTCCAAAGGTCCTTTTACTAAAACATACCCTAGTTTTGAGAACAACTAGCAAAATTAGAAGCCAGGAGCCCTCTTTTGGCCACATCCCTTCGTCTCTGTGTATTTGGGGTCCTGGGGAAGGCTGGTGGCTTGGGAGCCTCCTTGCCTGACTCCGTGCAGCTGTGCTTTGGAAGACAGATTTTTGTGTTCTGTAGATGGAGGAGGAGCAGAGAAAAGTGATGCAGGGAGCTGCACTGTGCTGTGGTCCTCGCCAGGACGCGAGGCCAAGTGTCATTGGCAAGGCAAACTAGTTCAGCTACTGCGTTGCAGAGCAAAGGAACCTGGTGACAGAAAACCCAGTAAAGAGAGGACAGAAACACTCTCCAAACCCCGGAAGGTCAAGGAGCACATCTCTGGAGAAGAGGAGACTTTAGCAATTCCTAGAGATGGAATCGTAGAGACAACTCAAGACAAAATTGGATCTTCAAATGGTGAGGCTTCACACACATGCAACACGATTAGCGTATTTTCTTTGGCTGCAAAAGAACTATAGAATAATGAAAAAAAAGTCAGTCCCAAAAGGTTACATAATGTATGACTCCATTTACATAACATTCTTAAAATGACAGAGTTATAGAAATGGAGAGGGGCTTAGTGATTTCCGGGGGTTAAGGAGGAGTGGGAGTGGGATCCTGGCCGGGATGGAGATGTTCTGTGTCTTGACTGTAGTCATGTCAACATCCTGGCTGTGATTTTGTACTAGAGTTTTGTGAGCTGTTACCATTGAGAGAAACTGGGTAAAGGATACTTGAGACCTCTGTATTATTTCTTACATCCTCATGTGAATCTACAATTATGTCACAATTGCAAGTTTAATTAAAAAAAAAAATTACAGAAGATTTAGGAAAACAATTCACCAAGAAGAAAATTTAAATCACCCATAAGCTCTCTGCCCAGAAAGAGTCACCATCTCCATTTTGGTGTACCTCTCTCTCTCATGCTCATATATATAAAATGGAGAGGTTTTAAAATGTAATTACATCTTGCCTATCTCCTGGCTTGGTAACATCCAACCTTTGCCTCTTCTCAGAGAGGTCTGAAGGCCATGTTTAAACTGGCTGATTTGGCGTTGATTTTGATGAGAAGTCAGCAGCGAGATCCCCCTCCAAGGAGCTGTGCATCAGGAATGGATGCATTTCATGTGCAGAACTGCAAAATTTCCTGCCCCCCCCCACCCCCCTGCCTAGCCCCTCCCCCCGCCTCATGCTACTAGGTGTTAAGATTTTGTGGCCGTCCCTGAGGTGCAGGGGTTAAGTTCCCATGTTCCACTTCAGCGGCCCAGGGTTCGCGGGTTCGGATCCCGGGTGTGGACATGGCATCGCTTGGCGAGCCATGCTGTGGCAGGCATCCCACATATAAAGTCGTGGAAGATGGATGGGCATGGATGTTAGCTCAGGGCCAGTCTTCCTCAGCAGAAAGACAAGGATTGGCAGCGTGTGTTAGCTCAGGGTAATCTTCCTCAAAAGAAAGATTTTGCAATAAATATTACTTGTGGCTATTAGTTGAACTGCATCCCAGATTGTCAGTACATGTTTGTTTTCTCATTTTAATTTCTCTGAGTTCTCACAGTTGTGGGGAGGAGAGGGAGAGAATAAGATTAGGTTGAGGGGACAGCATATCTGATATGTAATCTACATCCCTGGTTGTTGTTCCTGCCAAATGACATGCCTGGTTGGGGACAATAAAATGAGACCAAGAAAGAGGTGGGGGGACATCTTGAAAAACCCAGCTTACAATACCCCTCCCCCTCTGCCCACATGCACACGAGGTCATTTCTGCAAGTGCCTTTGCTTCCAGGCTGCTGGGAGTGACCTCCCAACCTCAGGGACCAGCTAAGCCTGGCAGCAAGTAAGAGCAGAAAACCTAAATTTTCTTTCTATTATTACCACTTGTTAGCTGAGTCCCTTGCGTAAGTTCCCTCAGTTTTCTGATCCTTCATCCCCTTCTCTTTCTGAGCCTCAGTTTCTTCATCTTTCAGCAGAGTTAATAAGTTTCTGCATATTTGGAAGTTCAAAGGAGTTGACACATATGAACATGCTTCACAAAGATGCAATTGCTGCAAGAGTACGTTGTCATCATTATGGGATGGAAGGAGCCCGTTGTCTACCATGCCTCCCAGCTGACTGTCCTGTGTGCTCGTAGAATAATTTTTTTGATATAAGATAATTACTATCACTAATCCTGACTGTACACATTCTGAACTCTGTGACGCTGAAGGAAGTCTGGAACCTCTTTCTCATCTCTTGTTCTTGTTTTAAAGAGAGATTGTTGTGCAAGAGAAGATGTGAGGCATGACACATAGTAAGACTCAAGAAGTCTTTGGCTGGCTCGTTCACTAGTCCTCCAAACAGTTGATGCAAAAGAGCTCATGGCCGTGCAGTATGGTTAGAATGAAGCAGGATGATGGCATGGAATGGTAACACTACTACATGAGGCTTATTACTTAGTTTTTCTGTGGAGCCAGTGGTTTATTTTGTATTGTTTGTGTCAGCATTAACCAGGATTCCTGCACGATCAGTGGGTCAGTCTTGAAACTCACCATCTAAGCTAACACTTCCCCATCTATACTGTGCCTGTGAATCACCCAGACCCCCAGGATCTTGTTAAATGCAGATTCTGGTTTAGTTGGTCTGGGTGGGACCTGAGATTCTGTGTTTCTTACAAACCAACAAGGTTCGACGTGATGCCAGTATTGCCGATCCAAGGACCACACTATGAGTAGTAAAGGTCCAGATGTAGTTCTCAACAGAGGCAGTACTGCCTGCTTGGAACCCTTTGGAAATTTGTGGAAGCATTTTGGGTGGTCTTTGGCATGTAGTGCTGGGGGTCCACAAATCCATCCTGTGATGCTGTAGACAGTCCAATGCAATAAGGAGTTGGTTGCAGCCTGGTAACATGCACATGTGCCACTAGACATTCATGCCAGTGAAAAACCTGTTTGCAATGATCTGAGCCCAGAATTCACTCTTGCTTGGCACAGAAACACAATGTGTAGTGAATCTCCTAGAAATGCAAGAATCTTCTAAATCAAGGGAAGATTATACTGTGTTTTGTTCAAAACTTTACCAAGATATGGTTGCCGTCTTGAAAAATCATCTGGTGCCTTTGATAGTAGTTGAGTCCCCATAACATTTGATTTGTCTACATATGTAGCTGCTATCTTTAGGGTGATTACACAGTGGTGCACTGGAGCTACCTCTTACTAGCTCATGTGAACAGGTTTTGCCCATTTCTCCCCAAATCTGCATTCTGTGATGTCATGTTGGTAGCTTGAGATTGACCATGGTGAGAGTATTTATACCATGGCAAGTGGTGTGGGGGACTGGAAATGACCACCCCAAGATACATCTCTTTGGCATGAGGATTATTTTGGGCTGGTTACTTTTAAAAACTGCAGACAGGAAAGAAACTCTGAAAAGTAGAGTTTACTCACCCTTTGTTAAGAGACATTTGCATTTGTAAAGGAAATCTCCATCTGTAAACGTGTCTCCCTCTCTGTACCAGGAAGAAGGGGGATGACCTTGTCTCTAGAAACTGTTATCAATGCAGAAGGCAAGGACTCAAATCTGCATAATAACCTTACTCTTGTTTACTGTACTTTTTGGTAACCTCCCATGATCGACTCCCCCCACCTCCAAATCCTCATTTGTCTTTACCTGAGGGTGGTATTTAAGGGGAGAGCTTTCGCCATTTTGGCGAGTTGCTCAGTCGGCCTGAGCCTCTCCTATGTATACATGTTATAAAGCTTTGTTTAATTTTCTCCTGTTATTCTGTCTCATGTGAATTTAATTCATTTTCCAGCCAGAAGGACCCAGAGCGGGTAGAGGAAATGTCTTCCTCCCCTACAGTGGCAAATGCTATCATCAACGTGTGTGTGTGTGTGTGTGTGTGTGTGTGTGTTTCTTTTCAGAGAGGTGGTCTGCCATTACAATACTATATCTGTATAAAAATATATTCAGCCCTTATTTCAAAATGCCACATACAAAGAGAACATAAAAAGATTCTGGTGAATTTTATGTTTCTTAAATCCAAACCTACAAGTAGGTGCAACCATTGACTGTTTCATTATGGGCTTCTGGTATAATCTTATCCAAGCAGTTATTTTTTTTTAAATGCATATTATTTTACCAATTATTTTTTCTCTTCTTTATTGCATAGTTAGAAAATTATGTTAATTTTTTGTTAATTGTACATGGGGAGGTTACGTTATTCATGGATTTCATTTCAGGACCCTAGTAAGGAGTTATAAAATATTTCTTTTAAAATGAGGATCTTAGATTCCTGGGCTTGAGTATCATGATCTAGTTAACCACCAGGCAGAGACTGCAGACATGTGGGAGACCCAGCTCTTCTCTTGGTCACATTATAAAGTCACGTCATAATCAGCATCTCCCCTTCAAGGTCCCTGGGAGAAGTGTGTTTTCATGTGGGATTGGAGCGAGCAGCAGTGCATCTCATAAAATGATCCAAGGGGAGTTCCTTCAACAGACTCAGCAATGCAGGAGTTGAGGAGGAGGAGGAAGAAGAAGCCAAAGCTGGAAACGGGTGGAACAGAATCTAAGATGATTGGAAAAGGTGTGTCTAAAATAGATGGAGGGATGAAGACAGGCTTCAAAGAAAGTTGTCACTTTACAAGAAAGAAATGTCGAATAGAAACCTGATTTAGAAAAACGCGTACACACACTCACACACACATGCGCACAGACACCCCTCTCCCGGGATGGGCTGGTGGGGACGCAATTTTCACGGGGCTGGCTCTTCTACCATAGCCTTCTGTTAGAAACAAAAGCGCTGCAAACATTGCACTAATGTTTGGGCGTTCGCTTTTGGCACTCATTCCTCTTTTTAATTTTTTTTTTTTTTTTGGCACCATAGAAATGTTTCCATAAATAGTGCATTTAATGGAATGTGTTACTTTATTACTGTCAGCTACCATAACAGTAGAGGAAAATTCAACAAACACCAAAGCTAAGATCAGAATATAGAAAGCTCCCAATTCCATATCTTTCGTGAACTTGTACCTTTCAGCCACATAACCTTTCTATTTCCTCACCTGTGAAATTGTTAGCTTTTGAGGTGGTGAGGCCACCCACTTCAGCTCCTGATTGATGACAGATGTCCAACCAAATTTAGGGCACCTTTATTGTTACGGTGTCTGCTCTGTAGACTTGCAAAGCCAAGCGCTCCTTTTCTACATCGCTAAGATGTGAACGCCCCACTTGGGCTGAGATTTGCCTGAGTTTGGGACATTAGCAGCCTTCGCATTGCAACAAAACCACAAATGAAATGTTGTGATTCTTTGCCGTGGAATAATTGGAAGTCACTTGCTCGGCCAGAGAGGGGAATCCAGCGTAAAGGAGGAAGTAAAAATAAAAAGGCATAAAGATGTGAGAAAGTTAGCAAATCAGAGTAATTGAGGAGCAAAGTAATTCGTTCCCTCTCCCTGCCTCAGCACGGATGCAAATGCTGTATCCTTAAGTCAGTCCTCAATACAAAGGCAGCCAGCGTAACTGTTGCATCAAATATTTAGCCAGACCCAAGAGCGGTTTTCTTATTATGTTTTTTTATAAGTTTGATTTACTAACCTTCAGTGCAATCCCTATTTTTAGAGGTTGGCTCATATTTTTAATTTGTTTTCTCTGAAGCACTGAATCCTTACTAGTGTTTCAGCTGTCCACTCTGTTCCTAATGGCAGAGGAACACTGAAAAGCATAATTACATTTCCTAATTATGTGTAATTAGGCAAAACCCAGATGATGTATTCAACGTGCTCTCAGAATAGCCAGGGGTCAAGGACTGCTGGAATTCAGTAACATTTTTATAAATAAGCCCGTGCGTTATTTAACGTCGAGGTCCAAGGTGGTGCTGGGTGCCTTGTAGACCAATATAATGGTTGAAATATATAGCATTCATTTATTTAGCCAAGTAAAACTATAATTGATTCCCCACCTCCTTACCCTCATCCTGTTTTTAAAACCAGGGTTTAGATCTGCTATTCTTAGCCCAAGAGAGGCCCTCTAAACTCAGAACCATAAAGTTCTGCTTACTGACAGCCTAAGTGATATTTATTTTTTCAAAGCTTAATCCTTTTGAAACATGGAGAAATAAATACATCCTCTTATCTACCATATGCCTGGGACGGGAAATAAATTCTTATTTTCCTGCGATGTGGTACCAGTGGGCTACAATGAATAATTTGGGCAGCCTCGCTGAAGATAATAGGGAAGCCTTCTCTATTACCAGTGATAATTATGAATCTCATAATAGAAAACATCCTGAGTCCGAACATCAATCAGGGAAGATAAACAATGGGAAATGATGGGTATACAAAAGGGAAAATGGTGGCCGCACATATGGAGGGAGAGACCGCAGAATTCTGGCGGGGTTATAAATCATGGAGTCAAATCATTTCCATGCAATTAATATCCTCAAATTAAAACATAGGTTTTTAAAGAAAGACTTTGCAGACTTTGCAGCTGGGCAACGGGCTGCCTGGCAAGGGTCCTCCAGGAACTCCAGAGTGGCCCTCCTTCCTGACTCTCTCGTATCCCTGGCTGAAGTTGGCTGGAGTACTGGCTAACAATGTCACCGTGTGAGCTGGCCCGATGACCTCACTCCAGCTCATCAGGGACCCTACACCAAGAGGTCAGAGCTGTTGGTGGCTGACCTTTGGAATCTTGGGCCTTAACAGAACAATGAGGACTGGCCTATTGAGGCGGGAAGTCTAACTTCCTTAACCATCCTCAAAGGCTGTTTCCAGCCATGCGGACACAGCCCAGTGAAGGCTTGGCAAAGCTACAGACAAACGGAAAAGCTTCATTCCAAAGGGTTGGAGTCTCCTCCTAGTTAATAGCCCTGAATTCATGCACTTTCTTCTTATGTTGCTGTCATTTTTATCCAATCCCAAGATCCTTCAATGGCCTTCTGTAAAAAAAATTAATAAAGGATCTGTTCATAACAGTGAGAAAGCACTACCTGTTAGTCTGCCATTATTGCTCAAAATGAAATTTAAGACTAGTTGGCTAATTTATTTACTGCATTATGTGCAAAGATCAACAAGATTTCTAGCTTTTCCTCATATCGGTTTGCATGTAGAAATTCACTGACCACGGCCCCTACCCATGTGAAATCAAATAGAATCTCTCCATTCCAAACCCTGTTTAGGAGAGGGCTGGAGATTTGAGTCAATTGTCAAATATGTCCTAAAGGCCACAAAATGTGCTCATAGATTTTGTTTTATAGGCTTCATATTATATTTTATAAAACATATTTTTAAAGAAATATATAATTTTTTCCCCAAAGCAAGGGTTTTCCCATGCCATATAATTTGCTAAGTGTGGCTTTGCTACGTTGTAGCCCATAATTTATAGTCAGCCTCCACAAGGCAAAAAATAACTCCAAGCTATGATTAAGTAAGTAATGGACAAGGTAACTAATATTCCCGGAAGGATGGCCTTCCAGACACTCATTTTAAGTGACAAAATGGTTGAAGG
This sequence comes from Equus quagga, assembly GCF_021613505.1. Lineage (NCBI taxonomy): Eukaryota > Metazoa > Chordata > Mammalia > Perissodactyla > Equidae > Equus > Equus quagga. The sequence goes on from NC_060279.1 coordinate 71,005,954, forward strand.
TTGAGATGTGTAGTCCTGTACTAATTTAACTGAGTTGTGAGGAATCAAGAAACGACATTACAAACTGGCATATCTGGGCAGTTCGAACACGGAGCTGGGAGTGGATTTGTACATTTTAATGAGCCTGTGCCTCGTCTTCTCTATTTAAAGTAAATGGGTTTATGCCTAATTGTCCCACTGGTTTTTCCCATAAAATAATTAATTTGGAAGGGGTGTCCTAGTCCAGTCTTCACCAATTCTGAGACGGCAGACTGTGCAGCGTGGATGGGGGAAGCGTGGCAGAGTAGAAAAAGCAGAGACTTTGGAATCAGGCAAAACTGGGTTGGAATTCAGACTTAGCCATCAGGAGCTGTGTGATCTTGGGAAAGTTTTTTGTTTTGGAAATAAATTTCAGCTTGCAGAAAAGTCACATGGAGTTGTGTGCCCTTCCTCCAGCTTCCCCTAATACAACATGATACACTTTTCAAGACTAAGAAATTAACGTTGTGAAAAAAAGAAATTAACATTGTTGCAATATTATGAACTAAACCCCACTAGCCAACACTTTATTTGCCATTCCCTACTGTTTCCACTACTGTTCTTTAACCGTTCCAATCCAGGCTACCACATACCACGTTGCATTTATTGTCATGTCTCCTCTGATCTGTGGCAGTTTCTCAGTCGTCATTATTTTTATTATTTTTCACAACACTTTTGAGGAGTCTGGTCAGTTATTTTGTAGGAGGTCCTCAGTTTGGGTGTGTCTTCATGTTTTCTCCTGATTAGATTGAGGCTGTGCATTCTGGGCAGGAATACATAGAAGTAGCGCGCTGTATTCAGTCCATCATCATGTCAGAGGGTACATAGTGTCAATATGTCTTATTACTGGTAATGTTAACCTTGATCTTTTGGCTACAGTGTTGTCTGCTGGATTTATCTGCTGAAAGTTACTATCTTCCCCTTTGTAATTAAGAAATACCTTGGGGTGATACTTTGAGACTATTTCTCTGCAAATTTTCATCTGCTAATTTATCTATGGATCTTGCCTGCAACAGTTAACACTGTGGTGTCCCAATGGTGATTTTCTCTTTCTCTCGTGCCTTCTATATGTATTAATCAGAATTGTTCTCTACAGAAGGCTGTCCCTTCTTCTCCATTTATTTATTTAATCATTACTCATTTATATGCATATGGACATATGAATATTTATTTTATCCCAGAGGCCATAATACAATAATACTGTTACATACTTGGTTGCTGAAATCATTCCAGCTTTGGCCCCTGAGAGCTCTTTCAGGTTGGCTCTTGTGCCCTGTTGACATGCCTCATCCTTTTCTGAGCACTTTCCTACTTTTTGGCACTAAAAGATGCTACAGGCTCATCTTTCATTTCCCTGCCCCAGTCTTGGAATGAACTACTTCTCCAAGAAGCCCTGGTTCCTTTTATTGAAGAATGGCGTTTAGGAATCAAGATCTGGGTACAAGGTGTGCTCATTGCAACTGGGGTACCATTGCTTCTAGGACCTCTCAATGGACAGAGTTTAGAAATATACGTATGCATGCTAACTCATGAGTATACACCTATCTCTATTTATTTCTGTATCTTTGTGTGTGTGTGTGTATTACATATTTTAATGTACTTATGTTGATATTTGCATTTATTTATATGTAAACAAATTTGTTGGTTTTATTTATTTTATATTTATAATATTAAAATATATAATATAAATATATCTATATTTTAAAATAAGAGTTCATACCTGGTTCTAATTCAGCACAACTGGGTCTATCCTAGCGTTTCTTGGGAATGTTATTTAACAATTCTAAGTCTCACTTTCTTCTTCTATAAAATTAAAATTTTAACAATCACAGTTTAGGATCTTAGGGAGGCATGGTAGATTGTAAAAATAGTAGATTAAAAAAAGAGAAAGAAAGGGGCCGGCCTGGGGGTGTAGTGAAGTTTGTGTACTCCACTTGGGCAGCCCAGGGTTCCCCAGTTTGGATCCCTGGTGTGGATCTATAGACAGCTTACCAAGCCATGCTGTGGCAGGTGTCCCACATATAAAATAGAGGAAGACGGGCACAGATGTTAGCTCAGGGCCAATCTTGCTCAGCAAAAAGAGGAAGATTGGCAATGGATGTTAGCTCAGGGCTGATCTTCCTCAAAAAAAAAAAAAAAAACAAGAAAGAAAAGAGAAACAGTTCTTCCCTCATTGCATCCAAGCCCATCCTATATGATCTCCTCATCCGCCCATTAAGATCTGGAGTCTGTTTCCCCACCACTTAAATCTGGTTGACCGAGTGACCTGGCATTGGCCAATGGGACCTTAGCAAAGATGACACAAGAATGGGCACGAAAAGCATTTGGATATTGGGGCTTGCTCTCCAGCTGCTTAGAACACTGAGACCACCACATGGACAAGCCTGAGCTAGCCTGCTGGAGGATGAGAGGCCACGTGGACCGAGCCTAATCCTAGCGGATAGCCTGCCAACCTCCAGGCAGAGGAGTGAGGCCATTCTAGAGTTATCCAGCTCAAAACCAAGCCACCAGCTGATCCCAGACACAGGAGAGAGCCCAGCAGAGATCAAACAGCCCAGCCCAGGCGCAGAATCCTGCACTTTTTATAAGAAGTGGTTATTGTCTTCACCCACTGAGTTCTGTGGTGGTTTTGTTATGCAGCAAATGCTAACAAATAGTGAAGACATAGAGTTAATGTATGGAAAACAAATAGCACAGCATCTCTGTTCCAATCTCTTTTACTTTTCAATCAGTGCTGTTTTTAGTTAGAGATCTTACGTTTGAAAAAAGCTTCAAGTTCTTTTTCTCCCAAAATACCTTCTCAGCCCACCTAACTGAAAGAACTATATTCATGAACTGTCGGAACCAGTCCCTTGGACTGGATCATCACCCTTGGAAAGAACCCCTGTTAAAGTGTAAGGCTCTGTGTATTTATCAGTTCTCACCAAGGTGGAGACGGAGCTGAGTAGAAATGGGACATTAGGTAGAGTGAGCACTGTGGACCCTGGGGAATGGGAAGTCCTTTATCTGGTGTTGCCTAAGGGTACAAGGAGTCTGGCCTGGTGCAGAGTGGGAAAGCAGAAGAGTATCTAAGCAGGCCAAATTTAGCCTAATTAACAGATTTGCCTAGGGCTGACCCCGCAGCAGAAAGTGGAGCTCAGATTGTCTGCTCTCCTCCCACCAATAAGGTAATGATAAGGTTGAACCATCAGTTCTCAGCCTCATGGAGGAGACTCCCAAAATAGACGGGAGTTAGACAAAGAGGCCTGTACATTTCTTTCCTCCTCCAAGATTCCGTATTTCCTTAATGACCCCATGCATTTATTTAGCACAGTTTTTAATCCTTGCAAACAAAGTTAGTGCACTTCTATTTCTGCTCGTTGTGGTCATATTTCCTTTTAGTGGCGCAGGTGTGAGAACCATTTGCTGAGCTGACTCACAAAGGCACAGTGGCCATGTGGAGCAGTAGGACAAATGGCCACCACGTTCTAATGGGCTTGGTCACCTGGAGGAAGGTCAGCACTCTTAGCACAGCTGCCCAGCGTTGTCCTGGCATCCCAAGGAGGACGTAATCTATACAGCAACTCTTCATTAAGAACAAGCTCTCCCAGCTCAGCCACCCTTCTGCCCACACATTCAGGGGTCAGCGCAAACCTCTATTACTGTTGGGAGCAATTGCCCGTGACCAGATCACCACTGAGTCTCCCGTTCCTGGCAGCTGTGAAGTCACGTGAAGTTGTCAAAAGCCACAGCCAAATTTTGAGAAAGGCATTCCTTAGCAAACTTTATGACAAAACCCAATAAGCTTATTTGTCTCCCCGTATTAGATTTTAATCTTGACGGAATGAGTAAATGAGGAAGTTTGCATTTTTTGTACCAGATGCAAGGGACCCCATAGAAAACGGGCTGGGAACTTGACTTTGATGCTACAGAAGCTTTCACTACCAGTTTCTGGGTGTATCTGTGTGTGTGTGTAAAATACCAAACAGGAAATTTCCAAAAACAAAGAAAAGAAGGAGGAGGAGAAGGAGGAGAGAAAATAATAATACTTAGCCAATGTGTCATCATTTAGACAACAACCACTTCAACATTTGGTTAGTCCTATTCAGATTTTTCCCTCCCTGTGAATGGGTTTATTTTTTATTCCATACCGCTATTTATACTACATTATATTTGATGCTATAAAATTAAGTTTTTCACTTAATGTTATACCACAAGTATTTTCCCCTATTATAACAGTCTTTATTAATGTCAAACATCAGCTAGATGAAAAGCTATCAGATGACAGTTCTTATAGTTTATATACTCTTCAACTTTAGACATGTACATTGTTTGTAATTCTTTACTATTAAAACAACGTTGCAATGAAATTCTGGTATATCAAGCTGTTTATCTCCCTCTGTCCCATTACTGAGGATTCTACAGAGCCCCACCCTTGACTCATGTTAACCCAATGCCGTCACCATCCGCGTTCAGCACTGTTGATGCCTTGTATCGTGATGTGTCTTACCCGGGATCCATCTATGCCTCTTCTCTCAGTCGGTGCCTACAAACCTGAAGTGTATGGACTCAGGGCTCAATTTGTCGAAGGACCCAATCTTACGGGGATAAACGGATATTGATATCCCAGGTCTTTGAGCTTCACTGTCTTCGAACACTGATCAGTTGTTAGTGTCCATATGTGGTGCCATGTTGAGTAGGACTGTGAAGCCATATTGGCTCAATACAGAAGATTTCTGTGATCAATTATTAACATCAGTTGTGAATGAGAAACTAGAGGATGGCGGTCACATATATGCCATGCATCTCTTAGTATCCTGGTTTTGTCTGTGTGTAATATTTTCTTTATAGTTCCCAGAGACAAATTTTTTTTAAATGTATAAAATGTCAGTTAAAAGAAGGGGACAGGTGTGGACAGTGAAAGCCAGGTAACTGACTTTCTAGAAGCTTGCCGGGTGGTGTTTACTTTGGTGAGTTCATTAACCATGTGAATCTCGCCCTCAAGCTTGCTAACTCAGAAATTAGATTATGCCACCCCACCGAGAGCAGACCTTTCTGAGAGTTACAGACTCACAATAATCAAACTTATAAAGACTAATGTATAAATGAAGTAGCAAAATAATAATTTTCAAAGAGGACTATAATTATCACATAGTTTGAAATGCTCTTGTTAATTTGACCAAAAAGAGCAGTGTTTCCTTATAGGCAGAATTACAGGGACTGAGCCAAGTAAAATTATAAGTTACTTGATGGGCAAGTAATTGAAACAAAGGTCAGTTGGCCAGATGACTCAAATGCTTGGTTGCTTTGGGAGATAACAAGCCCAGTGCTTTCACCATAAGCTATATTGCACGCTTGTATTTGTTATTGGCCATCTCCCCGACTAGGATGAGGGAACCTTGTCTATCTTGTTCATTACTTCATCCCCCAGCCCTGGAGAGTGCCCAGGTGCGTAGAGGCCCTCAATAAGTATTTACTGAACCGAACAGTCTCAAAGCACCAAGTGACCCCAAACATAAAGTGATTCTTCATTTTCTCAGTGATGTGCCTCCCAACTTTTTGCCCAATTTATAAACTTTAGAGGATGTAGATGAAATGTTCAGGTTTTAAGATTTAATTTATTAATGTATTTTCACCAATAATGTATTCATTTTTAAATACTGGACTTTTTTTCCCATCTTTACATTTTATGAAAAAGTAATTTTACTCCAACTCTACGTGTTCATCTTCAGCATCATCACTGCAAGCTCTTTGGAGCCATCTAATAGAGTTTTCCAAAGCTAACAGTTTCATTTCTTCCCCCACTGTTGGAAACACCGAAGGTTTTGAATCCTGTGTGATGCTGGTCCTGCCATCAAGTGTGGCTTGAACTGGGTGCCCTTGTGTTTTTTCAAGGTGACTTTTCATTCTTCCGTCTGAACCACTTTGAACTCATTTCTTTGCTGAATGTCAGAGTGCAACCTTATGTACACCCAGTCCTGGGGCTGTCTACACAAAGGGAGAAGGGATCCTGTGGTAGCCATCTCCTAGATGGCCTCCATGTGACCCTGGCCTCCCGGATTTTATGTACTTGTGTAGTCCCTTCCTACTCTGAATGGGACTGACAGGAAGAAATGATGTAGCATAACTCTCGAGACTGGGTGACAGAAGACTCAGAAACTTGCTCTCTCTGGGATCACTCACTCTAGGGGAAGCTAGATGCCATGTTATGAGGAAGCTCAAGCAGCCCCATGGAGAGGCCCATGTGGTGAGGGACTCAAGCCTCCAGCTGACAGCCAGAACCAACTTGCCAGCCGTGTAAGGGTGCCATCTTGGAAGCAGATCCTTCAGTGCTTTCAGATGACTACAGCTGAAACTACACCCAAGCCAAACCTTCCAGCTAAACTGCCTGTAAATTCTTGACCCACAAACTGTATGAGATATTAAATACTTATTGTTGTTTGAAGGTACTAAATTTGGGAGTAATTGGTTACTCACCAGTATTCATATAGAGCCTCTTTGCACTGCCTACAGGATAAATAATCCAAGAGCTTAACTACAATTAGGCATCCCTAAATGTTTTCACCTGTGTCTTGAATTTAAACATTACACATTTGTGGACAGAAACTTTGACAAGCTAATGAATCTATTTTTCCCCCTGCACCTATCGCTTTCTCAAAAAGTTGTTGGCGACAAGCTTCTTTCACCTCACGATTAAAAGACATCTTGGAGATGAGTCAGATGGTGCACTTTATATCTCCGTTCTACCAAGTATTGACTTGTAAGGTCACACACAGGTAATTAGCAATGTATCTCATTTTTCCATCTGTTAAATGAGACGAATTCATTAATTCATGCAGTTAGTGTGGAATTTAAGGTCTGTAAGATGTTTCATTCAGTGCTACACATAGCCATGGCAAACACGTAGTAAACAGTAGGTGCTATTTTCATTATTTCAATTATTATTATTTAGTTAGTTAATGACAAGCAAAATCCAGAAATCCAGTGTCAACAAACTTTCCATAGCTCAATTTGCTAAACCCCTCACTGGTCTCCATTCTTCATGAATCCTTTCAACAGTGAGGTGGAATCTTTTGTTGTTCTCATCAAGAATTTTATCTAAAAACCTGCAATACTTCTCCTTCTCAGGTGCATAGGAGGGGAGGAAGAATGCTTCTAAAGTAATTGAGCATGAGGCTGGACCGGTAGCACAGTGGTTAACTGCTCATGTTCCGCTTCGGCGGCCCAGGGTTCGCTGCTTCAGATCCCAGGTGTGGACATGGCACCGCTTGGCACGCCATGCTGTGGTAGGCATCCCACGTATAAAGTAGAGGAAGATGGGCACGGATGTTAGCTCAGGGCCAGTCTTCCTCAGTGAAAAGAGGAGGATGGCAGCAGTTAGCTCAGGGCTAATCTTCCTGAAAAAAAAAGAAATAAAGTAATTGACCATGCACTCCAAAAGGGTGGTGTGGATGTAGCTGGCTTCCTGTTTTGAAGCCCAGCTTGTAAGCATGTGTGTACATCCCAGGGAGGTTTCTGCTGAATGGAGACATGCCATGAACAGTCCTTAGTGTAATAACTCAACAGCAAACCCCTCACAGTAAGTCTGCAGGTAAAATGGACACTGATGTCCCTCTGTCATATGAAGATTCAGACACTGATGTAATTTAAAATGCTTTCAGTATTATGGATGCAAACATATGCCTTTTTATTTCTCATTGAATTTCCAGAATATTCGATCTAAAAATAAACAGAGGAAATGAAAAATAGAATTGTCTATTATGCAACCACCTAAAGACAATCACTATTATCACTTTGCTATATCCCCTTCTAGATTTTTCTGAGTATATACATGATTGTTTTCACATAGTAGTGACTTTGCTGGACACTTACGTCATTTTGTATCCTGATCCTTTTTTCTCAATTAAAATTATAATAGTGAACATTGTTCTTCTTTCTACTCTCTTTTTCAAATTGCTTATGATGAGCTTGTATTATATCATACTGAAATTTAATTTTATTTTAAGGAAAATGAAAAGACGTTATCATGCGGTAACTTCATTTATTATTTGCATGCAGTCGATCAAAAAGCATCCCTTTGTTCAGCAAAATAAAACCCTTAAGTCTTTTAGCATTGAATGTTTGAAATTCTCGTGAAATAGATTCTAATTTGGCAATGAATCCGGGAGATAAAGAAGACTCTCATTTAGGTAAAGTTGGTAGCTTTCTAAAATATTTATTTAGTTAATATTTTACTTCCTGTCTGTGCACCTCTAAAACTGTAACACTTCACAGAAAAGCAGTAGAAATTGCTACATTGGGTTAAGATTAACACCTAACAAAATTGTATTGGCTAATATTTGAACAGCTTTGTTTTTTTAACGAAACTTTAAATGTGGGTTATAGATTTTTGTTTTCTTAGTGAACTAGCAGCTTCTCAAATTTGGACTTCATTATTTCATTTAAAGGATCAGTCTGTTGTGTCTTAAATAAGTCAGGACTATGACTGACAATCTCCCTAGAAAGATTAAGCAATTCGGGGTGATGGCCCCCCCACCCCCCAATTATTGCCTTTGTTCTTACAAGTGTGTTTAAATCCACTTCTGTTAATTTACAATTTGAAAGGTGGGTGAGGAGCAGAGTTTGAAAAATAGATTACTGTCTTCATTAATACAGGTTTGACCTACAAAGTCTTCACGTACTTAATGATTAAAAACCAAAGTACTAAATAATAAATTATAAGAATTTATAGGAGTCATCATCTTGAAATTAGCTTACTGAATGTTCTTATCATAATAAATCTGAGTGGGTGTCTAATTTAGTGTTAGCTGACTAAAATTATATGTTGCGGGCAGGAAAAAAAACACTTTTGTTTGAAGACAAATGCAGTGAGTTTAATCACAGGTGATCTGAAAGGCACCTATCTTTCCCTATGTTCACTTCGCAGAAACTTTGGAGAAACTGGTTGAATGAAGATCGATTCCAATTTGTAAATCTGGCAGACAATAAAATTTCCCCAAGCACTCCAATGATGTTTGTGTTAACACTTCCCGTGCAGAGCTGTAGCCCCTCAGAATCTAGAGACTGAGCTCACAGAACAGGGAAGACAACCTGCGCCCTCCCCAGTTCAAGTCAGCACAGACCATCATTTTCGAGGCGGAAGGGTGTTTTTGTCTGTTGGCAGAAGGTAGAAGAAAGACAGGCACCATCTCTCTCCCCTTCTCTGTCTCCGTGCCTGGCACCGTGTGTTTCAAAAAGGGTATTTCTATCCACTCGACAATTACTCACTGAGCTTCACCCTGAGTCAGTCAGATCCCGTGCTAAGCCACTCCTTACCCTGAAATAGCTCAGTCTTTTATGGAAGGCAGACTTGGGAACAAATAAATTAAAATGAGTTTCCTACAGAAAAATAGGTGCCTATACAAGGCACCCAAGAGGGAATGGCTAGCTTTATCTCCAGTGGGGCACGGTGGGTAAGAGGGAAAGTTTCTTCCAGAAGAGGTAAGATAAATAGGAGTTTATTAAGGGGAGAGAGTATCCAGGGAAGATGTTCTTGTAGAGGGATGATGCATGTGAAAGGTGTGCAAGCATGAGACAGTCTGTCTAGGCCACTAGAAATACTATTGTTGGGGCAACAGGGGCCAGAACAGAGTGATGGAGGACAATGTTAAGGACCTGGGCAGGGACCACATGGTGAAGGGCCTTGCAACAGGCCTAGACTTAGTTTTATGGACGATAGAGAGGCAACGAAGGCTCTAGAGCAGGATTGTAGTGACTTTATGTTGAAGCAGAAATGGAATAACCCTCTTCCAGGTACCATGAGAAGCTGGCATATAATTCAGTAGGTTTTTTTTTTTCAAATTTGATATCTTATGAGATAGAATAGGAGAAAAAATATATGTGCACACACATATTCAGCGCACTTATATACATCATATACGTAAATAACTTACCCCAAATATGCAAAGAGCTTTTGCAAATCAATGTGACCCTCTCAATAGAAAAATAAGCAAAGTTAATGAACAAGAAATGTATTGAAGAAAATTGAGAAACATGAAAAAAGCTTCAATCTTATTTTTAATTTGTGGAAATTAAACAACGAGATACCATCTTGTACCATGACATTGACAAAAGTTAAGAAGAAAGATAACTTCTACGTTGGTGAGAGTGTAGAGTATAAACAGTATAAAAAAGAAAAGTTGTCCCAAATCTGGTCTGGAATAGAACTTTTTGTATGGTGTAATTCACAGCCTTATTCCTAAATTGCTTAAGCAATTTTCTGATAAACTTTAATGGGATTAAGACCTGTTCGGAAAAATCAGTCACCCACCTACCCAGCTGACTGTCAGTCAAGAGTGTAGCAACCTTAAACCAAATATTCTTTTCTTTTTGTATCTAGCCTAACATTGACTATCTTATCACTCCATTTCCCTATAAAATGTCTCCAGCAAGAGAGAATCTTTGAATTGATCTGCTAGACGTCTTTTCCCTTGTAGTAAAATTACAATAAAACTTTGATTTGTGCTCATAAGTAGACTTTCTAAAAAGTTTTCCTTAACAGGGAAAAAGAACATACACTACAGTTGTGTGCCACATAGTGATGTTTTGGTCAATAACGGACCACATATACAATGGTAGTCCCATAAAATTAGTACCATCTAGCCTAGGTGTGTAGTGGGCTATCCCATTTAGGTTTGTGTAAGTGCCCTCTCCGATGTTCACGTAGAATGAAATCACATAACACAATTGCCTAATGACACATTTCTCAGAATGTATCCCCGTTGTTAAGCGACATATGATTGCATTGAAAGGAGCAAAAATTGTTTTTGGTCATTTTGGAGAGGAAGGTGGCAGTTTCAACCCAAATTAAACATCCCTTTTGATTGAGCAATTCCATTCTGGACCAGAAAATACAGAAATACTTGAATAAATAAGTGTAAGATCTCCCAATTAGAAGAATCAATGATATTTTTTAGCATGATCTTATGTGTATATGCACACACATATATATATCTATATACACACACATTTATTTATTTAACCTATGAATTCTGAATTCCTATCAATAAGGTAATGTTTGGGGTACAGTTTTTCCAAAATTTTAAATACCACATAGCCAAAAAAAAGGATATTAAAGAAATGGATCTAAATATGCATATTATGGATTATATATACATGTATACACACACACCTTTGTAATATTTACCCATGATATAATGTTGAGTAAAAAAAGCAAATTGCAGAATACATATATCATTAGACCTTTTTCTTTTTTAACAAAGCTATACATGTGCATGAGTGTTTTGGGGTGTATTTGCATATGCTTATGGTGTGATCTGGGATTGCAATATAGACAGTAAGTGTTAACAGTGATAACCCCTCGACAGGAAGCATGGGAGATAAAGTTTGTGGAGAAGGGAACTTCATTTTTTTGTTTATGTAATTCTGTCGTGTTTGAATTTTTTTTCCCATCGACATGTACTATTTTTGAAATTAGAAAAAGAGGGAAAAAGATCTAGATTGCACACATTTGACTGATGAAGTGGCCCCTGGAAGACAGGACCCTCTAACATTCTCATACCGGTCTGAGACACAGAGACCAGGCCAGCCTTGCAGAGAAGCAGCATGACCTGACCAGGAATCAGTTCAACTGCCTTCAACTGTTTGTTTCCCCAACAGAAAGCTTGGGCCGAGATTCGAGGAAAGGGAAGTGGAAAAGCAGGTGTAAATTTCATTTTTTTACCCCCTGCTGATCCCGCCCCCCTCCCCCCTGTGCCCCTGCAGTTTCTAATTAATTAGAAGCGTGATGCCTCCCAGAAAAGAGCAGGCATACCTTTGGGAATCTCACCAGGAAGAAGTGGGTCTTGCGGTGGAAAGGGAAGCTTTTTTTAGTATTAAAAATTAATTAAAAATGGAATGTGTTAAAGCTCGAGTTTTATCTTTAGCACCCCTTCCAGAGGGCCAGTGGCTGTTGGTAAAACTTCAAATTCTTTCTGTCTCTATAGATTTGGTTTTAGGGAAATTACCTCAGCGGTCAGCATTTTATGTGTCAGTCCCTAAAACTCACGATGCTCTGTGATTTTGTTGGGTTGGGAGAAGGGAGAGGAATATCTTGCTCAAAAATCTGTCCATGGCCTCCTGTGTCAGAGGATATAACAGCTGGGAAATAGAACTTGATAGTTACCCATAGTTCTTTTCAAAGGATAGACATTGACAGTGATTTTCAAAGGAAGAAAACCAGTATGGGGCAATTTAAGGTGATGTAACATTGAAAAGTTCCTTTTTTCTTTTTAAAGACAGTATTTGTATCTCCTGTTTTCACTTACATATAAACAGGTGGTCTCCAAGTAAACACACTTTTCTCTTGCTTGAATGGGAGATCATAATGAACTTGATGAGTATGCTGCCATATCCTGACAGCTGTAGCAGATAGCACTAATGGTTTAGCTAAGTAGCATTTCCATGAGTAAATTTTTCAGTTAATTCTCAAAAGAGAAATTGTAATAATTCCCAGCCACACATTAGTGTTATTAACAAATATATGAACTTTTAGCTGGGGTTGTGGGATCCAGGGTAGCTCCCATCCTTACCCCATCCTCGTATCCTAAAATGAAAGCTCCGTTAGTGTAGAGATTTTTGTCAAGTATTTATTTCTATTATGCTATTATTTCTACTGTACTCTTTTAACTGTGTGTCAATTCCACCATAGTAGGTGCTCAGTGAATATTTGTGAATGAATGAATGGATGAGTAAGTGAATAGCTGTCTACTTTTGTGAAAGTAATTGAAGAATTCCCACGCTTTGTACCCTTTGTTTGTACAACCTGTCTTCTGGGCACCTCTGATCCATATTTTGATGGTTAACATAAGACCTAGGATATAGTGGGCACTTGATGAAATTCGTAATGAATTGGCTAAACTTTGATTCATGCATTTACACAAATTGTCTGGCATTCAAAAAAGAAAAAAAATGGAACACCTGTCATGTGCCAGGCATTGTTCTATGACATAAAGACACAGCAAAAAAGAAAGTTCCTCCCCTCATAGACCTTACATTATCATGGGGAAAACAGGCAACAAACAAAACATAAATATTTAATATAATTTCAGGTAACAAAACATGCTAACAGGACGTGTTCTCCCAGTCAGTGCTGCCAAATATCTATTCTTTAGTGCTCTGCCACACTGACAAATCTGTGGACATTCAGGAAAAATCTCTGGAAACCAGCTAAACTTAGGCAGCTATAATGACCCATCATAGATTGTTGAGGAAGATTTTTCTCTCAAGATTTATCTATCTATCTATCTATCTGTTTATATTGTTAAGAATTATGTTTGGATCCTTCTGTCCATTTACTTATTTATATCTTAAAAGGTAAAAATATTTATGGAAGATGACAGAAAGCATAATTAACCCCCACCATCCCATCACCCAGCTTCAATAGCCATCACATGTGGCCAGTTGTTTTATCTCCACCCCCACCCACTTCCCCTGTGTCTGATATTTTACAGAAGCAAATCGAAGATATTATATCTTTTTATCAATAGATGTTTTATTATGAGTCACTATAAAGTAAGGGCGCTCCAAAATAAATAAATAAATAACTACAATATCATTATCATACCCCAAAAATAACACCAATTCATTAACCTCATTGATTATCCAGTGAAAGATCGTATTTCCAATTGTCTCCTAAATATTATAAATGGCACTTTCTTTTTTTTTTTACAGTTGTTTGCTTGAATCCCCAGGTTTTTTTCCTTAACTCATCTCTTTCTTTTGATTTTTCAAAAGTTGGTTGAGCTTGGTCTTTAAGAAATCTGGAAATTGTTGAAATAAGGAAAGAAGTAAAGAAATTAAATGCACCATGTCTCCAAGTTTCCATATTTTTTAGTTGAAGTTGTAGCATTCAGTTCAAAGCCAGAATTGCTTTCTGGTAGTAATGTTTTGAGTACGATTTGGTCATTGTTAGCATTGGTGGTTGTGTTTGTGTACAGTCAGGGTTCTCCAGAGAAATAGAACCAATAGAATATATATATGATTTATTGTAAGGAATTGGCTCACACAATTATGGAGACCAGAAAGTCTAGACCCTGGAGAGCTGATGGTGTAGTTCCACTCCATGTCTGAAGGCCTGAGAAGCAGAAAAGCCAATGTTCTTAGTTCCAGTCCAAGTCTGAGTTCAAGGGCAGGAGAAGACCAGTGTCCCAGCTTGAAGACAATGAGGCAGAGAGAGTGAATTCTTCCTTCCTCTGCCTTTTATTCTGTTCAGGCCTTCAACAGTTTGGACAAGGCCCACCCACATTGGGGAGGGCAATCTACTTTACTCAGTCTGTTGACTCAAATGTCAATCTCAACCGGAAACACGCTCACAGACACACCCAGAAATAATGTTTAACTGAACATCTGGGCACCCTATGGCCCAGTCAAGTTGGTATCACAATGGTGATGGGGAGTAAGATCTAGCTTGGAAATAATGGGCAAGTATTCCAAGCACATATTCCCCTTGGTAGGTTTCTTTATCAAAGAGGCAGCTCGAGAATCTCTAAGCCAAGTGTTCTTAACTATGGACCTTGAAGAAGGGCCCTTGGGTGTCCTAAATCCTCTGAAATAATATGCAACATTATAACCCATTTGCAGTTTCCTGGGAAGAAGGTCCTTGTCTTTAATCAGACTCTCTAAGGGTCCATTGGCCCCTGCAGACTTGGTATCACTGCCTGAAGCCATCGTTAGCCTGAGTGACCTTTCAAGTTTGTGTCTGCCTCATGTGAGGAGGGCCTAAGAGCGCATCTCCTGACTGTGAGCTCTGTCTAGGTAAAGTCTAAGTCTGGTTTATTTACTCAGTGTCCCTGGAGCCCAGGGCAGCGCCTTGCACACAGCAGGTATTCAAGAAATATGTATTGAACCAGCCGACCAACCAACAAATGAATAAATAAACAAATGGTCACTGTATTAGTTTTTTATTGCTCTATACGTGAATTATCACAGATTTAGTGGTTATAGCAGGTTGAATGCTATATATCTTCAAAAAGTTGTGTCCACATCCCATAAATGTTATCATGCAATATATGGCCTATTGTATCTGGTGTCTTTCACTTTGTGTAATGTTTTTGAGGTTCATCCACAGTTGTGGCATGTGTGAGTACTTCATTCCTTGTAGGACTGAGTAATATTCCATTGTATGGATACACCGCTAGTTTATCCATTCATCTGTTGATGGACGTTTGTGTTGTTTCCACCCTTTGACTAATGTGACTAGAGCTGCTCTGAATGTGCAAGGTTTTGCTTGAACACCTATTTTCAATTCTTTGGGGTGTATATATCTAGAAGGAGAATTGCTGGGTCATCGGGTAATTCTGTTTAACTTATTAAGGAACCTTCTTATTAATTTTTGATGTAGGATATTTGAAGATTATACCAAATGGAGCCTTTTTACATGACAGAATTTTCTTTTCTTTTTTTTTTAAGATGGGAGTTTTCACACTCCTCAGGATCTTAGGATAAAAACAGCCGGACGAATACTAATTTGATCTTGCCTTGGAAGGAGCAGACTCAGCAGCACTCTGCTGTGTCTTTGCCACAATACTTGTCCCCTGGACCTCCCCATTCATGTGGCAGTGTGAGGTCACCTCCATGACATCTATGTAGACCTTTGGACATCCCAGTGTCTGAATGAGCATCCTGACCTGGTGGATGTGGTTTTTGAAAACAATGCTGGGCACAGCCAGCAGAACATAGATTTAGGCTGTGGTTATTGAGGTCCCCTAGGCACAGCTCTGAGATTCCTTGAGTAGGATGACTTTTTAAAGGTCAGGATCTGAAACATAGGGGATGAGCCCTGAACCTTGGATGAATAAAAATAGAGTTGTGTTGATGTTTTTCTCAAATTCCGTTTTGTGATAGTAATGTTTTAATATGTAAAAATAAACACGTACATTTTAAAGTAACAGGGATCATGTGTACCTGCAGATGGAAGTGTGTTTAGCAGTGGGGTTTCAGATGCTATCAGTTTTTTTCCTCAACTTCGATTCAAATCCTGACTCTTCCTCTTCCCGGCTGAGGATTTTGACAATTTTTAGATGCTCTCTGAACCTCAATTTCATTTCCTACAAAAAGCAATACAAATTTATGCTTCCCAAGATTGCTGTGAGGATGAATTGAGGCAAGATATGTAAAAGTGCAAAGAATTGTGCCTGGCCAAAATAGGTGCTCAACAAATCATATCAATTTTTTAAAATAATAATGTCTTTGTGTGTGTATGTGTGTGTGTGTGTGAGAGAGGAAGATTTACCCTGAGCTAATACCTGTTGCCAATCCTCCTGTTTTTTTTCCCGAGAAAGATTAGTCCTGAGCTAACATTTATGCCAGTCCTCCTCTACTTTGTATGTGAGATCCCTCCACAGCATGGCTGATGAGTGCAGTAGGTCTGTACCCAGGATCTGAACCCGGGAACCCCAGCCTGCCAAAGCAGAGTGTGCTGAACTTTAACCACTCAGCCACAGGGCTGGCCCTCAGTGTTTTTGTTTTTTTTTTTTTTTTTACAGTTGAAGGTGATAGCGTTCCATGCAGAAAGCAAAACACAATTACAGCATTCACAGTGTCCGTGAGTCAAAAACACACCAGGTTGTTCCAAGATGCTGAGTCTAGTTGGAAGTGTTCAGTTCTTCAAAACAGTGATAAAATTGGTCTCTTTGTCTTCCATTACATAGATTTTCCATCTAGCTCCTGGTTGAACTTTTGTTTAATACCTGTATCATGAAAACACCCAAAAACCCTTCTGCCCGTCTCCGTTGCAGTGACGTAAGTCAGAGCCTGCAATTTCACAAGTGCCTTGCTGTGCTTCCGGAGTCTGCTGGAGGGAGCCACGGTCAGATTTCTAAATGGTCATTTCAGCCTCCCTCCCTTTGGGGGCCTGAGACATGATTACCCTGCAATAGTTGTGACTCCCTCATTAAAGGAAAGCTGTAGCAAGGGAAAAAACGTTGAGACTGATCAAGACGTGCCATGCGATTTTTTCTTGCGCGTCAGCTGTGTGGGTGCCCCTTGTTCCTCTCTCCTTCATGTTAATAAAATCAAGACCAGTTGCTGAAGCTATGAGCCATCAATAAAAGTTAATGTACCACAGGAAATTGGAAGGGGAACACAATCACTTAGGTGTTCAGGGCCACCAAGCTCCCCGAGCGTCCCCTGTGAGCTGGTTGGCTCCTGGCAGTGTATTTGTTGCCCTGGCTTGCAACTTAGCATTATTTTTCCAAGTAAATGGCAGAGCCTGCAGATCAAGGACATTGGCAGTAAACCAGGAATAGACCGTTCCTGGCCGTGGGCTATCCAGCAAAGTGGGGGCAGTCTGTAATGTACCTCGAGGTAGGACTGTAGCCAAATCACTGGTGGTTCAAGATTTTTTTCAAGTGATAGAGTCAGCTGGTGACCACACTCAGAGGCTAAGCATGCACCATCAGAGTTTGGGAGCAAACTCTTTCTTTGGTCTAAAGATTCAAATCTGTCCCCTGGCTACAGGCTGCGTAAATGGTACAGCCAAAAGGTTTCAAATTTGTGTTTTGTCATAAAGGCTCCTACGGCAGGCTGAACCTAGTCCTTGACTCTGAGTTCGGCAAGGAAGAAGTCTTGGGTAAATGTTCACAAGTGAAGAAGGGCTTATGGCATTATGTGATGGGCTCGCTAAGAGTGGCTAGTGATGAGGAGTGGGTCAATGACAAGAAGGGTGGAGAGGATGAAACGGAGAAAACTGCAGATAGTCTTCCCTGCTACTACTCAGAGGGGATAAAGCAAGAGTTTTAGGTATAAAGGAAAACTGAGTGGACATCGTTGCTTGGTTAAAATTAAAAAGAATACCGTCCCTGTACCTTTTATATTTATTGATACCCTCTTTGTTCTAGAAATGAATTTGAGGTTTGGTAGAGCCCTTTACATACATTGTCTCACTCAGTGACTTTCATAATCTATAGCTATTATGGTTTCCAATTTACGGATAGGGAAACTGAGGCTCAGAGAAGTTAAAAGTGTTACTTAAAGTCCTAGACCTGGTAGATGGGAGCTGTGAGTTGTAGAACCAAGTTTCTCCTCTGGGGTCCTTTCTGACCTTCTCTCTGCCACTGTAAAATGAATTCCAGGCCACCACACCTCCACTAGAATGGCTCTAATCAAGACTGACCTCACCAAGGGTCACGAGGATGTGGAAGACCTGGAACTCTGAGCCACTGCAGGTGGGAATGTAAAATGGCACAGCCACTTTGGAAAACAGTTTGCCAGTTTCTTAAAAACTTAAACATACACATATCATGTGACTCAGCAATTCCACTCCTAGGAGTCTACCTAGGAGGAATGAAAGCATATGTCCATGCAAAGGCTGGCATGTGAAAGTTCCTATCAGCGTTATTCATGATAGCCAAACACTGGAACCAGCCCAAATGTCCGTCAACTGGTGAGCAGATAAACAAAGCTGGTATAGGCATATGATGGAATACTACTCAGCAATAAAAAGGAGCTAACTACTGATACATTTAATAACCTAGATGAACCTCAAAGACAGTACACTAAGACGCCAGTTGCAAAGACCACATACTGTATGATAATGTTTATATGAGATTTCTGGTGAAGGTCAAAACTATAGAGACCAAAAGCATGGCTAGGAACAAGTGGGAGGATTGACTGAAAATGAGCGTAGAGAACTTTTTGGGGTGATGGAAATATTCTAAGACTAGAGTGTGGTGATGGTTGCACAACTGTATAAATTTACTAAAAGTCATGAAACTACATACTTACAATGGTTAAATTGTATGGTGTGAAGATTAGACTTCAATAATCATTAAGAAATGAATTCCAGGACCATTAAGTCAGTTGACTGAGCCAATATCTAGAGGGACGTAGGAACATTTTCACTAAAGGTATTTAATAAGCCAAACTCTGCTACCATCTGTCTACCAGTTTAGTAGGAATTACTCTGAGGTTGAAGGGGAGAAGAGAGGGTTGGAATGAACAACAGCTGAGAAGGGATGCCGATGTGAACATTCATAGGCTCTGACACACTACATACACCCAAAATTAACATGCCCCACACCCTTAAATAGTGGGGAGGAAATAGCTGTAGCTACTCTGGTGCATATGTAGCCTGGTTCTCTCATTCTTTTTTAGTATGTCTTCACATCCATAAGAAATTTGCACTTCTTTTTTCTTTTCCATTAAAACACACCTGCACACATACACGCACGCACACAAGTAAAAAGTCAAGAAAATAAAACCAAGAAAGGAAGAAAATAAAAATGATCCATAATCCTATCACTCAGAGATAGCCATTACAAATATTTTTATTTATTTACATTAGTTTGGATTATATTAGATTGTAATTATCTATAAACTAGTATAATTAAAATTATATATAAATTTTAGTCAACCATCTGCTGTCTTCTTAGTGCCCTATGGGATCTAGGATGAGTGGAATCCAAGCCTTGCTTGGTCCTGAGGAAGCCAGTCTAAACAGAACTCTACCCTGGCACCCTGCTGGAGTGGCTGAACACACTCAAGGGTTAGAAGGATTACAAAAAGGACCGGGGGTGGGTTCTGACAATCTTCAGTCACTCCCAGATGTGCCCACTTACGGAAACATCCAAGCTGCGAGGTTTCCATACTCACGAAGATGTTTTGTGGTTTACATCCTTATCTTACGATTGCCTGGACCATAGCTATCAGCACAGGTTTATACCCAACAAGTATGCACATCCTTCCCTCTCACCTCACCCAGTAACAGTCAAGATCAAGGGTGCAAAATAGGACATTTCATGACTCAAGTCTGGTCAGTTTAAATGGCCAGTTGAAGGGGTGTGTTGAAAGGGATTTTGAAGTGGCACATGGGCTCTTTGAGAAAGGATGTCGTGACAGGTCACAGATTCTGCTGTATTTTTGTGGATGCGGGACGTGGCGGCCTACTTACAATAATCCCCTACCTGGATTTAGATGAACTAGTGCTGCACAGTGATAGATGTTTACTTTGTAAGCAAAGAAGAATTGCCCCCAGATAGCCTCTTAGCAGAGCCAACGGCCAGAGGGGGAGAGACTCAGTCATCTTGCTTTGGAGTGAGGTAGTGTCTCTATATTTATTTCCATCTTACAGGGTCTCTTTTCCAAATAATTGAGGGGCTACCACATTTGGAGAACATGGTCTTTGTCATTTACATCTCCATCCCAGGAGTCTGTGTTTATTGGGTTTCAAGGGTTTGAAAGCTGAGTGACACAGATCAAAGTCTCCTGGACTGATCTTGTCAGGGGACTTCATACACCCACTACAAATCATAGATCAAAGTATCTGTCTGTCACCTGTCCATATGGAAGACCAGGTCTAAGTGCTTTGTCAGGGCATGACTTCAACATCAACCAGGGCAGGGGAAAGCCCTTTACTTCTCTTAAACCAGAGGCTTTCTGGAAGGCAGGTGATAGGCGTCCTGAGGATTTTCTCGGGGCTGACCTGGTGGCATAGTGGTTAAGTTCTCATTCTCAGCTTTGGTGGCCCAGGGTTTGCAGGTTCGGATCCCGGGTGTGGACCCAGCACCACTCATCAAGCCTTGCTGTGATGGCGTCCCACATAAAATAGAGCAAGATTGGCACAGATGTTGGCTCAGCAATAATCTTCCTCAAACAAAAAGAGGAAGATTGGCAACAGATGTTAGCTCAGAGCCAAACTTCCTCACAAAAAAAAAAAAAGATTGTCTCCATATACATCCACAACTCTGGTTTCTGTCTTGCTTGATGACAATGACACCATTTCTTTTCGACTAAATGTGTAGACATATGTCACATCTGTCCATTCTAAGAATCATAAGCTTTTATTTTAAAAAAATCTTAACTATTTATATTTTAGAATAATTTTGATTAAAATAATATTTAAAAAGAACAATATTTATTAGCTTTTTGAAACTTGATGTATGTGGCTTTAATACATTTCACTAATTTTAAAATGCAAATAATTTTCCTAATATTTCAGAGAATTGTGTCTCATATAAAGCCCATATTCTATATGTATACACAACAATTTTGCAACAATTTTAATTAAAGGTATAACTACTTCTCTATATTAAAACATATATCTTCACATATAAAGCTATATGTAAGTTCAGAAACATAAGTTTTCCACATTTTAGAGTCCTAGGGGCCCATTAGGGAACATTTCCTATGACCTTCCCATTTTACAGCTGTGAATACTGAAGTCCAGGCTTGAATGGCTTACCATCATGGTGATGGCCAGGACAGACATGGTGTGTTCCGATTTACGATTCAGTACTCATTTTTCTGTATCAGAGTGTCTCTATATTATTTAGAAATAAATCTGGTCTGTTACATATCTAATGGTCCCTCCTCTTCTCTTGTCATCTCCATCCTCACCCCCACCAATCTAGTCAGTGCTTATAAATCTGAAGCTGTCTGCCTGATTCTGCCTGAATAAGACCTCAAAAGTCTCAAGTGTTTCACCATCCAGGGTCCCATAAACTCCTGGTTATGGTTAATTCTTCAGTGAAATTAATTTCAAGCTCAAACAATCAAAAACATGACCCCCAATTGCACATAGAGGCGACTCAGTAAATATTTGTTGAGTATTGAGTGAACGCACAATTGGCACTTCTTCACCAAACGTAACAATTTCCAACATTCCTGGGGCTTTTTTTTTTTTTAATGAGGCAGCCAGGAATAATAACCCCAGCTGCTGTCATGAGACAGGAAGAGAGGAAATCTCTTCCCCTGTGGCTTTGTCCCTGTTCTTGTCACCTGTATGCACTGCTGAACTTCCTGAATAACCATTCCTAGCGGCTGGAGGCGGGAGGCTGAACTTGAGCCTGGATGCCTGGATGAAAGCCTCTTTGTGGTGTTTGCAAAACACCAGGGGATCACCGAGGAGCGGTTGGCACAGGTTTGATAAGCTCACTCCTGGGTCTACCACACCTTCTGATGCTTCTGCACCTGGGTGGTCCAAGGTGAGTCCTGTCAGCCACAGGTGACACCAGCCTGGAAGGAGCTAGTTCACCCTTGAGCAGCTCTGGAGCTGTGGTGAGAGTCCCAGTTAACCCCAAATTGAGGCTTTACCAGGAAACAGATCAGGAGGCAGGCTCTAGAGAAATGGCTGTTACCAGGGGCTGCCCAGGTCACTCCCTTCTAGCCCCTCGACCTGTTTTCAGTCATATCCTGGGGAGACCCTGGCTGTGGCCTTGCAGCGCTTATGCAGAATTCCATTCTTCAAAGGCCAACTGGCAGGAAGGAAGCCATCTGTGAACCATGGCGTGAATCTCCATCAACCCTACTAACCAGCCTTTAAAGTGTGTCCTAAGACATTCTATTGCATATCCTGCCTGATGAGGAATTAAAAGGAAGAAAAGGGGAGCTCTTGCATTCATAACTGCAGGTGCTCCCAGAGGCAGTATGGTGAGGCAGTAACAGCGCAACCTCCAGAATCAGGCTGCCTGGGTTCGAATCCCGGCTCCACTGTTACTCACTGTGAGAGCCTGGCAAAATTACTTCATCACTCTAAGTCTCGGTTTTCTCATAAGTAGGATGGGGGTAATAAAATAATGTAGGGAAAATGCCTGAGTATTGCAGAGTATGCACTCAACAATTTTGGTATTAAAGCTATTACTAATGCCATAATTATGAAAATAGCCACCTTGTAAAGGGAAGCCAGGTGTAAAGGTGAGACACTGAGTTAGAGAGGAGAATAAACAGAAAAACCTGGCGTCTGTGTCCTAGAACAAGTGCATTAAACTCTCTGAGCCTCAACTTCCTTGTTTGTTTTTCTTCTAAAAGTGAATGTTAACTAAAATACCATGGGGCACATGGTAGGAATTCAGTAAGTCCCCATTTTCTTTCTCTCATTCTTCTTTTTTTTTTTAAAGATTGACAGCTGAACTAACAGCTGTTGCCAATTTTCTTTTTCTTTTTTCCTTCTTCTTCTCCCCAAAGCTCCCCTCAGCCCCCAGTACATAGTTGTATATTCTAGTGATAAGTGACTCTGGTTGTGTCATGTGGGACGCCGCCTCAGCTTGGCTTGATGAGCAGTGCCATGTCCGTGCCCAGGATCCAAACCAGCGAAACCCTGGGCCTCCAAAGTGGAGCGCGCGAACTGAACTAGTTGGCCAGGGGGCTGGCCCCTCTTTCTCTCATTCTTTTACTCATATCTCCCAGTTGCTTGGAGCCAACACTGGAGGCTACGGACATTCACTGTCCCCAGTGCTCTCTAAGCTCCTTTTTCTTCATCTTCCAAAGGTGCCGTCTTGGCTGTTATTACAGTGTCAGTGTTTACTGCACACACAAATCCACTTAGACCCTTCTGTTTCTTAATTTGAGTGTTGGTTACATGGGTGTAATCAGTCTGTGAGAGATTTGAGATGTGCCCTCAGTGTATGTGTACTTTTCTGCATGTATATTATGCTTCCATAAAAAAGATTTAACAGATTTATTTTAGGTAGAGAGATTCGAATATCATTAGCTACTGACTTGTGGCTCTTAATTGAAATCAAGAAGGGGCTAGCTCCTATTACCAGAATTCTGGTCGTCACCTTTCAAATTTACTGTCTCTTCGCACAGATTTTTTTTTAAATAGTTGCACAAATATTGACATCTAGCAGAAGTGGTAGGGATGCAATTTGTACAGCCAATTGCAAATTTAGTCTTTGGGTGGTATCCATTCATTTAGAATATTTGGAGGGCTCCCTCTCTTTCCCAAACCCTGTGTTTAGACCCTGGGAATATATCAGGGAGGGCTACTGCAGATAAGGTCCCCATTCTACTGCCACTAGCAAATGCATAACATATTACCTAGAGCAATAAGCATTCTAAGTGTTCCAAAGGTAAAGAAAGAGACTCACGAGAGCATGAGGAAGGACCCCTAGCTATCAGGAAAGGGGGCCCTGGGATGGGGCACATGAACAGAGAGCTGAAGCCTGAGCAGACATGATCTCCGGAGAGTGAGGGCCAGGGAGTGGGGGTAAGGCGGATCAAGAGAAAAAACGGCATTTGCTAAAGCTTTAGAGTCCAGCCCCACTGAATTGCAGTCCTGGATCTGTGTTCTACCAACTGGGTCACTTTCAATGAATCACTGAGGCTCTCTGAGCCTGAACAAGTGCCTGCCCGGGGCCTGCCACAGTGCCTGGCGTGCAGGGAGAGCCCGGTGATGTTAACAGCAAAAGGTGTCTGGGCACTCTCCACTCGGGGTTCAGATGGCAAGTGACTGACAGACATTGGTGAAAATTGAAATGCCTTCAGCTGTGTCTGCACATATAATTTTTTTCTTTCTTTTTTGGCTAAACGTAGTGACTTAGTAAGGTAGTCGTAGGACAGTAAAACATCTACCCAGCCGTTCCAAGCGTGCCCTTCGAGGCAGGCCTTCCACACAGGGGTGCGTTCAGTGGAAAGTCAAGACTAGAAGTGATTTCCATGGACCTCCCCCTAGGTGGTGGTAAATGATCCCTTGGACACATGGATTTGGCCGGGAGCTCCCCTTCAAGCACATAGCTCCAACCATAAAGAAACACTCGTTTGAACTGTGTATTTCTGCCCCCGTGGCTTCCCATTCCATGAAAGCCTTTGAGTAGTTGGAATCTCCCCATACCCCGTGTCTGTGAGAATGTTATTAATTTCCAGTGAGATGGATTAAAAACACAGTCTTCCTGGGGCTGGCCCCGTGGCCGAGTGGTTAAGTCTGTGCGCTCTGCTGCAGGCGGCCCAGTGTTTCGTTGGTTCGAATCCTGGGCACGGACATGGCACTGCTCATCAAACCATGCTGAGGCAGCTTCCCACATGCCACAACTAGAAGGACCCACAACGAAGAATATACAACTATGTACTGGGGGGCTTTGGGGAGAAAAAGGAAAAAATAAAATCTTTAAAAAAAAAAAAGAATAA
>NC_060279.1:71344058-71468925 GCF_021613505.1 Equus quagga
CCCATCCATCCCTCCCTCCCTCCATCCATCCCTCTACCCATCCATCCATCCATCCATCCATTCATCTTTCAATAATTTTGACTGCCATCTTTATGCCAGGTACCGTTTTAGGTTCCCAGATGGCTCCTGTCCTAATGGAACTCACATTCTATAGAGAGGAGACAGAGTAAAGAAACAAAAAAACAAAATCCACTGGTAAACAAGAAAACATCAGCTAGTGACAAGTGCTATAAAGAAAAGAAATCACGGTGGTGGGGTAGAGTGCGATGAAGAAGTGGGAAGTGGGAGGGGGAATTGCTTTCGAAAAGGTGGTCAGGGACGGCCTCTCTGAGCTGGTGATATTTCACCTGAACCTCGAATAAGATTCAGACAGTGAGTCAAAGGAGAATAGTTTCAGAAGGAAAAGGCTTCTTGAAATTAAAGGCATACCAATGGGGTAAGAAAATGAATCTGGGTTCTGTGTCTTTTCGTACCAGCAGCAAATCCCATATCTGTACAGCAGGCGCCCCCAACTTCTCTTTGCTGATCCCAGTGGCTTTGCATGCATCACGGGAAACTTGCTTTTCACTCCAGCTCACCCAGATGAATCCAGTCTGATTCAGTAACCGACACAGTAACTGATTCTTCTTTGCTGAGCTTTGTGAAATTAGGCACTTGGTGAACTGGCATTAGGCAGGAGGGATGACGGTTTTTGCCGGAACAGCCCAAAACATTCTGTGTAAACGTTTCCCGAGGCGCCACTTCCCCAGTGGAAGTAATGGGTGGCCATTTGCAAACTGCTTAGCCATCCTAACCACCATCAACCCACCCTCATTAGCTGCAGCTGGAACAAAGGCACCTTCCTGGAAGGCTTTGTTGGTTAAAAAAAAAAAATTTATCTGGACGTGTCTTTACTAACTCCCATTTGTGTTTTGCATCAAAAACGTGTAATTAAAAAAAGGAAGATTGGGGATACAGTTTTAGCACACCCAAATCAAATGTTTATTTGCTAAAACAATTATATTTAGAAAACAGCCCCTGCCTGTAAAATTCTGGAATGAGCTAAAACTCTTGTTCTTTTGTTTCCTTCTAAGGGTGCTTATAAGGTTGGTTATTTTAGGAACATCTTTTCCCAATAGTTCTTGCTTTACCGCCCAGTTTTGGACAGATTCTGTGTCTTCTAACACATAACACTTTTTTGTTTGTTTTAATCCGTCCCCAGTAAACCTCAAAGAAGGTTCACCCCTGTGCCTGGATTAATTTTGTTATTGATTTATTTTATTTGGATCCTAAAACAAATGTACCTCATGTTAAATACATTGGGATTACTTTTGTCTTTTAAATTAATCACTTAGGTAAAGACAAGAGAGTTACTGTAATGGGTTAACAGAACCACTTGGAATTAAATGATGCCACCTGATCATAAATTTGGCTTTTTTATAATAAAGCAATTTTCTCCTCATTGCCGTCTTACTAATATGATACAGCGTCTGAAATAATAACTCTCTTTCAGACAGCCCAGATTCTCCCATTTCTCTCAGCTCTCTAATTTCTTACATGATTCCCCTGGTTTTACAAGTATTTTTAATAGGGTGGATGTTCCAGATTCTTCTACAGAGTCAAATCCTTTCATAATCAGAGACTTGTTTTTCCATAGGAATTTAATTCCCTCTGCAGAGTCGTAACATGGGTCGGACTGATCTGGTTTACATTTTCTGACATGTTTTCCCTCCCCTGAAGATTAACTTAACTATCGCTCAGCTTCTTCTCAATCCTTTTCATCTCATTTTCACTTAAAAAAATATTCTGATTTCATTCAGGAGGGTATCTTACACTGTTTTCTGAAGAGAGGGACTTTAGCTCTGGGAACACGGTTTGATCCTGCCGACTGTTTCTCACTTGAATTCTAGATGATGCTCTGATTGTCTGAAATTAACGCAAGTCCAAGATTTAAAAAAAAACAATATTCAGTTTGGAGCGTTGAATGTCTCTATTAAATAAGGGTCAATTCAAAACAATTATATCTAAAAAAAATCAGTTGTGTCAGTCACTTATTAGGTACACAATGCATTGAGTTTGGTAAGAAAATGAAAAAAAAATTTTTATTTACCCAGAATTCTCTTAACTCCCTTCTTTAGATGACTAACTCTTTATCATTCCTTAGGATTCAGCTAAAAAAATCTCTTCTTTGGAGGTATAATTGGGCTTCTCGTTACTCCATTCCTCTCCCTCCATCTCTCTCTTCCTGCTCTCCTCCCTTCCTTCTTCCATCAGAGGCCAAATTACAACGTGTAGTCGTTTTATTTTTTGGTTTGGTCTGTCTTTGCCACTATTTTACGTTCCACTATTCTACGTTTTATGTGAGTCTATAACGCAATGGCCACAGTGCTTATCGAACCTAGTCCCGTGCCCGACACAAAGCAGGTGCTTAATAAATGTTCAGTAAATTTATAAAAAATGGAAGCCCCAGAGGGGGCAATTTTTCCTCCTCAATTCTCTGATCTGGTCTCCTCCATTAGCTGAAATAACCAGTTTCCAGCACATTCACGTCATTCTATTTTCAGTCGGCGGTGAACTGTTACTGCTATGCTGTTGCCGTTTTAGAAGGTGGTGTTTTCACCTCTCTGGCCAGATGTGTCCACAGATGCTCCCTCCCTGGGGAAGCACTCCACATCCCAGGGCTCCTAGGTCCTTCCTCCCTGGTCGTCAGGCACAGTGTCCGTCCCTTTGAACAAATATTTCTCAGGGCCGTGTGATCTTTGCAAAGGAGGCCATCCAAAGAACAGAGGGCTTCAGGTCAAATTCCCCATCATGATTTGCATGCCACACATTTAAGGCCATCAGCAGAGAGCACCGAGAGTCAACTCACCCGCTGTCAGCTCTCCCCAATTTGCTGAAAGACCGAGAAAATGTCGTCTCACCTCTTTGGCCCTCCCCCTTTTAATTGCCAGAATGAGGGGATTAGACTAAATAAATTCCACACTGTTTCTCTATAAGGCTGTAGCATTTTGCTGTTGCTTACATTACATGGAGGGGCCACATTTCTTTCCCAGATGGGAATCGGTCATTATTCTGGAGCGCGGAGGAAACTCGACTTCTGAGGTGGGAGAAGTTAAAGCACATAATTCTGTGATGATGAGCACCAGGTCTGAGGTTCCTGAACAATTCATGTCTATTTATAGAGAATCTGGGATCCCATCCAGCAATCCTGCCGATTGCATCAACGAAATGAAAAACTGGTTTGAGAAATCCGTTACGTGTCAATTCCACAAGCTCGGGTTACCAACTCACCTCTTACAGCTTGCTAACTTGACCCAGCTTTACTAGGGTGACCAACCAGCCCAATTTGCCTGGGACTGAGTGGGTTTCCCAGGACTTGAGACTGTCAATGCTAAAATTGGCACAGTCCCAAGCAAACCAATGATGGGTGACCCTGGCTCTATTTATCTCTGGTAATGCTATGATTGTAACAGCAACACCACCATCATCATCACCAGTGATGTGTTAAGTGCTTACCCTGTGTTACCTTTTACTAGGACTTTACCAATGTCATCTGATCTTTACAACAACCCTAACGGTATGAGAATCATCCCATCCCAATTTTGATGACACTGAGACTCAGAAAGATTATTATGAATTTCTCAAGGTCACAAGGCTAGTGAGTAGCAGAATGACCATTCCAGACCCTGATCAGCCTGAACTTCCACCCTGTGTCAAAATTGGAAATTTGAAAACTGACTAGATGTTTTATGACATTAAGAAATTAGTGTTAACTGCTTTCTAGGTGTGATAATGTCATTATGTTTATTGTTTTTATTATTATTATTATTTGCAGGGAAAGATTTACCCTGAGCTAACATCTGTTGCCAATCCTCCTCTTTTTTTTTCCTTCCCAAAGCGCAGTGCATGGCTGTATATCCTAGTCGTAAGTCCTTCTAGTTCGTCTGTGTGAGCTGCCACCATAGCATGGCAACTGACAAATGGGTGGGGTGGTTCTGGGACCAGGAAGTGAACTGGGCCACCTAAGCAGTGAGAGTGCCAAACTTTAACCTCTAGGCCATCAGGGCTGGCTCTGGTTATTTATTTATTTATTTTTGTCTTTACCTTATAGAGATGCATTCAGAAATATTTACTGATGGGAAAAAAGTCAAACAAATCAATAGTTTCATGAGGCTCAAATTTCCGCTGACTTCCATAAATGCAAATCCCCAGGATCACAATAGCATAGAAAGTGCCAAACCCAGGGGCCAGTGCTGGGACTGCCCCCAACAAGCCGAGGGAACCTGAGTGTGTGGCTTCTCCTCCTCCTCTTCCTCTAAATGAAGGAGCCAGCTCGAGGATTTCCTCACCCTGTGCAGCTGTGTGTGATTCTCAGGCTCAGTGATGTTAATTACCTGGGTCTGGTGGGACATCTTTCTGCACAATGGCTCTTTCACAGAGCGTAGACTGTGCCTGACATGTATTCTCCAGTTTGCCTGGGTTTAGGCATAATCTTCATCATGAATATTTTTTTCTAGGAGAAAAGTCTTGATATTCAAACTCCTTAGTGTTTGTTTGTTTGTCAGTGGAAGGCTTTCTTCAAATGAAATAGTCCCCAGATGCTGAACTTTATAAAACCTTTAAAGAGAGTTACTCTGGTCTAAAGGAGAGCCAAGAATCCCCAAACCACCCTCCTTTGGAAATTTCCTGGTCTATGCCATCCTGGCCAGCATAAATCTAACAATATTGAAAGAAACATTTAGTAAACGCAATAATTATGTTTCTAGAAAGCCGGGTGGGCAAACTTTTTCTGGAAAGGGCCGAATACTAACTGTTTTAGGCTTTGGGAACCATAAGGTCTCTGTTGCAACAGCTCAATTCTGCCTTCATGGCATGAAAACAGCTATAGACAATACATCAAAGAATGGATGTGGCCAAGTTCCCATCAAACTGTATTTATAGACACAAATTTGAATTTCATATACTTTTCATGTGTCACAAAATATTATTTTCTTCCCAACCATCTAAAACAGAGTGGGCCATGTAAAAACAGGAGGCAGCCTCCACTTGGCTCCTGGGCCTCAGCTTGCTGTCCCCTGTCTAAGTCATTGACATGAGACACCAAAAGTGTCAATAGCCTGGCTTCAATCCTCACCCCTAAGAGTTACCATCAGCACATTTTTAAGAAAGTTACATAAGCTCTCCAAGCCTCAGTTTCCCCATTTGTGAAAGAAGAGTAAAAATACACCTGATGGGGGAAAGGGTTAGATGGGAACTGTCTGTACTTTCCACTCAATTTTGCGGTGAGCTTAAAACTCCTCTAAAAAAAAAGTCTATTTTAAAGAGAAATAAATAAAGCCTAATTTGTGAGTTTTGGTAAGGGTTAAATGAGATAAGACAATAAAAACTCACAGCACAGAGCGGGCACTCTTAGCTAATATTAAGCAGCCCTTATGGAACCCGGGGAAGCGCCCTTCTTGGTCCTGCTCCTGATCAACCTTGAGATAGTTGTGACCACGTGAGGCAGAGCCCTAAAGCAGTGACCCTTAGAACTTGGATTCTGGGCCTGTTCGGGCAGAATGAGCTGACCTAGATCAGCATGGGCGAAACTTACAAATTTAGCCCCGTCCATCCCCTACCCTCGGCCCCATCTCATGACTGTGTGCTGCTGGCTGAACTCCTGGGCCTCTTTCCTGGGTGAATTCATTGCTTGCCTTTCTTCTGTAACTTTTCCCCAAGATCTGGGCAACATTCCCTTAAATGTCTTCATCACTTTTACCTTCAACTCCTGCCCCAGTCTCCCCACCTTGGCAGTCGGATCAATGTATAATTGCTTTATGATTCCTGTGGCCTCCCTCCTCAAAACACCTTCTGGAAGCTTTTGGGGGATCACATATATACACCTGAGAGTATTTTGCTACTCCATCATTTTTCTACTCCTTTATCCTCAGCTCCTCTGAGCTGCCTGGTCTCTCTGCACCTCTGTGTCCTTGACTTTGAATACCTGCTATCCCTCAGGGGACATTTCTGGCCTGACCACATCCAGCTTGTCCTGTCTGCAGGACCTGGGGTCTGAGCTATCGCTCCTACTGCTCTGATATTATTTAGTCGCTTCAGATCTCCTTATATTGTAACCACCAGAAGAATCCTAGGGGTTCATTTTTCCTCTTTCTTCTCTCCTCCAACCCCCACCTAAATTAGTTGTGGAAGGCTGGCTCTGTGCATTCTGAATTCACAGCACGTACCTATCCCCAATCAAGTCCCCTGCCATCCCTCCCAGTGTTGCTGGGGCATCTGTAAAATGCCTCAGCAAGGCTTTTAAAAATAACTCTCTACATTTTATTTTTCTTTTTGTTTAAAAAATAAAGTGCATCATGTATATTTACATTATAAAAGTAATCCACATGCCTAATTGAAAGCACAGAAAAGTTGAACAAAGAGAAAAATAATCAACCATACCCTTATTCAACATTTTGGAATAATTTTCTACTGAAAGATTTAGAAATATTCCTGGCATTGTAGAAATGGATGCTGCTCCAGTCATTTAACACAGTAGCAGCAATGTTTTTCTCTGTTATCACTCTCTTAGTGAGTATCACTCTATGAGTTCATAATAGTCCAATCAGGGATCACATTATATTTTATTTAATTGTCTCCATTTTATTGAACATTTGTTTCCAGTTTTTGCCATTATAAATAATACTCCAAACAATGTCTTTGTGCATAGAAGACTTTTATTGTCTCTTAAATTACTTATTTATGGTTGATTGCTACAGGTGGAATGACTGTATGAACATCTTAGAGGTAGTTACATATTTTTTAAGGAAAAGGTATTGTTAGGGTCTGCGCTGAATGACATGGTCCCTATCGACTTTCTGTTTTTTCTGACTGATCTGGAATCTCGGTCTCTGGATCGCTCTCCCAGAGGGAATAAACCTCAAGGAACTCTCTGCTCAGTTTCATCAGCTTTACACCAAGCCATGCTCTTTCCTTCCCATTAGCTCCCTTGGCTGCAAATTGCACCACATCAACTACAGGCACAAACTTGTGTTTCGGAACATAAATACCAACTCAACCATTTATCATTTTGCCTGACCTTTCTGAGTTCGTCCACTTATCTCTGATATATAGCAGAACCTAATTTCTTTGCTTTAAGAAAAAAACCCAGGAATGCAATGGCCAAATCAACTCATCCTTGAATGTGGTGCCACCTTTAATGGGGGAAGTCAAGCCGGACTACTGCTTGGCTGAAGCCTTTGGGAGACCAAGCAGTGACATTGCTCCGGCCCCTTGCCTATGACTCTTCATGGGTGCGATTTTATGTGTCCTGAAAATGTCTTCTTTCTAAACATACCAAGGACCAAATCATTTCCTGGCTTCTTGTAGCCAGTCAGGTAACTGCATATACTCCCTCTTAAATGCATCCTAATATACCCACATGTCTAACCAACTACTGAAAAACGTGGGTTTGACCTCAGTGCAAGAAAGGTTAGTTTCCCTTTTTTCTGTTAAACAACTCGACTGACTCTTTGATGCCAACCTGTCGCACTCCCTCTGTGGGGACAGGTCTTCGGTCTAAGATTCCGGGCGCGATGGATATCAGAAGTGACTAGGATGCCCTCTCTTCTCATTTTGGGAGACAGCTACCGCCCATGTCAAGTGACAGCAGCGAAATTCACTACCTGCCTCCTTTTCAGAATGAATAAAACCCCCATCCATCCAGAAAATCAGTTTGGAGCTGATCTCCATGTTTTTGTATTTAGGCAGCTTTTACCCTCACAGCAGTATCAAATTTGCTTCACTGCCGGAAGGGGCCTTAGAGCTCTACTTGAGAGCTTGTTGGAGATTTTAGCTGGGGGTC
Organism: Equus quagga; assembly: GCF_021613505.1. Classification (NCBI taxonomy): domain Eukaryota; kingdom Metazoa; phylum Chordata; class Mammalia; order Perissodactyla; family Equidae; genus Equus; species Equus quagga. The sequence continues at coordinate 71,351,878 of NC_060279.1, forward strand.
ACAGACAGCCACTTCTAAACTCTTGACTGATGGGTTAGCCTTGGTCTAGGGAAAACATCTTCTTCAACTGTCTGTACAGATTTGGGAGGGATGGACAGCGCAGGTGAGGGAAGGCACACATGCTTGGTCATCAGCGGTGGACTCTGGGCCCACGAAGACTGCCATTGATGAGTGTGGCTCAGTTTCCTCATCTGTGAGTGGGAATAACACTAACTCCCCTGTAACATTGCTTAGAGGAAGAGAGACACATGTGTCAAGCCCTCTGCCTGGAACCTGGCATGAGAGATGATCCACACCGAGGATCATCACTGTTAGCTAGGTAGGTCCCCTAATGAACTGCAGTGCGAGAGAAGGACAAAGAGTGTGGGCAGAGCACCCCCTCGCACCCTGAAGAGCATCCATTTCAACCCTGTATTTTACCAGTGAGGAGAGTGCCCTTCAGGTGACGGGACAGCTTACCTAAGGTCATGTTAGGATTTAAACTCAGCTCTCTTGACCCACAGTCCAGTGCTCTCTCTGTTACCCTGCACTGCCTGCCAAAAATTCAGGCCACCATCCTGCCCTCCAGACAAGCACACACCAGGAGGGCACCTGCTGAGTTGGCAGTGAAATGACTGACAAGACACATCCCCAGCGTAAGGTCCTAACTGTGGACATAGGTCTCTGCACCAGGACAGCCAGGTTTCCCTAGCAACCTGACCACCCTTTCTGAGTTCCAGACACTGCTTCTCATGTCTGTTCAACAAAGACCAAGGGGCACAGCCACCAGATGCATGATTCTTGGCAACCTATCTGGAAGAAATTTTGGCAATACTCTTTCAAACCTTAAAAATCTCTTCATGAGTACTTACACGAGTCCATACATAGACCCACACCAAACACTATAAAAACGAGTAATAAGGTTTATAGTCGAGCCAACAGTACCCCACGAATGTCAGTGTCCTGGTTTTGCTAGTACACCATGCTTATGTAATGTATTACCACCGCAGGAAGCTGAGACCTTTCTGTACTGTTTTTGCCTCTTCTCGTGACTCTAAAATTATTTCAAAATAAAAAAAAAATATTAACAATACAGGTCCTCGTGTTTTGCCCCATTCTTCCAGAAGTTATCCTAAGGAAATAAAGATGCATACAGAAACAGCCCTAATATCTTCCATAGGTTTTAGAGTAAATTCTCACCCAGCTACTTGATGGGGTGCTAAGCAGAAATCACCCCATGATGAGGACAGTGGTCACAGTGAGGGGTGATGCTCAGGCTGCATGGATGGACCTGTAGGACCTCAGGCGAGCTATTTACCATCTCTGTCCCTTGGGCTCTTCATCTAGAAAATGAAGGTAGTATAATAAGGTCTCCCTTGTTGCACTGTTTGTGTTGAATCTATACAGGCAATGAGTAGGCAGAACAGGATCTGGCACTTTTTATGTGCTCAATAAATATGAGCTATTATCATGTTAAAGAAGAACACTAATGATATGAGAAAGCGTTGCTATTAGTGAAAATCGGAGACTATAAAACTATACTTATAATACTGATGCTATCTTGTAAAGACAGAGACGTACAGAGTAGAGACTGGAAGGTCTTATCACGACATTACAAGTGTGTATCTTTGGGAGGCACACTTTTGTTTCTCTCTTTAAGCTCTTCTATAATTTCCAAAAATAGGGACCGGCCCTGTGGCCGTGTGGTTAAGTTCTTGCACTCAGCTTCAGTGGCCGGGGTTTTGCCAGTTCAGATCCTGGGCATGGACCACGCTGCCCTGGGCTAGGACCACGCTGAGGTGGTGTCCCACACAGCACAACTAGAAGGGCCTGCAACTAGAATATACAACTATGTACTGGGGGGCTTTGGGGAGAAGGAAAAAAAAAGAAGATTGGCAATAGATGTTAGCTCAGGTGCCAATCTTTAAAAAAAAGTTTCCAAAAACAATTCAATAGCACTTGTATTTCAAAATTTTTAAATCAGAATAAAAGGTGACCCTCGGCTAAAATGATTGGCTAGCTCCAGAAGTCCCACACGTCTGTCCCTGAGATGCCTGCATTTCCCTGAGGAAGGAGGAGCAGTGTTGAGGGCTCCGGGGTGCATCTTATTTGCTGTTGTTAATATCAGTGCTGGCTGTGAGCTGTGGGGTCTCAAAGTGCATGCGGTCTGCCCATAAAACAAGTGTCACACTCCAGAGAGTGGCGAGGTGCAGTGTCCAGGGAGCTGGCCCAGGCAGGGTGGTTGGTCACCTGCTCAGTGGAAGCCAGGGCCTGCCTCAGCCTCCACACGCCCGTTCCCAGCCCCAGCCAGGAGTCCCGAAGAGACATGATCTAGCAAATGGGGCTGCACTCTGCGCTGCTCCGGGGAGAGCTTTCTGGGGTCCGATCACATTTTCTTTGTTTTTATGCTTTCTTCTTTTCTCCTGTACTGGAGCCAGCCCACCAGTGGCCGGACTTCTCTCCTTGGGCCTTTTGTTCGCGTGAAAGTCTCTGATGGGCACTTGTGGGCACTCAAGCTGCCTATTCATTCTTGTCCAGGGTTCTGGCTCCTTCTCTAACCCTATCATTGACCTCAGCAGGCTCTGAGGAAGGAACAAGGAACCGCCGGGTCCTAGGGGTACAGAGGAATGTAGGGGTCAGGCCCCAGCAGGGCTGCAGTAGTCAATCAGGCCAGACTGGAACACAGAGAGCTTGTGTGAGCTAAATAGACACCCCCTCTCCCTTCAAGAGGCTGCCCGAGCCCTGCTGGAAAGGAAAGCTCACGAAGCCCCTCGTCATCCCCAGGCCTCTCTGCCCTGCTGGTTCTCGCCCAGCATGAGACTCAGATTCAGACTGCCAACTGCTGGTGCCACCTGGCAGGAGGAGTGGAGAAAGATGGAAACAGAGTCTCAGAGATGACTCCTCATGTCTGGGAGGACCCTGGAGTCTACCACATTCAGGCTAAAAGGAAAGAAATGCCCAGATATCATTTTGGGAGGTTAAAAACTCTCCCCATTCTGGGACCGGCCCCGTGGCACAGCGGGTAAGTGCGCACGTCCCTCTTCGGCGGCCTGGGGTTTGCTGGTTCGGATCCCGGGTGCGGACATGGCACCACTTGGCAAGGCGTGCCTGCTGTGGTAGGTGTCCCACATACAAAGCAGAGGAAGATGGGCATGGATGTTAGCTCAGGGCCAATCTTCTTCAGCAAGAAGAGGAGGAATGGCAACAGATGTTGGCTCAGGGCTAATCTTCCTCAAAAAGAAAAGAAAAAATTCTCCCCATTCTATATCCTCATAAGCATCCCCTGACTCCCAGGATGAGTGTCCACTTGTACTCCTCCACTTAAAACCCACCCGTGGCTTTCCAGGACATTTGGAATAAAAGCCAAGTCCCTACTAGACCTTCTGATTTGCCCTCTCCCTTCCTTCATCAACTCAAGGCCCTCTGGCCTCCTTTCTGCTCCTTGAATGTGCTGGGTTCCTTCCCAATGCAGGGCCTTTGCACATGCTGTTCCTATGCCTGGAAAACTTGTCTCCCCACTTTGCACCCCACCCACCACCTAGCAGGATGAATTCCTTCTGTCATTCAGATTTTATCAACTCAGAAGTTCACTGAGGGCCCGTGAAGTCCCCCTGCTTACTGATCACAATGTGTGATTATATGATGTATTGGTTTGTTTGATTGGTGTCGAGTGCTCCCACCTCTAGAAGGCGGGCTCCATGACAGTGGAGCTTGTTCATCGTGTCCACACTCTTCTCTCCAATGCTAAGATCAGGGCCGAGCCCATAGCAGGTGCCCAGTAAACCACTATTAGGTGAAAGGAATGATGGAAGGAAGAGGCCTTTACTCAATGAAACATGGGCTCTCTGTTGCATGTGAAAATTAGCTTCCATAGAGAAGAGGGTGACTCTGCTGGTGTCTTGGTGGTGGGGGGTGGGGACTGAGGGGACACTGGTCCCACTGCCCTGGCCTCCAGCTGGCAGCACAGGAGGAGCATATTCCTGTGATCTGGTGGATTGGCTCGTGGCTCATGTGGTGTGTCTCTTGTGGGCCTCCCCACCCAGTATGTCACAGGGCATCTCAAGGCCTAGATGAGGGGAGGTAAGACTGGAATAAGGGCAGGAGCAGCGTGAAGGAGCAGAGGGAACAGCCTGGAGAAAGCATGAAATACCACCAGGAGTTGGGTTAATATAGCCAGATTCTGGAAACAACTTCACCGCCGGTTGGTCCTAAGGAAGGTCACAGCACCTGCCCCGCCTTGTTGGAAGTGGATCTCCTAATTTTCTGCGTGTTTTCATCTTCACTGGGGAGAAGAACTGGGGGAGGGCATGTACTTTCTAAATGACTTGTTTCTGTAGAATTATTCATTTCTAACTTTTCAGAAGAGGTGACAATGTCCGAAAGATGCCAAGATGATAACAAGGAGGGGCCCGGCATCCTGCCACCCCACGAGGCACCACCCATAAACACTGAGCCCTGACTGTGAGCCTCCAAGGAGGACCACAGAGGCCCAGGCAGACTGTTGGGCTGTGAGGGATGATGTGGTCCATCCTCTGGCCAGGCCTTTAGTTGGTGGGTAGGGAGGCAAAAATGAAAGTGACATCATCCCAGCCTAAATGGGTCCTATGGGAGGGACAGACAAGAGACATATAAAAGGCATACATGAGATGGGTGGTCCTGGCAGGAAAAACTGAACAGGTAGAGGCAGGGAGGTGTGATGCAATCTGTGCATTGTGGGAAAATGGCCACAGTGTCTTGTGGGACCTATGGACACAGTGCATTCCAGGCACTATGAGCACTGGGTGCTTGGTAAGAGCTACAGGCACAGTGCGTTGTAGGTGCTATGAGTACAGTGCATTGTGGGAATACAGGCATGGTGCATTATGGGACCTAGGACATAGTGCAATGTGGGAATACAGGCATGGCGCATTGTGGGAATATGGGCATGGTGTATTGTGGGCACTAAGAGCACAGTGCATTGTGGGAACTACAGACTCAGTGCCTTGTGGGAATACAGGCATGTGCATTGTTGGATCTACGACACAGTGCATTGTGGGCACTATGGGCACTGGGTGCATGGTGGGAGCTACAGGCACAGTGCACTGTGGGAACTGTCTGCAGAAAGCCTGAGAAAGGAGCCAGGGTAGCTGGGCTGGAAAGGCAGGCAGACTTTTCTGTCCCCTTTTCTCTTATTTGTTTTTTTACTCTTAATACTTGTCATCAACAAAGAGCCTGCATGCACTTGACTCGTTTATCTCATTTTTTATTGTCTGTTACCACTAGAATAGAAACTCGATGAGGACAGGGATTTTGTCATTTTTAAATTATATCCCCAACCACGCTTGGCGTCTAGCAGGTGCTGGATAAAGGGCTCCTAAGTTGATGAGTGCAGATGGTATCCCCCGGGCCCACAATGCCCAGGGAAGGTGGCATCCGTGCCTGAGAGCCTTAGGTGTCATGTGAACAGACAGTCTTCATTTTATTAGTTACTTTACAAAACTGACTCTGGGATAATACTCAACTGCCATCTGATCTGTGACTTCATGGATGACAGTTCTTGGAGTAAGCCCCCACAAAAAATAGAAGCGAGCTCTTCTAAGGAAAACTATTAGTATAACAGCGTACAAGATCCAGGTGGGAACCAGCACACCCAAGACTGATGTTCTAGAGAGATGACTCAGGCAACAGTCTCGCGTGCCAGGAGAAGGGAGAAGGGTGAAGAGCTGTCCTAAAGGTCCCAGAGAGAGGAAACGGGGATTGAGCTAAGGAGCTGGGGTGTGGGTGGGGGCGGTGTGATGGAGGGCGATGGCTGGACCCTGATCAGGCAAGGAAGCTGGGATGGGGCAGGGTGGGAGGTACCCTGGCTCCCACCTTTCTGTCTTGTTTGAAGGCTTAGCCCAGGACCTTCCACTTCATAGGTGCTCAGTAAGTATCTCGTGAGGGACTGAATGAGTGGATGAATGAATAACTGTGAGTCTCTTCATAACCCTGGAAGCATTTCATGCCCCAAGACAGGAGACAATTGAGGGGGGTTGGCCAGGGGCACTGCAGAGCACAGGCCAGCCCCACCGGCTCCAGCCTCTGCAGAGGAAGCCACTTCTGGCCAGCCCTCGAGGTCTTTGCAGAGTGACAGAATCTTCAAGATGACAAGATCCCGCAGCAGAGAGGGAAGTGATGAGGGCAAGCCCTGTCCTGAAGGACAATTCTTTGACACTCCCATTAGTCACCCTTGGCCCAGAGTCCTGTGGGGCGGGGCGGGGTGGGGGGTGGGGGGTGGGGGTGAGGGCTGGCCTAACGCACTCTCTGTCCTGGCAGTGGAGCGGGTTAGGGAGGACTCTGCTTCTTCTTAAGTGACTCGTATGGACCTGTCAGGAGCCACTCTGGATTGGCCGCAGGAAACAGCCTGCACAAATGTGAGACTTAGCTCTTCTCCCTTCCAGGAGAGGCGAGGACAGCACAGCAGATGTGTCCTTAGAGAGAAACAAGTTCCCCCCACCCCCACCCGGCAGTCACACCAGGGGCAGAATGGCGATGAAAGGGGACTAACATTTGTGGAGTTCCTGCTATGGACCACATACTGTAGCATCAGCTTTCATATATTATTTGACATCATTGTCACAACAACTGTGGAGGATGGGTGATTTTTGCAGATGAAGCTTCTGAGGTTTGGAGCGTTGAACTCCTTAGCTAAGGCCATATAACCAATAAGGATCAGAACTGGAATTTGGACCAGGCTCTTCCACATTCCAAAACTCATGTTCTCTCTAACACAGCCTTATGCTCTGTCTGAAACAGTCCTCTGGGCTCTGTGCCTAAAGCAATAGCACGTGTAGACCAAGGACATCAGACATGGGACAGAAATATTCTGGGACCTTTTTGTGGCTTGATGCGTTGGACCTAGGGAGAAAGACTTAAGATAAAGTCTGTTAGGTGAAGGGCCTCGGGCACTTATCTCCTCTGTTCATTCAACCCTTAGGGAAGGATATTCCAGGGAAAGGCATGCAAGGGCAATGGAGATGTGAGAGTGGAAGTTTGTTTATTGCTGTAGGAGCAGAGCAAGCAAAAGAAGAAGTGACCGGAGGCATGCCCAGAGGGATGGGCTGTATTGCTGGACCCTAAGGTCCTCTTCCCTCTGGGATAGAATCTGCTCTGACTCGGGTGGCTCTCCTGGGTGTCCTGGGAAAGGATTCCATGGCTGCACTATCTGGAGCTCCTCCAAACATAATGAGGTTCAGCTGGGGACTATCAAAGTGGGTGAGATTCTCCCAAATATCAGAGGGTTGGCACACTTTCTCCACAAGCTGGTGGGTGGATGGTATTGAAGGGGGAGAAAACTACTGTGGCAGTTTCTGAAGAACTTAGACATGATGTCTTGCTCCCTCACAGGGTATGTTTCAAGCCAAATAATGAGTAGAAAAATCAGATTCACATTTATCTTGCAGCTCATGTCAGGAAGTGGGAATCCGGAGGCAGTCATTTCATCCAAAGGATGTGTGATATTGTGATTTATAGTAAGAAATACGTATTTGGTCCCCGTCATCTTCTCTGGCACAGAGCTCCTAAAATCCTTGGAATTTCCTAAGAGTTAACGGTGATAAAGGTGTCTTTTGTTATGTTAATGAGGTGACTTTGGGAAACACCTAAGGATGGTGGTTGGTTGCCAGGAGAACCAACCACGTGATTAGAGGGTTGGAACTTTCAGTCCCTTCCCCTTGAACTTCAGGGAGGGGAGAGGGGCTGGAGGTTGAATTAATCACCAATGGCCAATGCTTTAATCAGTCATGCCTATGTAATGAAGCCTCCATAAAAATCTGGAATGACAGGGTTCAGAGAGCTTCTAGGTTGGTGAATATGGGGAGAGTGGAGTGCCCACAGAGGATGGAAGCTCTGCGCCCTTCCCACCTACCCTGCCCTATGCATCTCTTCCATCTGTCTGTTCCTGAGTTACATCCTTTTACAGTAAACCAGTAATCTTGTGAGAAAACAGGTTTCCTGGGTTCTGTGAGCTAGTCTAGCAAATTAATTGACCCCAAGGAGGGGGTTCTGGGAACCTCTGACTTATAGCCAGTTGGTCAGAAACACAGGTAACAACCTGGGCTGGTGAAAGGCATCTGAAATGGGGGAGGGGGCAGTCTTGTGGGATGGAACACTTGACCTGTGGAATGCAATGCTATCCCCAGTTAGACAGCGTCAGAATTGAGTTCCATTGTAGAACACCCAGCTGGTGTCAGAGAATTGCGTGGTGGCATGGGAAAAATCCCCACAGATATTGGAATTGGAAGCAGAAGTATACGTGACTTGTGTTTTCTGTATTTATAGAGCCTGGCTAAGTGTTAATGCAAGTCATTCAACACACATTTTCCAAGTTCTTACTGAGTACCAGGAACAGGTCCCATCCTGAGGATAAGCAGTGAACTAGGAAGACACTGCCCTCATTGGGCTTATAACCTGGGTGTTAAGCACATAACCACACCCAAGCTCCTTGGCCAAGCCATTGCAACTTTCTCACCTTAGCCTTTTCACCTGCAAAATGGGGAGAATTTTGTGAATGAAGTCAAGAGAGGGATGGAGAAATAGCTCTACAGAGTTAGAAATACCAAAATGGTACTTGGGAAGATACGATTTGATTTTCATCTCTGCTATTCTTAAGAGAAGACATTGTCTCTTTTCATGTTCTCCTTAAAAATCCAAGAGTATTTAGAGTCCAGATCAGAACCTTCCACCCTAGGTGATAGAGGACCCTAAGGTGATAGAGCTCAGGCAGAACAGTTCCGAAATTTAACCGTGTTTCTTCGTGACAATAAATTTTCCTTTGTGGGACCCAGGGCCTCTTTCTTTCCTTTATTTTGTTGTCTCTCTTCCTCCTGCCAGTCTTGGTCAAAGTGTCTGCTACTTTCTAAACCACAAGTTTTTAAGCTAGTTCTGTCAGGAGGGCGGGGGAGGGTGTCTCTTGAACTCTAAGATTCGGAGATGGTTAGCTTGGGAATTCACAGGAACTTAACGGTCAGTCAGAATCTACTCTTGTGACTTTCTTCTCTCTGGCAACGCATATTTTCCAAGAGCTCCACTCTTGGGCTGCAAAGCAGGCTTCAAGTTCTTTCATTTCAATGAAACTTGGTCTACAACTGCCATTCCTAGGTGATCCCAGATCTCTTATTCCTCTGGTTTCCTGAAAGATTGGTTCTGGCAACTGGCTGTTTGTTGCATCCTGGGAGGGCAAGCCTAAATATAAGCTTTTCATGTAACAAGATCGCTCCAAGCCCACCAGCAGGCAAACAAGCACATCCACCATATCTGTGGACAGAGAAGACCAGAGGGGAAATTCATCTGGTCCATATCCTAAGAGACAGATGGCGAGAGGCTCAGAAGGGGATGCGGGATGGAGAGGTGGGGAGAAAAGGCTGTGAGATCAGAATGTCTGAAATAATGAGACCTCTTTCCCCAGTTCCCCATCAGGAGGACTCTGAATGGGAGAATCTTTGAATAGGAAGAGATCTTGGAAAGCTTCTAATCCCTCAGGCCCATTTGACAGAAAAGAAGTTGAAGCTTTGAGAATTGACATCAGATAGTAATAAATGACAGAGGCTGGAGTTGAACCCAGATGTCCTGTCACCCAATCCAGAAAGAAAAGAGAGTAGAGAAGCCATCAGGGCTTGAAAAACTCGGGACTTGGCCAGTGGTAAGGGAACAAGAATAGTCGCCTGGCCTTGAAAATCACCATCGCCTCAGGCGCCACGCTAAACACTCTGCCTATGTTATTTTATTGAATCCAAATTGCAACTAAGCATTTTAATCAATGTCCATTTTACTGGTGAGGTTAAACAACTTGCTCAAAGCTTTCCACCGAGAACATAGCAGAGCCAGAACTTGAACCCAAAAGCCATGCTGTGCCCAAAGGCAAATAAATGCTGCCTCCACTGGGTCAGAAGAAAGGATCACGGTTTTGTTCTTAAGACACAGTCATCTCCTGAGAGGAAAACCAAGCCTTCCTCCAGGAAGACTTCCCCAAAAGAAGCCACAACACAACAGGAATGTTCCTGATGCAAATGTCTAAACTCTAGGAAATGTACTTTTTTCTGAAGGTCCACCCTTGAAGACAAGCTACTGCCTTCCTCGTATTTTCTAGTTCCAGGTCCCTCCATCCACACTTCCCAAATTTTAAATCACTATCAAACTCCCAGGAGACGCTTAAAGAAGACCTGCAGAGTCTTCAAGGAGCTCTTAGAAAAAAGCAACTGATTTTAAGATCAAGTAATTTTTTAACCCCATGAGTTTCCTCATCTGCCATTGGGAACAATATATTCAAAGCACCTAGGTACACGTGGGTATTCCATAAATGGAAATTATCATTATTATTTATACTTTTCAAGACTTTTAGCTACATTCGTTAATTAATTGAGGATGTATTCTCTCTGTTTAACCTAAACTCATGAAGTGCAAGATGGTGGGCAAAAAGTCATGGTGTAAAGATAGTTCTTTAATCTTAAGTATGACCCTTATGCACATAGATCATCCATCAATGCTCTCTCTGTCTGAGAGAGCCTTAATTCTGAATTCCCTTAATGTTGTCACCTGCGTCTCCCTTCCCAATATTTGGTCATGGCAGACTGGCCTCCCAGTCTCTTCTCACTGCTGTCTTTCACCTGGGCCACCAACCTTGACCTGTCACAGCAACTCTGAGGGAGAAGTGAGTCTTAATAGGTGGGGTGGTCTTAAGAGGTGGAGTGTGAGGACTACAGCACAGAGGGGTGGGACCCAAAAGAGGCCGTAAGAGCTCCTCTGGCTATAATGAAAAGTCAGAGAGAGAGAGAAAAAAGATGGCCACAAAGGAAAAAGCAACATGGCAGCACACAGAACAACAGGACTGGGGTCATCTCTATGGAAACAGCTACATTCATGATATCAAGGTCTTCTTCCCCTCACCTATGATGCTGCATTTTTATTACTTATGGAACAATTAGGTTTCCAAACTTCAACCAGATACTTCACCTTGGGACACTAAGGGGAGCCGGGTGGGGTGGAGTGGGCTGGGTGGATTCATTTACAAATGAGGTCATTCAATAAACATTTATTGACCAACTACTATGTGAGAAGGAGTATGTTGGACTTGGCAGGCACGGCACTGAACAAGATCCTGCTGCCTGCCTGGCTAGAGAACGATATGCAAACCAGTAATGCTCATACAGGGGAAGCGAGGAGATAGAAACGTTCACAGTGTCATGGTAGTGACTCACTTCTTCCCTTTGCTCCCAGGAGGTTTCATATATTCCTGGATTAGAGCACAGCACTGAATACATGGTGACTCTCAACAAAGCGCTGTTGAGTGAATGAGTCACTGTAATTATTTACCAATCTGTCTCCATTACTAGACTCTAAATCACTCTTAAGTAGCAATCCCATATCCATGTAATAAATTACATAGTCAGGATAGGCTAGGAGACCACCCCCCCCCACACACACACACATCTCAGTAGCTTAAAACAACAAAGGTTTATTTTGCTCAGGTTACAGATCATCATGGGTCTCCATAGAGGCTCTGTCCATGAAGACCCATGCTGATGAAGCAGCCGCCATCTTGAATGGGGCAGCTGACTATGGCTGCCATGAAAATCAAGCTCTGGAGGGTCTAGCATTGGCAGTTAGATATACCAGCCCAGAAATGGCTTACATCGTTTCTGTTCTCAACTCACTGGCCAGAATAAGGAGGTGAGGAAGTACATGAAAAGTGTGAGCTCTGCAGATTGTGTGTGTGTGTTAGGAGAAAGGAGGAGAGAGGGAATGGGTCAATGAATGGGACAGGATTTCCAAATGGAAGCTATGAGAAATCTCCTTTTCATTCTGTTGTAGGCTTATCCTTCTGGGGCCGAGTACCAAGTGTGATGATACACAGATGGACAAAGAGACAGATGGCTCATGGCCAAGCAGCTAGTGTGGTGGGGGACAAGGTGGGGCGCACTGCCTCTGTGAGAAGCGAGACCATATGATACTGAGCTTACTTGACTCTCTGGGTCTTGGGCAAGCTACTCAACTTTGTGAGCCTCAATCTCCTCTTCTGCCACATGGGATTAAACAATTATCAACTGTGTTCTGTCAGGACCTACTGAGGTAACATGGGTAAAGAGCACCTAGCACATGTCCCCAGTAGGCGTTCCTGATGAGGAGAGGAGGATGGGTCTGGAAGGAGATACCTAAGGGACAGATTGTATCTTGTCAACAAGTCTGGAAGGTGGGATGAGGATGCGGATGGGTGGAGCGTACTCTTCCTGCCACATTCTCAGGTGCCCAAGAGTGTGGGTGGGGATGTGCCCTTCCACTGGCTCCTGAGTCTTGCTGGATCTCATCTCAGGTGCTGGCAGCGCTGTCCCCACTGAGGCACATCCTCCTCAGGGTAGCTGGGTCTCTGAGCTCTCACCTAACATCATCATGACTACTTAATCCAAACAACAGTTCTTAAGAAAAACAGAGTGGCCATCAGTGGGGTCCTTCTGAATCTGTCACGCCCTCCATGATGTGGGGTGTGAACGCGTGCCTCTCACCGCTTGGGTAGAAATCAGGTCCAGCTCACTCAGTGCAATTGTGGTTCACTGCACCCACCTCATAGCGGGGAAAACGTGGTTCTCTCAACCTGGGGGTTGAGAGCGTGGGCTTGGAGAAAACCTGTGTTCACATCTGAACATTTCCTTTCTGGGTGCATGATTTGGGGCAAGTCACTTCACCTCTCTAAGCCTCTAAGTTCCTCATCTGTCAAATGGGAATATAATAACACTAGCCTTGTAGGATTATTGTGAAGTTAATTCAGATAATGCATAGTAGATGCTTTGCGCAATGCTGGAACACAATACTTGTTAGCAACCAATATCATCTTTTCCCCATTGGAAACACTTTTCTGTAGGAAAACTGGGCCAAGAGATTTTGATGCAATAGGCACAGGGTTGCTTAAAAATTAAGGAAAAAAGAGCCGTGCTCCTGGTCTAACTGCAACTAACAGGAAGAAATAATTAGCCAAAACTCTCAGCTGAACGAAATCAAGCTACACATGAGCCATTACAACGGGGAGCCCGCCAAGTCTGTGCATCAATTTCAAACCAGGACTCCGATCCAGAGAAAGAAATCCCCCTGCATTGCCGGCCACGTGGGACAGGCAGAAACCACACTCACAAGCGTTACAGGCAGATGACTCGAGGTTGCAGTTCTTCTGTCACTTGTCAGCCGTATAACCATGGGCAAGTCACTTCACCCTTTTGAGCCTCTGTTTCTCTACCTGATAAATGAGAATAATCATCAGGACCTCTTACGAGTGTGAGAATTAAGGGAGATAAAAGTCCTGCGCTGTGGCTTCGATATTTGCTAGTTTCCATTCTTTCTGCCTTTTCTTGCTCCACTGTTCGTGGAAAGCAACTTTCATTTCTTTTAATCCCAGGGTCTGTCTGTCACCTGTGCTGGGCACAAATGCCTTGTTGAGACTGCTTATCTCCCCAAGACATCTTTGTGTTTGCCTACAGAACTGAAAAAGAGTCCAACGCTTAATGGAAAATGCATCAGCCTCAGGGGCTGTTTAGCCATGGCGTGACCTGATGCTGACGGTGGCCAGACACTCCTGCCTCTTGGATCCGGACGCTTAGAGGAAGTCACACCTTCCTCCTTGCTGGCTGCTCCTGCAGTGAGCCTCCAGCCTCTAGGTTTAAAGATGGATCACCATGGCTATAGATTTTATACATCTTTCCCTTTCTCTGGCAAATGGAGGTGCAGGTGGGGATGCAGCGGGTACCCGAACCACAGCTCCCATCCCAAATGAGCCAACGCCCCTGTTTTGTCACCAGGCTTTAAAAGAAAAAAAATCTAAGAACTAGTTGTGATTAATGGCCTCCTGAGGTTCCTCATATAGAAATAAGGTCATGGTGAAGAGATGGCCGATTTGAAACCCTGGTGAACTTCAGGGGCCAGAGCAGAGCGGTAATCACTCTGGTTTTGGCTCATCTTCCTTCTCTGTGGCCTGCGACTTCAAGGCTGGGGGCTGTCCCTGCCTCTCAGACTTCCTCTCATGCAAATTGCCCCGGGGCGGGGGGTGGGGAGATGGCGAACCGAGAAAAGCGAGCGAAGTAATGACCTCCAACCTCCCCAGACCTACTTTCTATTTCAAAGGCAAGCCTGTACAACAGAGGTTCCACCTGAGCCCCGTGGCCGCCTCAGCAAGGAGCTGCTTGCTTCTGGTAAATTCCCAAATCTAGAAGCATGGGCTCGGGGGCAAACCTGGTCCAACCATTTCTCAAGAAATACATGCATTGGTTCCATTCAGAGAAAGACCACATCTCTGAGGGGTTTCTGGGTTTCTTGCAATCCAGTCCTTTCGTCATTCTGCACGTTTGCAGAAGAACAAGGCTCAAAGCTCCCTCTCTTTAAATGGATGGGTCTGAGGAGGGTAAGGGCCAATAAGGACTACAAAGATTTGGGATCACGGGGCAGTTGGGACAGAAGGACCACAGAAAGCCTTTGAAAAGCAGATGCCCTCCCCAACCAGTCCCTACAGAGGGCACCCCACAAGAAGCACGCTAGTGTCCTACTGTGTGCAGACCTGGGGGCTGCAGGCGGCTTTTCTCTTTGCTGGCTTGGGTTAGTGGGCAGACATGCGCGACACCTTTCTTGAGAGCCCAAAGCCCCACAGCAGCCTTGCAGCTAGAAGTGGCTGAGGGCAGAGGGGAGGACAGTCTGGGAGTCCTGGCTCTCTTCTGAGTCTATGAGACCTTGAGGACTCAACCCCAGTCATTGCGCCTCAGTTTCCCCATCTGAAACCAAGGGGCTAGATATACTGTCTCTTCAGTCCTCTATGTTTTGGGCAAGCCTCTAAAGAGAGGTTTTGTCTTAGCCCCTTCGTTGCCTTAGGCAGGACTGGCTTGTTTCCAGTTAGCTTCATTGTCGCCTTCGGTAGGGCTGGCTTGACTCCAGCAAAATCTCAAATCTAAACGCAGTGGCATTCTGGCCCAATCATTTGTCATAGAAATAAAAGCATTGGTGACTGTGGGGAAGAGGAAGATGGAGAACATACCCACTGGCCCTGGTTTGTGTGGACTGATGCATGGGCTGGCAAGGACACCTCCATTCCTACTGCAGTTCACTGAGTAACTCCAAACAGTGGCTTGGGCAGCCAGCCCCACTCTGATTTGGGAGTACAAAGATACAGTCAGCGCTTGTAAGTGTGAACCATGTCAGTGACGTAGGTCCCTGCTTCCCCATTTACGGAAAGCGGGGTGCAGACCTCAAAAGACCCATAACCTCCATAGGTTACTGTTAACATTGCCAAGTCTCCTATTATATGCAAATACCTTTAAATCCCATAATACAAATAGGGCCGTTCAGTGCAACAGAACAAGTGCCCAGTGACCTCAGTCAAGTCATGTAACACTTTTGGATGGAATTCGTTAAGCTGCGAAATAAAAGGGATGAGCTGAATTACTCACTCTCCAAAGGTCCCCCAGCATCTATAATTATGTATATAAGAGAGGACAGTTACGGACTCTGGGTAATTAAAATACGAAAATAATATCCATGAACCCTCAACTGCTTATTTTCTCTCTCATACACAGGTCTGTTGATACTGATAGATTGTTGACATTGACAAAAGACTATACATATATATACAATATCCATCTCTCTGGCTAAGGTAGCACCTTCTTCTAAAATGTGAAGTGGAGCAGGGCATTATGTCTCCAGGGGTTATGACTTGGGACATCAATCCAGATTTCTTACTTCTTCAGCCAATGGGACAATATTTTCTTTCAAATATGTTATAGATGGGGGAATAAGGAGCTGGGGGGAGACCCAGAAAAATAAAGGATGTCCGGGATCCCCAGGGGAGCGTGACTAGCTGCTCTCTAGGTCTATAGGAGAAAGAGTGAGGGTGCACCCCACCTCCCCTCTGCCTTCCCCACAGGCTCCCAGAGCAAAAGGGGGGTCCACACAGGATAGGGGACCCTGCTGTGGCCTCCGAATTCTCCAAATAAGTCCGTTCAGAGAAACAAAGGTAACTTGTTCTCCCAGAGAACAAGCACATGTGAGCCAATGTTGGAGGGGGTAGGAAAATGGGGGTAAAAGAAAACCTTTGCCGAGTGAGCAGCGGGCGGAGGCCCGGCCAGGGTGTCTCTGATGAAAGCGTTCAGCTTGATGTGGCGGCTCTGGGTTCCTCTGAACACGTTCAGCGACAGGCAGTGAGCGGCGCTGTGTGTGTTTGAAGGTATTTCTCTACAGCAAACACCAGGCAGGGAAGAGAAAAACCCAAACCACTTCAAGTGGATTTCAATTTTGAAAGACGCCACATGAAAAGTGCAGAAACCTAAGCCCCCTTTAGTCGAGGCCCAAGAGTAACAGACTCAAGAGGGGGAGTGCCGCCTGGCTCCTCGGCAGCCCTCTCCCTGGAGGCCCCATGTGTGCGTCTCCACTGCCAGGTGCCTCCGCAGAGGCGCTGCAGGAGCTTTCATCTCCACACACAGATACGGGGATGCTGAGAGCTAGACCACAGCGTCGCCCCAAGTGGAGGCCTGAAGCAGGACAGTTTTCCTTTGGGACTGAGGGGCCCTACCCATCTCTGAGCTCCCTGGGGTTTGGACCTGGGAAGGGTGATGGCCTTCAAGGGAAGACCTCAAAGCACACCAGAGTCAATATGCTGAGTTAAGGTCATTCATTCATTCCTTCATCTGCATCCATTCATTCTTCCCTCTCAACCATGTTCCTTAAACTCACCAACCTAACCCCTCCCCAGCCATGTATAATCTCATAAAAAGAGGAGTCTTCCACCATCTTTTCACCATTGCTCTGTGTCTTCTTTGCTGCTGTGCCCCCTACTTTGACCCAGTTCCTTTGTTTAGAACTTTCATCAGCATTCCTGGACCTTTGGTCTTGGTGCTCCATTGCTAGCTCCTAACAATTGACGTTTGTCAACTGACCCTGTGCCAAAGGCTGGTCAGAGGTGCTATACTTAGATGAGATTAACTTGTCCCTCTCCTTCCCTACATTTCACGTAATCCAAAATGTTTCAGAGTACTAAATCATGAAATACACAAGGAAGAAGTATGTTGAAATCAAAACAGCATGCCTGGGGGTCCAATCCTGCGAAAACTCACCATTGTTGGAATTTGTTTTGTGGTGTCATTGTTTTGCTGAGGCCCTAAGACGTGTTTAGTGGGACCCTCAGGTAATCCAGCCCCGCTCTCTGCTCCCCACTCCCAATCTCTTGGGAACATCCTGGGACCGTGAGCCTGGCTGGGCACAATGTGGCCCACCCCACTGGCTTCTGCAGAGGTGAGAGATTTGTCCAGGCTCTGGGCCAGGATGGTGCTGGGAAAGGAAAGATCTGAGACTCAGAAAGGGCACTGAAACTGGATCTTCACCTTCCTATTGCAGCCAAACAACCCCCCTCCCTTTTGTTCTGGTGTATTAGATTCCCATTGCTGCTGTAACAAATTTCCACAAACTTGGTGGTTTAAAGCAACAGATTTATTATCTTATAGTTCTGGAGCTCAGAAGTCCCAAATGGGTCTCACTGGGCAGAAATCAAGGTGTCGGCAGAGCTGTGCTCCTTCTTGAGGCTCTGGGGAGAATCTGTTTCCTTGCCTTTTCCAGCATCTCCGACCACCTGCATCCCTTACCTGTGGCCCCTTCCTCCATCTTCAAGCCAGCAAGAATGGGTTGAGCTCTTCTCACATTGTCCCTCTGCCTTCCTCTTCTGCCTCCCTCTTCCGCTATAAGTGACCCGTGGGATTACATTGGGTCCATCCACCCAAATAATCCAGGAGAATCCCTTTATTTTAAGATCAGCAATTAGCACTTTTAATTCCAGCTGCAACTTTAATTGACCCTTGCTATGTAACATAGCATATTCACAGGTCCCAGGAATTAGGGACATGGACATCCTTGGGGCATTGTTAGTCTCTCCACCATACCTGGCTATCTGTAAGATCCAGATGGGTTCCGGGTATTTCATCTGTTATGGACTGAAGGTTTGTGTCCCCTCAAAATTTATATGTTGAAATCCTAACCCCCAATGTGATGGTATTAGGAGGTGGTGCCTATGGGAGGTGATCAAGTCATAAGGGTGGAGCCCTCATGAATGAGATTAGGGCCTCCACTCCCACCCACCTTGCCTTTGGCTCTCTTTCTTTGAGGAGAAACTATGAAGCTATGGCTCATCCATGGTTCACAAAGGTTCAAGAGCACCAGTCACTGGGCCACTAGTTATAACGCAGACATCTCGTTTACCAGTAAGATTTGGATTCAGCAAGTCTAGGAGAGGCCCAGGAATCTGCATTTTCACAAGCCTCCCAGGCGATTCCAATGCAAATGATCTAAGAGCCACACCCTGGGAGACCCTGGTCTCTAGGGATCCATTGACAGCACACAGATTTCAGGATGGTCAGTCCACCTAGAAGTAAGTCTTGATTGTCCAGGACAGGGACAACGGCCCTGCTACAGGCTGGCAGTCATTGCACTCCACAGTCCAGCCTCACATGGGTCAGTTCTAGAGCCAAAAGAAACAGACCTCAAGGGCTTGAGCTTGAATTGCAAGAACCGTCTTTGTGTTGTGCCATCTACACTCTACTCTCTGCCAGATCAAGGCGGTGAGAAGCTATACCCTTCTAAGTCTCAGTGCAAAGGGTCAAGGCCATGGGTCATCTGCATTTTGTGGGAAAATTTTCTGGACAGTCCAACATGGTAGAGAGGAAACAATAAGGACTTTGGGGACCATTCAGGCTTAAATTCAAATACAGGAGATGAGTAGCTGTGTGACTTTGGGTATGTTGTTTAAACCCTCTGAGCTGCAAAATAATGCCTACCACACAGGCAGTAACTGAGACGCATGTGTATCATTTCTGACATATGGAAGAGGCCAAGTAAAGGCCTTCCTCTCTACAAATAAAAACATAATGGTAACTGTTAATATTTATTAAGAACTTACATGACTGTCACTCTGCGAAACTCTTTCTGTTCATTATTCATCAAATACTCACAACTCTAAAATGTGAGTGATATAATAGTACCGACTTCGTAAAGATGAGTGACCTGAGACACAGCCAGGTGAAGTGACTTGCCCGAACTTACAGACCGAATGAGGAGACGGGATCTGACCTCAGGCTGACTCCAGAGGGTTCACTCATAAGCAGATTATCTTGGACAATTCAGATTTTAAATATTCTACCCTGCTGTCAATGATGGTTTCTGCTTTTGCTTTTTTATATGGGAAGTATGGCCATTGATCTGACAGAATTTACAGTGTCATGATTTTTTACTTCCATTTTTGGTGAGAGGGGAAAGGAAGAAGGGAACCATGGCGAAGTGTCTCTTCTGTCCAAAAATTGAAACAAAGGTCACTGGATATCTTGTATTGATTGAAAAATAAATTTGAAATGGGCCACAGACTCCATTTTGGAATTTCTGTGCCAGCTCATTCTATCCAAACAGTGTGCATTAAGGTACTTTTTATATAGCAGGTCCTTGACCCTTTAGACTGATCCAAATAAATGTTTGAAGTGGGCCTCCCTGGGATTTTGGGGCCCTGCCACAGATTTGTCATCCTAGAAAGGAAGGTTATAAAAGGAGCCAATGTTTACCCAGTGCTCTGTGGCTACCATTTTTCCGTCTTTCTGTCTCGAACATTTCCCTGGGGAGAAGTTGACATTGCACAAACTAGAGGGAGCTTGGGAAAGCCTCAAAAAGCACAAATGTGTGGGTATCATAAAAGAATACTTTTTAAATTTGGATGGAAGTCAAACCAGTCTGTGTTGGGTAAGTCCAAATGGAGGACATGACTAAGACTGAGCAACTCCATCAGCCATCAGCACCAATTAGAGCTCACCGTTCTGTGCTCCGCAAGATGATGGTGATGGTGGTGATGGTGATTGTGGTGATGGTGGTAATGGTGGTGGTGGTGGTGATGACAAACACGATGAAAGGGATAAAGCTTCCGTATTAGTTCCCTAGGGCTGCTGTAACAATTTACCACAGACTTTGTGGCTTAAAACAATAAGAATTTATTTTCTCACAGTTCTGGTGGCCAGAGTCCGAAAACAAGATGATAGCAGGGCCACGGTGCCTCTGAAGTTTCTGGGGAGAATCGTTCCTTTCCTCTTCCAGCTTCTCGTGGTTACTGGAAATCCTTGGCTTTCCTGGGTTTGTAGCTGCATCACTCCAATATCTGCCTCTCTGTTGACACAGCCATCTCCCCTCCGTCTGTGTATCTAAGTCTCTCTCCTTATAAGGACACGAGTCAATGGCTTTAGGGCCCATCCTAATTCAGTACGACTTCGTTTTAACTTAACTAATTATATCTGCAAAGACTCTATAGTCAGCCGACCCCCAGTGTAGGGGCTTGGTTCCAGGACCCCAGCGGATACTAAAATCTGAGGAAGCTCAAGTACCTTAGTCGGCCCTCCAGATCCGTGGGTTCTGAATCTGCTGGTTCTGAATCCACAGATTCAACCAACTGCTGATAATAAACATAGTTCACAATCGGTGATCGGTTAAATCTGCCTTTGTGGAACCCGCAAACATGGGGGCTGACTGCGCTTCCAAATGAGGTCACATTCACAGGTTCCAGAGACGAGGATGTGAACGTATCTTTCTGTGGGACACAATTCTACCCACAACGGTTTCTAGTAATACTTGATATTTATTGAGCTATTGATTTATGCCGGGTACTATACCCAGCACTTCAAAATTATTTGATAGACTCATTTGAAATTGATGCTTTTGTAGGTTATAAATGGCTGAATGTCAACAATTTCATATGGTTAAACCTAAAATTATCTCATTTAACCCTCTGCTATTAGTACCTACCTTTACTATGCTCTTCCTACTGAATTTACTAACAGATGAGGACATGGAGGTGCCCGTAGTTGTCAGGGAGCTGAAATAGTGGGTGGCTTCAGGAATGGGACAGACACTAGAAACATCTACCCCTTCCTCACTGTGTGACCAGGAGGGAGTTACCTAACCCTTCTGAGCCTCAATTTCTCCATCCATAAAATCAGAGACAACTTTTTTGTAATAAGGCTTTGTGTGTATAAATACAACCAGTCACTCAAATCAATAATTTGGAGGCTAGAAGAAGCATATTGTAGAGCATCTGGCCTTTAGTGGGTGGTAAGTGTGGTCCTGGGAACAGGATGCTTGAGAATCACCTGGAGGCCGGCAGAGGGCCGTGGGTGGGTGGGTGGGTGGCATTTGTTAAGAATGCAGGTTCCCAGGCCATACACAGAGCTGCTGAATTCGAATCTCTAGGGGTGGGGCCTGGAAATCTGCATTTTTACTGGTGCCCCGCCCCCCCCAGTGATTTCTCCACTTGTAAACATAAGAAAAGTGCCACCCTAAGTGAATACAAGTTTTTTCTTTCCTTTCGACAGACCATCACAGTCGAATTCAGACTAGACTGAGTTGTCCAGGTCCCTGCACACTGCAAGTTCCGAGATAGTCGCGAGAAATCCAGGGACCAGGGACAGCCAGCCACTGCCAGAGATGAGCAAGTTTTACGGGGATCTTTCAAAGGGAAAGTGAGTCCTTAGCTCTGAACCTTCTGAAGTCGCGCATTCGTGACTTTTCCATGACTTGAATGCAAAAAAAAAAAATACCAGGCTTAAATTGTTTGTTTAAAAGTCATGCTGTGTTCCTTCCAGAAGTCAAATCCCTGTGCCTTGTTGGTATAGAGAAGAAAAGAAACAAAGTCTCTTTCCAAGATTTTCTTTTTCCCCTCCTGCAAATCCTTCAGCTTGATTTTTCCATCAAATCACCCCCTCACCGAAGTATCTCGTTTCTCTCTTGGGTTTGGAGCTAAGAGGCCGTTGACTTTAAAAACGAGCTTTTGGAAGGAAGCTGCGTGCTTGAAGAATGCTTTTCCGCGTCTGAAAGCACGGGAGTTGTTTATCGCCTCGTTGAGCAGCGGGTTCTGGGTTTCGTGGGTAGAAGGGACCAGCGGTTTCAGAAACCCAACCTCGCTCTCGGTGTGTGTGATTTGTGTAGTCAGGAAGCCTGTGGAGCTGCCCAACCAAGGAGCCGCCCTGCAGGCGGCCCAGGAGCTGGCCCCCTGCCTTCCTGCTTGCCTGCCCCTCAGTATCTGCCCCCTGGCCTAGCTCGGGATCTTGGGGTGAGGGCACGGCCTACTGGAAGCGTCTATTAAAATGTAAGTAGATTATGTGCCATGTGCCTGGGGAATGGATGACAGAGAGAGAACAGCAGAAAACCCGTGTGCTCGAGCAAGAAGAACGTGGCATGTGGAGTCCTGCACCACCTCCCCAAGAGATGTATGCTTCCTATTTTCTGGGGAATTTGCGAATGTTCTGACTGTATTTCATTATTGAGCTCTCACCTCCCACTCTCCGAGAGATAGCCCTGTCATTAACATTTTATAGACGTGAACCAGCAGCTGAGCGGGGTCAGACGGCTTCTCCCCGGTCACCCACGTAGAAAAGGGTGGCATATTGATTCACCTTCCCCCCGGGTCTGACTCCACGGATGCATGTGGGATGCTAGTCACCCATTTTTTTCTGGTTGTGTCATTGTGGCCTCCCTGAGCCTCGCTGTCCTCTTATGGGATGAGGGAATGAGAGCAATACCAAGCTGAGGCGGAAATGGGGCTGCAGTTGAAAGGGTCTCCTCTGGGAAGGGCTGTATGGAGGCTAGTGGCTCCCAGCTCCATTCTGTTCCATGTTTCTGCCGTGAACACATTCTCCGTGGATTTGTTTCCTGAGTAGCTAAGGGGAATGGGAGCATTGGACCTGGGGCAGAGGCAGAAGAGGTGAGCTCAGAATGGGACAGGATGGAGGTGCCCTCTGCAGGTGCATCCCACAGGCGAAGGGGTCAGGGAGAGAAATGTTTGAGGATCGACCCTCCCTAGTGGCTCAGACCTGACTCGACTGGACCATGAGCCCCCGGAGGACAAGGACAACATCCTGATCCTGTCCCGCCAGCACACTGCCCAGCACACGGGCACTCATTCCTCAGCCTAGTCTTTGAAGACTGCGTTTCATTTAATTAGAGCTGCTGCTGCTTTTTTTTAAACAAGCTGGCTATTTAGATTACCACTCCAGAGCTTTGGCAAAGCATCGATGATTTGGGGGGAATTCCAGCTTGTTCTTCATAAAAAAGGCACTCTAAATTACACTGATTTAGAAAATGTTGTAAATAGGGGCTTGTCAGAGACACAGTCTGGGACAATGGCAGCGCTCTTGAAACTTTGATCTGGAGCATGGTTTCTGCCACTCTTGTCACGGGCTCCAGGGCAGAGTGGTTCTTCTGATGACGACGTGAGGCCGTCGGTCGGTGAGGAAACAGGAAGGCCATCAGCCCGATAAGCTGTCCTACTAACCAGAAGTCATTTTCAACTCTCTTCGAGAAGGGAAACAATTACATTTAGGAAAATCCAGAAAAGGTTAAGCTGGCTGCTCGTGTCACTTGACCAGGTTTGCAGCGGAAGGCAGCCCATGAACAGGACTTTTTTGATCAACCTCATTTTGTGTAAGCGCTGGGAGAGGAAAGGTCTGGGGAGGGCTCACCCCCACATTTACAGGAACTGGGCCAAGCATATACTTGGAGTGTAAGTTTCTAAAAGTTACAAATCAAACTAACAAACTGTTTAAAAAAAAAATCCCTAACCTCCTCCCTTGGCAAATATATGTTTGTAACAGTCTGGAGGGCCAGGTCAGATTTAGAAGTTTTAGAACCCGTGGACTTCTGCGCCGAAACCTGGAAGTAGAGAGAGCTTCAGCTTTGGGCTGATCATCCTTCTTTTCCCACCTAAGACGCATTCTCCCAACATAAAGAGCCTCGTGCGTATTTTCACATTGGTTTCCTGGGGCTGTCGTAACAAAGTACCACAAACTGTGTGGCTTAAAACAACAGGAATTTATTCTCTCTCAGTTTAGGAGGCCAGACATCAGAAATCAAGGTGTCAGCAGGGCCAGGCTCTATCTGAAGGCTCCAGGGAGGGCCCTTCCTTGCCTCTTCCAGCTGCTGGTGGTGGCTGGCAGTCCTAGGCGTTCCTTGGCTTTTGGCTGCATCCTCCAGTCTCTGGCCCCTATCCTCACATGGCACTGTCACTTGCGCATCTGTGTCTCCTTCTTGTAAGGACACCAGTCATTGGATTTAGGCCCACTCAAATCCAGCATGACCTCCTTCTAACTTAACTAGTTACCTTTGCAAAGACTCTGTTTCCAAATAAGGTCACATTCTGGGTTTTCAGGTGGACATGAATTTCGGGGGACACTATTCAACTCACTGCTCATGTCCATACTCCAGTCTGCATATCTAGCAGCTCTGTCTATGACATCCTCTCCTGATGGCCACCCATCAGATCAGGGGTGCACACAATGTTCGTGAGCAGCCTCTTCTTGGGAGGAATGACCTGGGGAAGAGGCTACACTGGATCCAGAGGCAGGCCAGGGGCAGTTCCAGGTTCCTGGAGACCCAAAGTGTAGTCGTGTAGTCTAGAAGGGGTATCTGGGTAGGCGTATCTCAGTGGCGCCATGGAGGCCTCACCACATGGGGAGGGGTAAAGCCAGAGGGTGGCCTGAGAGATACCAAGATGTAGCACCCAGCTCAGGGTGTAATGGCGATGATGGCCCAGAGAGCAGAGACAGCTAGGGGAAAGAACAGCGTGATCAAGAAAGACAGAGGTGATTTATGGGTAACAACAGATCACAGTAGCATGAATTTTCAAGTAAATGCTCCTGACACACAGAAACAGAAATGATGAACAGGAAGTCTCTGTCTTTCAAATGAACGTCGAACGTGGTTGAAAGAAATAGCATTAAGGTTCCCGAGGTAGCCTACCAACACCTTTACGATTTGCACTACAGCAGAAAGTGCAGATGCCTACAATAGAAGTAATTAATGAAAATAAACACAGGACATTGAAATTAAAAAGAAAGAGGAGTTCTTAATTCCCTCATAAGTTTTATGGGAGGAGATAAGGAGTCTGATGATTCTTGAGGTTTTGAAAGGGTGGGTGCAGTTATGCTGTTGGTGCAACACTCAGACTCATTTACCAGGCTGGTGCACCCAACCCTCAGCTCTTCATAGTGTCAGCCACCCACTTCTTCTGAGAATCGCTCTTGGCTATCAGAAGCCTCCCATCTAAAAATGCCCGGAGGTTATGCCCTGCCCTTGGGGGCAGCCTGCAGTCATTGACTGACTGATCTGGGGCAAGAACTCCAGCCCTGTGTGATCAGGCTGAGATGAGACCTCAGCTAAATCCACGTCTCTGTTGAGCTCCTCCACCCTGCACTATCCAGCTTCCTTCACCCCCTTCAAGAATCACCACCTCGTGCGCTACTTCTAGAGACCTGGGCCTAAGACAGTGGGAGGGTATTTTCAAGGATTCTGATGCTGATGCTTCATTGGCTAACAATCTACTCTGAAATATCTGATTTCTCTTTTCCATGACTCATCGTTATGCCAGTTCAACTATTACCACCCCTGGCCATGGTGGGTGTAGTAGGTCTCCCAAACCAGAGGGCAGGAAGCAAAGAGAAAGAAAGGTGAGGAAGGAGGAGGAGAGAGGAAACAAGACAGAAGAATAGAGAACAGAGGGGGAGGACGAAGAGAAGAAGAAAAAACAGAAGATGAATGACTCTGCAGAGGTAACCAGAGGAAGAATCGGGAGCTGGGAGGTGGGACAGGATATGTGTACATTTAATAAACTGTTGACTGCTTGAAAGGAAAGGAGAGAAGGAAATGGGGACTAACAAGTGAAGGGTATTGGGTAAACGTTGCGGCTAATCCCAGACTCAAGAGGGATGACGGGAAATTGAGGGAGGTGAAAGGAAGCCCTTGCAGAGAGTTGGAAAATACAATCCATGGTTTAAAAAAAGAGGTTAGAGCTTATAACAAATAAAAGAGAGAGCCACAAGGTACTTAATATTGGATCTTTAAGGTGACCCTTGCTCTATACAATTAGTTGTATTCTTGAAATGAGTTTTGGAAATCAGCTGTTTGCACATCAAATCCTATCTTAAGCACGTTCTGAGAGTTCACTCTTAGAAGAAATTTTTGGGGAGAATCTATTGCAATCCTTTACACCCAGGGCCCACATGCTCCCCTGTTGTATTAATTATAGAACCTTGAGTTTCTGTCTGTGGATAGCAAGGACCACTCCGAGGTTGCTGGTCTGCAGTCCCACACCAGGGTGCTTTGAAATGGAACAAGCCAACAGGGGTCCCAGTGTCTGAGGCCTCTTGATAAAAAGGGTAGGAAAAAAAAAAAAGATGGCAGACAGTCACCTCTTGGAATAGTGGGATAAAAATACTCCAATAGTAAAGGGAGACAAAACCCGCTTCTGAACTCTAGAAATGCCTAGAAGAGGCAAAAACACTGCCAAGTGGGAAGCAGAAAGTTTGTGCCTGAGCCTAGGACACCAGCGGTTTCTAAGTGGTGAAGAGACTCAGATGATATCTCATAAATAGCCATGGCCCAGACCTTGGGGAAGTCACTCCAAGTTCCTCCAGGAGAAGAGGTTCTAAAACTGATAGGGCTGGGAGATTAATTTCCCTTTTCACTCTGGCATCGTAGAAACAGCAGAACTGACATGGCATCAGTTACTTGGGCAGTCGTGCTTTCCTGCCCCTTCAAAAGCAAAATATCAATGGAGACCCCAGAGTGGGAGCCACTTGAGCAAGAGAAGTCTTGCAACTTGGAGGACTAGGAACCACGTATTTGTAATTGGCTCCAAAGCCTCAGTTTGGCTCCAATTGGCTCCAAAGGCCATGGTAACTGGGTGAAATCATTCCCTTTAGCCTTTGACATTAACGAGAAGCTCATGTGCAAGTTCTCAAATTACTCAATATCAGTTTGTCATGTAATCTTTCCCATCAAAACTCTAAGTAGATCTCTTCACTTTCTCTTTAGTTCCACAAGTAGCATGGGCAGAATGTTTTTCTTTGGGAGTTTATTGTATACCCTGGAGCAATGGTTTACCCTCTGATGAGAATGACGATGGGTACAAAACCACAAAGTTGATCTCCGGGTTGGATGCTGGGCTGTCAGCTGTGCTCCCTCACTAATTCAAAAATTCCTTCTTGCTCATTAGTTTCATGGAGGGCACCATTCAAATCCATTCAAATCCATGCAGTAGCAAAAATGACAAGTGATGAAGTCACATAGCTTTGGGTTGCTCACAAATGGTCAAAACCACAAACGTTAAATGTGCACATTGTCACGTTTGCCAAGGGTCTATTGTACAAGATCTTGAGCTCCATGAGGGCAGAGAATAGGGGATGTTTCTGATTCATCTCTGTATCTCTGGTAATAAGCATAGTGATAGACATTGTGAATGAGTAAATAGAAAGATGGGCGATGGATGGATGGATGGATGGATGGATTAATGGATAGGGTTTGTGTAAGACAATGACTAGTGATTCTTTTCAACTCAGTGATGAGGAGAGGAAACCACCTTTCCAGAGAAGCATGTCATATTGCATTAGACATAAGAAACATCCTTACAATTCACAGTAAGTATATTTCAAACATGCTGCACCTTGGGCTAAAGTTTGCAGCATATTCTTTCTAAGCTCTTTGAAATTGGTAAAAATTCTCCTTATTCTGGAGTAGTGTGAGCATAAATCTTTATGTTCTAAAAAGACCCCAAAAGCTTAACTTATAGCCCCGAAGCTTTACATACATCTCCTTTAGTTCATTAATATGTTTTTCCAATTGCTCAGAGAAAGGGAGACACACACTTTTTAAAAACTGTTTTAAAATATCCTTTGAGAAAATCTTTTGCAAGTCTTTGAAGTGATGTCACAAAAATCTTAGGTAGTTTCTGAAAATTGTCCAAATATGGTTGTGTGCCATAACCAATTGCTCAGCAATCCTTATTGACTCAGGGTTAGATGTGGCAAAGGAAATAATATTCTGAAAATGAAGGTGTCTGAGAATCAAGCAGGGGCCACAGCAAACCTCCAGACTCTCTGTCCTGTGCACTCCCACTGCCTTTGGAAACCTTGGGCAACCACAGCTGAATTTTCATCAAGCTGTTTGACCCTATCCTCTGTTAAAAGTCAAAATGCAACTGAGTAAATTTTAAAGATCTTATTGACTTTATTCAATGATTCATGAATTGGGCAGCATCCTATCTAGCAGGGAGAAAGACGCTCTAAAGAGTTGTACAAAATGGAAGACTTTCGTCAGAAGAAGGGCAAGGAAGTTACTAGTAAAGAGTGGGTTGTTTGTGGCAAGGTCATCTTCCTTTGGGGGAAGGCAGGGGTCTCTCAGACAGATGACCTCACTAGTGCTGAGCAGGTAATTCCAGATCAACGAGTGGAAGATTCCATTCCCGGGGGAAGCTGAAACTGTAATTAAGTTAGGTATTAAGCCTTGGTTTGGTGATGTGGGGCTTAGCACAAGTGACTCCATTTTGGGCCTGTGGTCTCCTTTCTAACGCCTTAAACAGAGGTTCCAGTCTTTCATACATGGGGGTAGCTGGAGGACCTCTCCCACCTTGCCCACCTTCCATTTAAATGAAACAGTAATTTTCCAAAAAAAGAGCACAAAGGTAATGGTGGTGGAGGGAGGGTCTTTTTAGGACCAATTTACACTTTCCATACTCCTCAACTAAAAGTTATTTTAAGGAAGTTAATCTCTGATATTTGTGGCAAGCAGTGGCTAAAAATCCACAGCATTAAGTGGAAATTTAGCAGAGCATCACTGACTCTTCAGTAATCTTTGAGCCTGTGAGCAGAAGGTAAACAATAGCAGCAAACCCCCCGCCACCTTCCTCACGACCCAGGCAAAGCTCCCTTGGTTATGCAAGAACTTGGTACAAAAAGCATTCTATGCTCCTTTCTTTCCTCAATATGCATTCGTGCAGCAAGAAAAAGTGAAAGGAGTGTATCCTATCCAATGTGCAAGGATCCAAAGAGAAATGCCAAATTCACTGGCTAAGTCACCCCTTGGAGGGTCCCACCGGGTAATTACAACATACCGTAGTGGCAACCCCATGCTGAGCAGAAATTAAAGCATTAAGAGACTTGCCAGAAACCCTTCAATCTGGCTCATTACTCTTTTCTAAAATGAAAGGACACTAAGGAATAAAGGAGGGAGCATTTCCAGTTCTGCAGATGTATGCCAATGACCTACCCACATTTTGACAATCATCATCATCATCAGTAATATAATAACCAACAAGAATAAGTTAATGATGAAAGGGGAGGTGGTTTTAAGACATGTTGGGAAGTTGTTTTAAACTGTGCAAGGCTGGCGTCAGGGCAGAGCGTCAAACTTTCCACTTCCACTTCCCATTTTCGGGCACAAGCCTTTTGCTTTGGGGGAGATCTTGGTACCTCAAGGGCTCAACAAACTTTGCAGGTGGGCCGTCTCTTTCCTCTGCCCATCTCTCAACTCTCACCTGGACTCGTCAAAATACAGGACTCTAGGTCCAGCCAGAGTGAAAATCAGCTCTTCCCGGCCAACAGCCCAAGCCTGGATTTCCACCGAGGCGCACAGCTCTCTTTACAGATTGCAGATTTACAGGGTAAAAATAGAAACGCACGGCCTCACATGTATATGCAAATTCGCCAACCAAACAGGGCTGAAAATAGTTATTTACTATTTGGCTTGCATATTGGCCCAGAAAGCCCTCTATACCTATTTCATGCTCATTTAAATTCTTTAAGAGTTCCTGACCCATTTAAATTCCTTGAGGGATGCCTGGCTTCACATGGGCATTTGTCTGCTCCTCTCCCCAGCTGCTTTTAAAGAAATACTGCCTGTCATTGCAGATTGCATGCTGGCCCCCACTTTCTAAAGGTCCATTCTGGACACTGTTCAGCCCTGTGTGGCCTCAGACCTGGAATCACGGCTTCCTTCTTGAGAGCTCCCTTAGGTACAGGGGAGGAGGGGTCTTAACCTACACACCTGGAAAATTTGGAGAGCAGTTTTTCTGAAAGTATGGTCCTTGGACACCCACATCAGAGTCGTGTGGGGGGAGGGGCTTGTGAAAGTTCGAGCTCCTGGCTCTTGCCAGGCTCACTGAATTTGAATTTCTGGGAGTGGGACCCTGGACAGACTCTGCTTCCTCCAGAAGGTCACTGGGGTGATCTTGATGGCCTCCTAGGGTTGGGGTTCCATTACGGAGAAGCCACCCTGAAAAGATGCTGCTAGGGAGCTGAAGTGATGAAATCTGGACAAAGCCAGAGGACACCGGGGGACCTGTCACCAAGTGAGGGCACTGACGTCCTGCAGAAGGGTGGTGTGGAAACGGAGGTGAGTTCTCAAAAGACACCAGTGTACATGGATCTCTGTACCAGCAATGTTTCCCAAAACTGTTCTGATGCTCACAGAATTAGCCCCCATCCTTAACGGCAGTGCAGAAAATTATATTCGCTGCAAAATCGGCTGAGCCATAGGGATGCCTTCTCGGTGCATACTTAGGGATGGTGACTTGAGAGAGTTTGGGGTTCTGACGTTTGACAGTGTGCGTTCAAATCCTGTGTGTTCACCTACCAGCTGCTTAACCCTACAGAAGAGATAATAGCAGTTCCTGCCCCATAAGGTTAACGGGAGGATCAAATAAGATCCATACTGGAAAGCACCTGGGGTAATACCAGCCGCAGTTAATGTTAATAAACATCAGCTGCTTTTTTAACGCTTTTATGCTCCCTCCTGTTTTATAGCATTCCAAGGATCCTCCAGCCAGCCCTCGGGGCCTAGTGGTAAAGAGCCGGTGCTCTCACCACCACAGCCTGGGGTTTGTTTCCTGGTCAGTCAGGGAACCACACCACCTGTCTGTCGGTTGTCAGACTGCCTGTGATGCTGACAGCTCTGCCATTGGTATTTCACATACCAGCAGGGTCACCCCTGGTGGTCAGGTTTCAGCAGAGCTTCCAGGCTAAGAGAGACTAGGAAGAAGGACCTGGCCACCCACTTGTGAAAAAATTGGCCATGAAAACCCTACGAATAACAGCGGAGCACTGTCTGACACAGCACCGGGAGGTGAGAGGATGCAGCAAAAAGACCGGGCAGCGTTCCGCTCTGCTGCACACAGGGGCGCTGGGAGTCCGAATGGACTGGACGGCAGTAATAAGGATCCCCCAGAACGCCCATCTAGGCGAAAAAGTTTGGTTTGGAAAACAAGATGCGATGCCAAGTGCAGCCTAGAGGAGCTACAAAGCCTTCTCTGAGAAGTCCTTTATCATCCTCTGCTTGAGAAGGAAGCCAAGGTTACCTGATTTTGAAAAGACTCCTCCCCATCTACTGAATCCTCTCTCCAGGCAGACACACTGGTGCCCATGTCGACACATTGCCTTGCTCACAGCTGCCCACAGACCCATTCCCACACCTGTGTAATATGTGAAAGAGTCCATACTCACATAAATACCCACACGCACCCTCTGTTCTCCCAGAGTTCCAGCCACATGCTCTCACACAGATTCATGTCGCAACCTTCTCTGCATTTACACAAATATCTTCATATAGACACAACTGCACAAATACACTCAACACCTCCTTCCTCCCCCCTACACAGATATACACGGACCATTCCTAGGAGTATGGCACAGATTTGACTCTGGCAGGAAAAAAAAAAAAAATCTTTGGAAGCCCATTTAAAAACGAAGCCAGAAGTGAGCCTTCTCTCTGCGTTATGTCAGCAGGCTGCTGATCAGAGAGCAGGGGGCATGAACACAACCGAACATTCCAGAAACGGCTTGGTCCGTCCTCCCCCACAACCCCCGCCCCGTGTATTCTGCCTTCCAACAACAGAAATCTGTGAAATGACTGAGGGTGGTTAATTAAGCATTGCAGCCCATATTCCACTGCAGTTTCAATTGGATATGGTGCTCTCTTTCACTTCCTGTTATGCAGGATTGCGGCGGGCTGTTTGACACCTGCCAGGCGCCCAGCCCAGCTGCCGCTCTGCCCGGCACAGGCAGGGAGGAAGCGCTGGCCCTCGGCCTCGAGAGGGTCTCACTCTGCAAAGCAGCCCCTTTCCGGTGAGGCAGGGGAGGGGGAGGGCGGACACAGCGGATGTGAGTCCACACTGCAGGCTTAAGGACTGGCAGCTGGCAGCGAAGACCTTGGCCTATTGTAAGGGTCGTGGCAGGAGGCCAACTGCTTTCCCTCAAACCCCGAAGTCCTGCCACGACCTGCGTGCACTTAAAGCTGGAGTATCTACACAGGCCAGAATCACGTGTGAGCCTCTGGTTAGCATCAGTTAACACGGCTTGATCAGCACCAGTTTGGTTAGCATCAGTTAACATCAGAAACAGGACTGTGTGCAGAAGCAGTCACTCATTTGCTCATTCATTCATTCAATAGTCACTTTATTAAAATCTCCTATGTGTTAGCCTCTGTGATAGGCAGTGGCCAAAGAAAAAGATGACACATTTCCATCTTATTAATATTAACACTCCTAATAATAGCTCTGATTTATTGAGAACCTATTATGTGCCAAATAACTTATCAGTAGGGTCCAGTCCTTTATTTAAGGAAATCAAGGAGATTTTACACCATGTGTAACTTTTCAGTTCTTAGAGGAAAGTAGAGAGGGGCATCTGGGGGCGGAGAGAGGGCGACGGAGAGTCAAGGAGATCCCGCTCAAGGAGGTAGCGATTGGCGGATTAAAGGTGGTCACAAATTCTTTGACACTTCTGCCATCAAGAAGTGGGGTCTACATCTCCTCTTGAGTCTGGGCTGATCTGCTGTGGCCAATAGTCCATGGCCAAAGTGGCACTATGCCAGTTCTGGCCTTTCCAGAAGCAGTTTCTACTTCCTTTCTCTAGAGATCTGAGCTGCCACGTGAGAAGTCTGCCACATAAGAACCCAGAGGCTGCCATCCTGTGAGGGCAGCCCAAGCTGGCCACCTGGAGAGGCCGTGTAGAGAGAGAAAGAGCAAGAAGTTTCACTCTATTCCCAAGATTGTGGGGATACACTGGAGGAATTTTAAGCAGAGAGTAACATGTTGTAATTTGTGTTTCAAAATTATCACCCTGGCGGCAGAGTGGTGCAGGATAGGAAGCCCAGTGAGGAGGTGGTCTGAGACAACGTGGTCTAAGAGAATAGTGGCAGAGGGATGGAGGGGAGGGAAGAGATTCAGGAATCTCTGAGAGCTTAAACTGGCAGGTCTCAGAGAATGGCTGGAAGAGGTGAGGAGAGAGAGGAGGATGCCATCCAGGTGTGTGGCTTGGGTGACATTTTTGGTACCCACTGTGGGAGAGAATACAGAAGAAGCAGGTTTGTGGAGTTGGAAGGAGATGCTGAGAGTAACTGGTTAAACCGAAGAACATTTCTAGAGCATTCCAGGACTTCTGCCTAATACCAGGGGGTAGACAGTGTGTGATGGCTGTGACCATCATGTGATCATCAAATAAGGCCCTAACCATGGACCCATTTCAGGGATGTGGAAACTACTGAGGCTTAGAGAAGTCAAGTTTTTCTTTCAAGATGTCACAACTTCCAAAAACGGAGCTAAGGCTGGACTCCAAGAGCTCAGCATCCAATGTTTACTCCCTTAGGCAGGCTGCTCCATCAAGGATGACTAACACATGGAGGCTGGACACTCGTTTCTAAGTCCTCTTAAAATCCCAAGCTTCAGACCTCATGGAGAGGGAAGCCACTTCCAATCAGATAAGACTTGTCTCCTGGGCAGTTTCGAATAGAGGGCAGAAGATACAGACAAGACCTGGCTCTTATCTGGTGAGAGATACAGGCAACCTTTACATATTAATTTCCCTAAACCATAAGTGCTCAGTTGTACAATTATCTTTCCCCAGGACCAGTTACATGGGTGACTGAGTCAGGGACCGAGATGAGAAATCTTTTCTTTCTGCATATCCTTTGGGTTAAAGAGTTGTCTTTGGAGAAAGAGTTTACCCATGGAGAGCTGGGTTTTAATTTGGGCACACGGGGCTCAAGAGCTTATGTGATTAACCTCTGTGCTACATGTGTGCCACTTGTTTAATCTAGAGTAAAACAAAGGAATTTTTGGCACAAGATTGGGCTGGAGCGTTGGTCAAATGGAGCCAATTGAGTTGTTGGTCTCACACGTAAAATAGGTGTGCTTTCAGGCACTATGTGATATTTCTGTTTTGCACAACAGTTTCCAATTGTGCCTCATTCCTTCCTTTGGAATCTAGAATACTGTCTGACTCCTGGAATTAACTCAGCGTTTATCAAATTATTGACATTTAATCAGCTGCATTAGAATCACCAGGCTGGTCCTTCATGAGAGGGCAGCCTCTGTAAAATATACAGATTTTCAGCCGCTGCCCCCAAGAAGGCCTAAACCAGACTCAGTGGGTGGGGCCTGGGAATCTGAATTTCACGTTTTCTCCAAGATGCTTATGCACAATGACAATGAAGGACCGTTGGGAAGAAATACCAATTGCCCATTTTAAATACTCAAGTATTTATTTAGATGAGTCTTTCCAGAGACTTCTTCTTCCAAGTCTTCTGTAGGACTCACCACAAATAGCAGGAGGACAGCCCGTGGATGCTCCACACTTGGGAAGTGGGGTAGATCTCTGCTTACTTGCTCTAAGAGCCCTTCCCTCCTTTGCTGTGCATGGCAGGGAACTGGCCACTGAGAATGATATTCCCAACCCTTCAATTGCCACATGGCTTCCTGATGGATTTGGACAAAGGCAGGTGCTGGCGGGAGATTGAGAAGTGAATGGAAGGGAGAAACTAGAGGATTTCTACCCCTCCCCTTCAGGTGTCACATCACTTGTGGGTTCCAGTTCCCACGATACAGGTTGCTGTCTGTGGTCCAGCTCCCCTCTGCCTCTCGGTTCTGGGCTGCAAACAAGACGCTTCCTGAGTGGTGGTGGTTTCCTGCATCTCTGGGCCTTACTTTATCCTTTTTTCCTTTTTGGCCTTCCCAACAACTTGGGAACAAGGTTCTCATATTACATTTTCTCCTCTGAACCTACCCAGGGGTGAGTTCTGCTTTCCCACCTGTACCCTGATGGATGCAGGCACAACTCAGTAAAAGTCACATCATACGAGGACTAGCTGCTAGCCACCAGTGGTTGCGTGCCTTTGTTGGGCCAGGCACGGTACTAACGGCTTTCTATACATTATTTATCCTTTCAAAGTTTTTTATTGAGCCCTATCAGATGCTAGGCACTGGGCTCGCCATTGGGGATACAGTGGGAACAAGAAGCGGTGGCTCCAGCACTCACGAGGCTTCTCCTCTATGGAGAAGGCCCACCTCGCCCAGGGAATTGCAGACGTGATCCTGAGTCACCGCAGGGAAGTGCACGGCGCTAGGAAGGGTACAACACAGGGCCTACCTCTATTTGCCTGGTGGCACTGTCTCTCTTTCAAACAGATAAAGAAATTGAGGCTCAGAAGGGGATAGATGACATCACAAGGGGATGTGTACGCTCAGAATATGCTCATCTCTTAGAAACAAAGTCCTGGCATGAGGTTGTGCAGGCAGAAGCTACAGGTAGTACTGAAGTGTGAATTGTGCCCCCCAAAAGATATGTTGAAGTCCTAGCCCCTGGTATCTGTGAATGTGACATTATTTGCAAATAGGGACTTTGCAGATATAACTAGTTAAGTTAAAATGAGGTCATGCTGGATGAGGATGTGGCCTCAATCCAACGACTGGTGTCCTTATAAGAGGAGAGACACAGACTTTCGGGGAAGACCACCATGTGATGATGGAGGTAGAGAATGGAGTGATGCAGCTGCAAGCAAGGAATTGATGGCAACCACCAGAAACTGGAAGAGGAAGGAAGGATGCTCCCTACAGCCTTCAGAGGGAGCCTGGCCCTGCCAACACCTTGATTTCCAACTTCTAGTCTCCAGAACCGTGAAAGAATAAATTGATGTTGTTTTAAGGCACCCAGTTTGTGGTCCTTCATTGTCACAAGCCTGAGGAAACTGATACAGGTAGAAAGAAAGATCTCAGAGGTGTGTACTGACCAATACCGCCTCCTGGGATACCCCAGGCCTGATGCCAAGCGATTTCAACCAGACCCCCATCACTAGGGCTCCCCAAAACACAAATTCTATAGAAAGAGGGTGGATTCAGGGGCCCCACCTACACAGACATCCTTGAAAGAAATTGTATTATTTTTTAGAAACCTAGAGAAGGAGAGAAAAGAACAAAATTGGATTACTGTTTTTAAAGAATGTCTACTATGTGATACACACTTTCTATACATTAAGTTTATTTTGCATATAATATGTAATATCTTATTTTTTTCCTTACAAGAAACTTGAAGGTATAGTGATGATAGCCACTTGTCAAATGAGCCATACAGGACTCCCCTGTGTCATCGAGGTAGGGAATGGGTATGAGATCTGATTCCATGACCGATGCTCTTTGCACCCTGGCCTGCCGCTCCTGGTATAAACTGGTTACCAGGCTGCAGATTTTCTCTTGACCCTTGTCCTAGTCTTGGTTGGTGTTCACTGAGTGGAAACTGCGCCTAGTGTCTCTGGGAAGGAAAAGACAACTTTATCACAGCGCCCCACTGTGGGATCTAAGACAACAAGAACCACCCCAGGTTATATCTCCCTGGGTTCTCAGTGCAGAGAGAGAGGGAGAGAAGTTCTAGAGGAGAGGCAGGTTTTGTCTCTATCTGAGAACGCGATCAGACAATTTCAGGCCTGCGCCCTCCACAGCTGGTAGGTCATTGCCTGGATGGGGCCCAGTGGAGAGATTCTCCCCACAGATTTTCTGTAATAAGGTAAGATATGGCGATTGTGCAAGCGGCAACGGCCCCCAGGGTAATTGAGATTCCATCGCAATCTACCTGGGGATCTACAGAACCTTCTGCACGAGTGTTCCTGGGTAATTCTGAAGGGACTTGAGTTCAGGGGACAAAGCAACGTCTCAGCTCCTTGGGAGATAATGTCAGGGTCATTCTTTGAACGCGCAGAGCTCCTAAGTCATGCAATTATTCGCATGACCTGTTCTTGACTTCGCTCCCTTAAACTCTTGTATACTCCTTGTCCTTTTTCCTTAGAAAAGAAAGGTTGGGGAGACTGTGACAATCACTGTCTTTAGAGGTGAACTGTCTCTAAAAGACTGTGTCTTTTGTCCATGGAGCTTGTTTGTTATTCCTGTACTTGTAGGAGAAGCTCTTTCCTAAGTTTGATCAAGAGTGAGCACACGCCCCCTGAGCCGGCCTCTTTCTCCATCTGGAAAAGCCGGAGGCTTCATCCAGGTGCTTTCGGGTCTGATCCACTGATAGACTTTGAAGCTGTTTGAGAATCACTCGTGACCATATCGCAATCTCTGGGAAATATTTAGGTAGGCGTAATATGATCAAGTGGTCCCTGCCTCAATGCTTCTAGGTGACTATTCTTCACAGCTGACAGAGGAAGTGTCTCCGAGAGCTAAAGGAACTCACCCACTATCACACTAGATAGTGGTAGAAGGACGAGTTAGGCCAGGTTTATCTGGCTCCGAGGTCTACACTTGTTCCGCGGGCCCACCTCTCTATCCAGTACCGAGCCACCTGGACCTGGGTGGGCACTAAATCACATCCAAGCTACAACAACACGGCATCAACTCACTTTAAAAACCAACTGAGGCATTCAGGTGGCCCTTTCCCTCTTTATATCCTCCCAATGAAACCCTGAGGTAGGGGCTATGGCAGCCCCATTTCACAGATGAGAAGCTGGCCAAGGTCTTGGGGACAACAAGCCAGTGATGTCGGTTTTGTGATGCTGGGGTCTTTGCTCTGTGGCTTTCCTATAGTCAGTATATCACTCCCTTGGTCTGTATGCCAGACTTTTCTTCAGACAGTGATGGTTGGGGAAGCTGTCCCTCCGCCTTCCACTTATTCAGCCCCTCCACCTGCCGAATAAGCTCTCCAAGTGGGCTGATGGCTGTGGAACCATAAAAGAAGGTCTAAAGCTGAGGCTGGCCCTGTGGCCAAGTGGTTAAGTTCATGCGATCCACTGCAGGATTCGTTGGTTCGAATCCTGGGTGTGGACATGGCACTGCTCATCAAACCACGCTGAGGCAGCGTCCTACATGCCACAACTAGAAGGACCCACAACGAAGAATATACAACTATGTACTGGGGGGCTTTGGGGAGAAAAAGGAAAAAATAAAATATTTTAAAAAAAAGGTCTAAAGTTGATTCTAGCTTTGTCTAACCTGATCTTTCTTAGCCTCATCTGTAAAATGGGATAATAGTAAAACCTTCCTCTTAGTATGATGGTGAGATTAAACGAGCTATTGCCTATAAAGTAAATACCTAATAAATACAGTGTTTATTTTATGAATGTGATCAGGAAGACGTGTCCGAGGAGGTAGTGAAAATTGAAAAGTTCTATGTAAGTTTAAAGGATTCCTCTATTTAAAACATCAGTTCCATAAACAGATTTTAGAAGCGTCTCAGTTCCAGGAGATTTACTCTGTGTTTCAAAGACTCATGATTTTTTGACTTCCCCTGTTCTTTAAGTCTGAGCTGGGGACTTGATCAGGCTGCTCACCTGCCCCAGGGTTGAGGGAAGCAGAAACCTCAGGACCCAGGGATGGCACCGCCTGGCAAACACTGAGATTAATGGGAACTGTGCTGTCCATTTCTCTCCAGCCCTCCATATGGTTTCCCCCTGAAGTTCAAGGCTACTAGGATGGTTCAGTTTGCCCTCTTGTGTTTTTCTGAGCTTGCCATTCGTCTGCTCTCCATGCCCTCCTGAAGGCACGCTCCTCTGTGTGAGCACACAACTTTGCTTTTTGAAAAAAGCAAAAGCACCTTGCAGAGCAGACTCGCTCAAGTCTCCCTGTCGATGGCTGTGGCCATGCACTTTACAGGTTGTCTTCACCGCTGTGTGGCAATGTCTCCTGTTTCTGGCCGAGGGCTCTGGTTTTAACGGCCACTTCTTCCTCCCAACCAGTCACTTCTCCAGGATAATATTTGTGGGGATGCGGTCTGGATCGTGTTAGTGTTCGTGTCATGAGGTCCTGCTCCACAGTTTAGCTCAAGGCCGTCATAATATTATGGGGTAGCAAAGGGGATCCAAGTAAGACAACACGAAAAATACATTTGAGGGGTTTTTCTTGGCAACTCTTCTCAATAGTACTGAAAGCAGTGTAACGTTTCCCACCCAAAGAAAACAGCAGAAGTGTGGCATGGAATTCTTTCATGAAAGAATTGATTCCACAAGCCTTTGCTGAATACCTACAGTGTGCTGGACGTGATATTGGGAAAACAGAGATGAATAAGGCACTGCCCAGGCCTTGGAGGGTATCACAATTTTGTAGGATGGGCTGTAAACCGGGAAGTAGAACCCCAAGTCAACCGCCCTTGAGGGCTGTGCAAATGATTGAAGAGCTCAGAGTTTCAGCTTCCTGTCTATAAATGGGGGAAATAACGTGACCCGTCTTAGGGAGCTGGTGAGACTCAAAAGTGATGATACATCAGTACTTGGAAGAGTGCCTGGCTGGAAGTGAGCACTCA
Organism: Equus quagga; assembly: GCF_021613505.1. Classification (NCBI taxonomy): domain Eukaryota; kingdom Metazoa; phylum Chordata; class Mammalia; order Perissodactyla; family Equidae; genus Equus; species Equus quagga. Next base: position 71,391,237 of record NC_060279.1, read on the forward strand.
GTAAATATCACTATCATCATTCATGTGATTATTACGGTAAAGTGGTTCATTGCTGTCACAGGTACGAATGGAGTTCTGTAGAAACGTGGGGTTGTGGGCCCCGGGCTTCTCTTTTTGAAGGAGTGTTGGGAGAACATGCATTCCCCACCCTCTGGTTTTCTTCCACGCAGAGCTTTCTTCTTGACAACAGTGGGTCTACACCTGGGCTATACACAGGAGTCCCACCCAATTAAATCCAAACCTCCTGGATAGTGCCCAGGAGTCAACGTGTTTGAAAACCTTCACAGGTGGTTCTAATGTGCAGCCAAAGTCATGATCTGTTCTATAATCTGCAAGGATCCGTGCATAATGAAAACACAGGGGCCCTTATTCACAATTATTAAGAATATTCAAGACAATGACAGTAGAGCATTAAACCAAGGGCTGGATGCCCCTGAAGACAGCCCAGGCTGAGGTTGAAAACCACTGTGTCTGCAGAACATTCCAGCCTCTCTCTGCCCATGGTTGGGCCCTCTGTTCTGGGGACGGGCCAGTCTGCAGAAAGTGTTTTGTTCTGCTCCTCTCTGTCCTAAGTTTTCCAGAGGCAGCCCCTGCCCGGAGGCCTGCGGGGTCTAGCACTTCCTCCCTGGGGGTTACATTTGTCTAATCCTGGGATGCAGACTCTGCAAGCCCCCTTGGACAATCGAAGGTATATAAGAACGAAAGATTTCCTTCGACAGCCGGCTCCAACCGGGGAGGGTCAGAGGAGGGTCATTCCTGGCTGTGGCTGGGAGCGTTCCAATGACTAGCCCTCACTTCAGTGGATGGATAAGTGGGGAGCTGACCCCAAGAAGCAGCCAGTGGGCAAAGACTGGGGCAAGAGTTTTCTCATTGCAGGAAAGAGCAATGCCAAGGCCATGAGATGCATGGAGCTGGACATGCTGCAGGTGTGGGGAGAGGCTGGATGTGGGGGCTGAACTCTGGGGAAGACAGGGCAGAGGGGATGGCAGAGATAGACGCCAGGGCACGTGCCTGGCATGGCCTTGCCGGCTTTGGAGGGCTTCAAGGGGACCCCTCCGAGGGTTCTGTGCAGAGGAGCACATGGAAACTGCGCCATCACCCAGCAAGTTCCTGCATCTGTCTGGGTACCATCAGAGAGGCCCCCAGGGCCAGGGGTCTGAAGGCAGGTGTGGGGGGCACTGTGCAGTGGCCAGAGCCCCTGAGCCCCCTGCCCATCCATACCAGCTCCTAGAGCAGTGGCCCCGTCCAGCGCATCCTTGCTGGGGCTGTGGGATGCTGACGGGTGCCCGGCTTCAGCTGCAGTAAGTCTTGCTGTCTATCTGCAGCCCGCGTGCAGCCTTTATCATTCATTGCACTTCCCTGACTGCCATTCCGGAGAAACTAACTCGAGAATTAAGAGCAAATATTTGACTTTTTCTCCCTTTTCTCCCTCCCCTCCCTGTCATTTTCCACCGTCCTGTTTAGACTGGATGCTGGTTAATGGGCGACCTTTGCCCTTTGGCTAAAAGCTGTGACCAGGAAATCCCACCTCTCACTAATGAGGGTTTTGTTCAGGATCCGGGGAGCGGCCAGCACACAGCTTCTGCTCTGCAAACGCATTGTCCGCCCGGCTTAGAGAAAGAAAACGGACAAGAAAAACAAACAAAGAGAAAGAAAAAAAAAAAGCCCTTCCACTGTTGAATTAAAAACAGCAAACTCCAGGCCCCAAGCAGGTTTCAGTCTCTATTAAGACACAAAAGGTCCTAAATGCCAGGCTAGGGCACAAAGAGTGGAGGGACTTGGGGCGGGACGGAGTAGGGTGGGGTGGGGTGGGTCAAGGAAGAGAGGGAAATATGGCAATTAACTGTCTTTATTTTAGAGTTATCTCCGGTGAGTCTGCCCCCAGCCCCCAACAAATTTTGATGTGCTGAGCATTTCAGACTTCAAAGGAGAGGTCCCAGGGGGACCCTCATCAGCCCAGGTGTCCCGCACAGGGACATGTGTCCATAGGCTCCTTGACCTTGATCTTTCTCGTGCAAAACTTCTCGCTTCCCAGCTCTAAGTGGACGCCAAAGTGTTCCTATCACATAGTCAAAGTTACCTGCTTCCTTATTTCTGTCTCCTTTGTTAATGCTGAGTATGCCTTTTAAAAGGCTTTATCCTTTTGTTTCACGCTAAACCATTCTGGCCCAGAGCCATCTCTTTCACCCTAAAAATTCTAAACCCTGAGAACCAGGATTCTCGGTCCTGTCGTCCACCTGGCTTGGATCGTCCACCTCTTAGGACTTCAGTGTGACTGTCGGCCATTGCTGAGGGCAGGGAGCGTGCGTGCCATGGCATCTACTCCACCCTGCTCCTCCTCCCCAGCACCCAGGATAGCACGTGGCATGACAGACACGCTCCAAAACTGTTCTGTTATGGAAGCTTCAAATACGAATAAATGTTGGTTATTATTTGTATCATATCAGGCATAATGGCTAATGATTGCTCCTGAGCCAGGTAGTTATAGAAATGAAAATTTTAAAGCAGCCAACATTGATTGACTGTTGACTAATTGCATGTCAATGAATTAACTCAAAATACTTTATCCTCATCTCAAGATTACCCTAGGATTTCTGCAAGGTCCTAAAAATGATGAAAAAAACACCCAATTCTTTTTTTTTTTTGGAGGGAGAGGGCAGACATGAGAAACAATTTATGTTTGTTTTTCTTTCTGTTTTTAAGAGATTATTTAGAAGTCTACTGAATTATACTTCAACAAAAAGTTTATTTAAAAAAATAAACTAAAGAGTTTACTACAAGCTTTGATAAAATCAAAACGCTTGTATTTGGGTTTGGTTTTGAACAACACGTGGACAGGAGAAGAAAGGAAAGGAAAGCAGAGGTGGGGGGAAGAGAGAGGAGGGGGAGGGGGCAGAGAGGAGGGGAGGCACTTAGTCATAAAGTTGGTCCCCTGAAAAAAAAAAAGAGCTGAGCCCTGACAAAGGCGAGGCTGCCTTCCCGACTAGGAGAGGATGAGTTGGTCCCCAGGAGACACGGCCCCACAGGTGGCTGATTTGATAGGCTCCTGTCTTCCCAGCTGCAGGGTGGAGACCACACTCCTGGGGAGGATGGAGGGGTGGGGGCACCTGGAGTTTGAACATTTATCAGTCCACTGACCAGCCAGACTCAGGGAGAGTGACTTCTCCCCTCCCAGCCTTCATCTCTTCCCCTGTAGAATGGGGACACACGTCTACTGCGAGCTGGCTTTGAGGATTACCGGTAACTCTCGATGGCATGAAATTGGAGCTCAAGTTCATGACGATTGTTGTGAAATTTAAGGAAGTGCGTTTTTTTCCCCATTTGAAAGAATGAAGCGTTATGTGACAAAGCTACAGGAGGACAAGGAGGCGTTGTCCCATTCCTGCCTTGTGGGTGGGGCCACAGGGATGAGGCTCCATCATGGGGTTTTATATCGATTTACATAGTTATTATGTATATATTTCAACTTTATACATTTATATGTCTATTTCTACATTTAACCTCTGAACATTTTACTACATATTGTGTGGGTGTGTACATACATACAAGCACACATGTAACATATTTTATTATACATTTCATTATCTATATTATATACGTATGTATATGCACACATATATAACATGTATAATAAAGTGCATATAAATTTTATTCACTCACACATTTATTAGCCAATATTGAGCACTTACGGTGTCCCAGGTACCCGCCTATGGGTTTTCCACACTTGATCTTATTTAAGCCCCATAAGGACCCTGTGAAGTAGAAACTACACTATTATCCCCATGGTATGGGTGTGGAAACTGGCTCAGAGAAGTTAGATGACTTCCGCCTTTTAGGGACAAAGTTGAGAACCGAGCAATGGTGTGTCCCACGCCAAAGGGAAACGCCTCTAACCACGAAGCTTCCCCAAATGTCACAGGACAGACTTGGCCTCAGAGCTGACATAAGATGGCCAGACTTCTCCCACAGGTACCTCTGTCCCCTGCACCCCTCACGTGCCAGCTGAGCACGCCTTCCTGTACCTGGGTGACACAGTGATGGTGCCGAGTGGGGGCTGTGATCCAGCCTCTGATACCAGCATGAACCGTGGGGGTGCCAACACTTTGAACAACTCAGGACTCCATTCTGTGGAGTTCTGGCAGCTAGGAGCAAAGAATCGGAGACCCAAAGATCCTGGATTACATTCTGATTGACTCCAAATCAGGCGGTCAGTGCTCTAATTTCTAGTGAGAAATGGCCCCTTGGATTGTCTCCCTCCTGGAAAAAGCTTTTAATTAACCCACCGACCACAGGCTACTGAGAAAAGTGGTCAGTGTGAAAAGGACTCTTTTTCTGTCACTCCATGTTAAGACCTGTGCCAGAATCAGATCAATTGATATGGTCATCACTTTAATCAAACTGAGTGTCCTAAGATCAAGTTGTTGAGAGTCCCAGGCAAGACTACAGTCCCGCCTTCAATGGGAACGCTTCTTCCGAACACATCCCTCCGTGAAATTACCCACATTTGTTATTTCTTGCAGAAAGTTTGGTAATGAATGTGGCTTCTATGTTCTCCGCTATAAACAGCAGAGATCCCCCTTCAGGCACTCCACCAGACCTTTTATCCATACTCAGGAAAAAGAAGTGATTGATTTTGAAGTTAAATGTTGGCATCTGCTGTTATTCAAAACCAGGACCTTGGCTACAGCAATCCACCGTGCTTTCTGCGCTGCCACCAGTGTGCGGCAAATGAAGACAAGCTGTTGTCAAATGAGAAATGCAAAATAGTCAATCTGTTTGTCTGTTTAATGTAACTGGGAACATAAGCTGCTAAAAGTGGTACCATTCGGCACTGTCAGATGGGAGACACTCTCCAACAAACAAAAGCCTAATGACCCATTTTACTCGGCACTCCGGAGTTGCTCCTAATGGTACTTTCCATATGCACTCGAACATGCTTTTATCTGAAACTGCAAACGGTACGATTTTCCATCCAACACAAGCGTGTAATCTGTGTGTGTGCGTGGGGAGCGAGGGGGTGGGAGCTGTCCCCCCTCCCGGCACCATGGAGAAAGGCTGGTGTTCTAGACATCTTAAAGCAGGAAGCATATTGCAGAAGCATCTGACTCTCATCTTCCCTTTACACCTGTCATTGTACTGTATTAAAGGGAAAAAATCAAGTCATTAACCATGATAGATATGTTTTTAATAAGTAAGTGTTGTGCCTCGCCAGGCGGATAAATAGCGGGGCTTAAGATAGCTTCAGAGCCTGGCGTGGGATTACAGCGGGAAGTTAAAGATGCTGCCTATGTCTTCAGAGAGTTTGCAATTTGGGAAGCACCGGGCTCACAACGTTACCCAGGCTGCGACTCTTCAAGAATGCTCCCTGCCGACATTGGACTCCAACGTGGAGAGCTGTCTCACACTTTTGTTTCTCAGGACTTCTAGTGCCTGAAGAAATGTGCCTTCCCCCCAAAATGTTGGCCAAACCCAAAGCCTACTAATGCCTTTAAAAGTGTCTCATTGGCGTGGCAAATAATATGCCTATTGATTTGTATGGAGTGCCAGGAGCACTGTGTTGAGAAGGATTCTGAGGCACGCCCATAGAAAAGAGTCTTATAACTGGTTATTAGACCCTGATGTCATTTGTCTGCCGCCACAAGCCAGTGTTTATTAAGAAAAAAAGAAAAAAAACAAGTTAGGACAATCAGAACTCAATTCCTCATGTTCAGGATCCAACGAAGACTCCTGTATTTATACCAGAAAGTCAAATCCACTTGAGTTGTCACAAAATGTGGAAAAAAAGGAGGTCAAGGGGCTCATGCACATCACTCAGAAGGCTCATTACAGAAGAATATGTCTGGCCTCAAACAGCGTTTGGATGCATTCAGTGGAAATAAGGGGAGAGCATATGGTTTACATTTCCTCTATAAAGAAATATGGGTGGGAACCTTGCGGGACCCAAGATGCAATAACAAATACAGATACTTGACAAGGCTTGGCAGGCGAAGACAGAATATTTCTGTGTTTACCTGACAATGTGACTGGAGTCCAACCCACTGGGGAGCAATGCATTTGGTTGTGACCCGTCGCACCCTGGCAGAATGTCCTTGCAGAGACATTAATGTCAGCCTGGGAAGCGTCGCTCCCTCCCCGTTCCAAGCAAGCACTCCCTTCAATGAGAAATGCTGATACTGTCACACCAGCTAATGATGCACAGTGACACCACTCGGACACTGGGCCATACTGGGTTGTATTACCGTGCCGTATTACGTATAATAGCGTGCGGAAAGGAAGTGTTGACGTTTTTGTTTTTAATCTCCCCATTCCAGTCTTTTAAAAAAATCTAACCCAGACTTTTTTTTTGGTGTGCGATCATTTGAATGGCTTGTTTGACCATTCATTTTTATGTTGCTTTTTTTTTTTTTGGTCATCTTACTCTCAGGACTAGCCTTCTTGATTCTGAAAGTCGGGGACAAAGGGAACAAAAGAGAAGTCAGTGAGAGCAAGGGAAAGAAAGGTGTTTTCTGCATTAGGATTATGAGAAATGGTAACGGGGGGTTGAATCACCAAGCTTGTTGAAAAAAATGGGAGACCCCTCCCTCTCAATCAGATGTATTTTGTTTCAGAACAAAAGTGTCTTTTGTAAGCTAGGGGCTCAATGATTATTTTTGTATCTGTCTTACCTTTGGTCAGGGAAAAAAATTAATAAAGGTGGGGTTGGGTTTTTTTCTTCCATTTCTTTCCATGACAGACCAAAAGTCACATAAGCGGTGTTGCAATGCAGATGCCTGGATTATACTTAGCCTCTGAATAATAAATAGGAAGTTTCTAGAACCACCGGCTCATTAATGAGCACTAATTCAGAATGGATGGCGCAATGTTCAGTCATTTAAGCAACGTGGACGATGAAGGTTCTCAACCCTGGTACAAAGAGTGGTCTACAGAATCAAGTAGAATGAGTAATTACAGCTAATATCCATTTCAGCTTGTATTAGAACATCCAAAGAAACAAGGTGGCAGCAGTGGGCGGGGAGCTGATCCTGGGGAGCATGGAGCTGGGAGAGGGAGTCAGCGGGCAGGTGAACTGTTTCTACTTCTTGGGCTCGCCCATGAATAAGCCCCTGACAGCTCCTGCCAGCGCCCGGCCGGAGGCAGAGCTGCAATCTCAGTCGTGGAGCATCTTCACTACCAGTTGGAGCGCTCAGCAAAAGATGGCCAAGACTGCAGAGGCGGCTCCAGCCCCGACCTACTTGCAGCCTTGATCTGCTGTTGAACAGATGAGGAGCAAAGTTCTGGATGCTTTTCCTCCCTGGGGCCCAAGGGAAAGTGATTCTGTGATGGAGGGGTGCACCCTCCCAGGAGATGCCCCTCGTGTACTCTGCAGTTGACAGCTGAGAATCTGCAAGGCTAAAGGCAAGGAGCTCATGAAGCCAGCAAAAGTCACTGAGGGGGACTGCATTGGAATTGAGGTGCTTAGATCCTCCTGGCACACCAGAGAGATAATAGAGAAATCGAATACAATTTGGGGCTGTGCGGATGGGCATCACTTTGTGTCTGAGCTGTAAGAGGCAGGTTTCTTGCTTGCAAGCAATAGAAATCGACTCTGGAAGATTTAAGCAGAGAGAGGAACTGAGTGAAAGGGTACTGGGGGCTCACAGGGTCTCCAGGAAAGCTGGAGAACGAGGCTCAGAAAGCAGGGAGGTGAGAAGGAAGGTAGGACCACGTCCTCAGATGAGTTCTTTGTGGCCACTGCCATTGCACTGCCACGGGACACAGGGGACAAGCTTGCTTCCCTGCCATCCTCAACCCTGGATGCTGGGCTCCAGCAGTGACACCCTGGACTCTGGGTGTCACTCTTGCCACTTCTTGGCTCCCCTGACAACTGATTCCAAGTCTAGGGTTGTTGTGCATGGTTGATCAAGACAAGGTCATGTGCCTGCTGCCTTCCAAGGGAGGCTGGGAAAGGCAACACCGACCTTTCTGGCTTCCGCGTTGGAATGGGGTCTCTGCCTCCCAAGGACTCACAAGGTAGTAAATTCCCCTTCAACAAGACGGGCTTTCGGACACAGGATAGCACCGCGGTGTCAAATGTCTGCTCCACCTGCTTTGTCTTACCTCTCGGTGACCTATGCAAGCCACTTTCCCATCCTAAATCTCCACTCCTCATAGCAAATGACGCCACCCTCACAGGCTGTCATGACGAGGACACCAGGCACTTCATTCATTCATTCTACGCACATTTATGGAGTGTTTGCAATGTGCAGGGTGTGGTGGAGCTTCATAATGATGCAAACAGCAGGGCAAGTCCCTCATCCTTGGAAAAGCCTTCGGCCTCCTAGTAGAGATGGACAGGTAGGTGGTTTTCCAGGAATTTGGAGGCGGATAAATAAGACTTGCTAAGAAATGGGATGTGTGGATAAAGGAGAGGAAGGAAACAAAAGACATCTCCAGTTTCTGGGAAGTTCTACCAGGAATGCCAACGGCTCAGTTCTGGGCTTAGAGTGAGTGATCTACCAATGTTTTTTGCCGATATGATCATCAGCATGCTTATTATCATCATTGTCATTTTTATTTTTATCACCAGCTGGCCCATCCCCATAGATAACTCAATGTGACATAGGGATTACAGGCTACACTCAGCCTGCATGGGCTCAAATCTTGACTCTGCCATTTGCGAGCTGTGTGGCCTTGGGCAAACAACTTAACCTTTCTGTGCCCCACCTTCCTTCTCTATAAAACGGAGATGAAAAAATAGCTTCGTCGTAGGGACTTGTTATGGGGATTAAATGTGCTATTTTATAAAAAGGCCCTTAGGATCATGCCTGAAACGTAAGAAGAGATCCATCTGTACAATTTGCTGTGGTGGTTGTTATCATAACTTTTTACCAGCTTCTACTCATCCCCCAAACCCCATTGCTGCCATCCAAATTGCCTGTTTGCAAACTGGCTCCTAAAAACCCTGACCCTCTTTTTCCACTTGAGAATCAAGGAGGGAAAGTAGGTCTCCTCAGGCCACAAGAACATGAAATCCTCCCGGGAATCATAAGCTGGAGGTTTGCGGTGAATCTGGTGATTGTGGGCAATTCTGTGGCTCAGGCGTTGGTGGCTCTGACCCCAGACGCGCTGACCACGAGGCCTGCACCTCGCCAGCTCCGTCCACAAACTCATGGTCCTACGAGCTGGCTGGGCATGGTCTTCCTAAGTGCCTTGGCTCAGAAGTGAGTGCTGCGGGGTCTCAGAAATGGGGACAGTTGTCCCGATGTTAAATGGGAGCCACAGCCCGGGTTCCCGAGGGTGAGGACACGGGTGGGACTTCTGCTTTCAAGCCTGGCTGAAAATAACACATCAGCACCTTTCTGCATGATCGTGGTTCCTGCGCCTGCTGGAAACCAGAAGTGGAGAAACACACCCACACTCGCTCAGTCACATCCCCCCAAAAGTGACGAGCAGCGACTTTAAAAAAGGGTAGAGTCCACGGCTGCTCTTAACTTCAAAAAAAATAGTAATAACAATATCGTTTATTGAAACAGAAAACAAAATATAACCACCAAATGGACTAATGGGCAGGACAACCAGTTGGATTAATTAGACTTTTCCTCCTGTCCCATACCTGTTTTTCTGGAATGAAGTCTTCATGTAGACCTCAAACAGAGAGTAGGAAATAATTAGCCTCTGGATTGTGCTAGAAAGACTGTCACTGTGGGGTCCCACCTTTGTGAAGCTGAGGGGTCCCACCTTTGAGAAGCCCACATCTCATCTTTGCATCTCTGGTGTTCGCATGCGATATAGCACAGACCACATGCGTGATGAAGTGAAAACTCATGTGAACATGTGTCTCAGCACCATGGCCGTGTTATTTTGGAGTGCTGTGTAATTTACAATATGAAGGCACAAATCTACTGTTCCGCCGTATTTCCACACGTAATTAGAACAGGGCGATCTGAGCTTAGCCAGATTGGTGCAAGCAGAGATTCTGTGGTCCCCTCCTGAGTAGATGTATAATGGCCACAGAGCTGTTCCCACCAGCCTCTCTGTTTCACTGCCCAGGGCAGCCAAGGGCTGTGCTATTGCAAATGAAGCCCCCAGCGGCTGAGAAACAATGGAATCTTCCTCCTACGGGAAACTTCCTCCTGAATCTTCCTGAACTGGTCATAAAGTCCTACTTCTTGCTTTTGTCTCTCCACTCTGATGGGTGGAAAATACGATAACAGACAAGAGCACTGTCAACACATCCAAAGCTTTCTGGGAAAGGCTGCCACAGCAGTAATAGTGACAGTAACTGCCAGCATTTGCCGAGTGCTTCTGTGTGGTGAGGGCTGGTTTGCATGTAGGGGAACCAACTCTCCCAGTGTTAGTCCCGAAAGTCCCGCATCCCAGGAAACCCCTCGGTTTGCAAACTTTAAGACGTTGGTATCATTGTTTTGCCATTATTTCCACATGAGGAGACACGATCTTGTTCGAAGGTCACACAGCTAGTGAAGAATAAAGCGACAAATCAAAACCAGGCTGTCAGAGTCCAGACCTTATGCTCTGACCACTGCCCTACACTGCCCCACGGGATCGTCAGCTAACAAAACTGCCAGGCTTTACAGACAGCCTTTCCTGCAATCCAGGAAGCCCCACGCAGCAGTTCCTCCACGCCCTGCCCTTTGAGCACTAGTCCTTCATACAGTGAATACCAGATTGGACTTTTCCAAAGCAGAACTACCTCCCCGTCCTCTAAATCCAGCCGTCTGCCATGAGACTGCCTGCTTATGCCTCAGTTTCCCTTGTTTTAACAACCATGGTGATAATATGTGACAGAGCACTGGGAAGGGTCAGACCATGTCACGTCGGTGGTGTCCCTGAAGACGCATGGCCCTCCTGACCCAATTGATGGGGCTGTCTAGGCGATCAATAGTGATCACTGTGGCTGAATTGACCTGACACAAGTCCACATTGATCCTTTAAGGCACCTGGAACAGTCAGGCCAGCTGGGCCATGGTTCAGGGATTTGGGTCATGAAGGCCCCATTAAATGAGGACCTAGCCTTTTAAAAATATAAGGTGTTACTTAAAAAATCCCCTTGGACTTCAAGGAACCGTTGGATGGTGGGAGTTGGGTCTCCAGGAGGCGGAGAAGTCAAGTCTTACCTCTATCCCATAAGGGCCTGTGTGGCTGTGGCTGCAAGCAGGCTAATAACCTCTCCGAGCCTCAGTTTACTTTTCAGGAAAATGTGGGTGAAAGGGCATTTGCCTCATGGAGTCATAGGGACCAGGCAACGAGACGAGGTGGTAAAATGCTTAGCATAGAGCCTGGAAATTATAAAGTGTTCAATAAAATGTGACTTACTGGTATGATTTATTCTGAATAGGAGTTTTCTCCCACACAAAATTGGAAGAAACTCTGTTGGCACCTTGAAAGATTGAAGCCCTGTTAAAAATCTCCTGGGCCTATATTGACAGATGTCTATCTGTTGTAAGCATCCCATTTAATCCTCGGAATAACGCTATGAGTTTTAAAAGAGACAGCTGACATCAACTTGCCGAGGGTCGCAGAGCGAGGAAGTGGCAGATGAAACACAAAGCCAGATTCTCCCGACTCTGGAATCTGTGTCCTTTCCTCAGTCCAAGATGCTTTCCCAAGCCCAGTGATGGGAATATGAGAGATGAGAGCGTACAGGAGTCCCACCTTCCGGGAGATTGGGGTCTACCCAGGGATGACCCATTTACACAAATAACATTAAATGAATAATACCATGAAACAGTGCAACCTGCGTGATCGGAAGGAGGCGAGGCTTTAATCTGGCCCTGGGTGCAGAGACAGGTGGGAGACAGATGGCAGAAAAGGCTTTAGCACAAAGTTGGTATGTGATCCGAGTTCTGGCTGCCCAGGTGGATTTCAATAAACCATGATAAGCGGGGAAACTGAGGCCAAAGGAACAACACGAACAACGATGTGGAGGTAGGAAGTCGCCGGGCTAACTCAGCGAATGGCCTCAATTGGCTGAAGCCTTGAGTCCTGGCTCAGGATGCAAGTGCCTCGTTATATAATCACCTTTATTGGCTATTTGCAGAAGATTCACTTAATGTTACCATTTTGTCGGGTTTGCATTTCTCTCTTTCTTCCTCGCTCTTTTCTCTCTCTATTTCTATATCTATCTCTATCTCCCCAGAAGGTCAGCTGCCCTCACATCTCACTTCTTTTCTGCTTAACAGGGAGCAACCTTAGTGAGGACTTACGTCTTCGTATTCAAGTTGGTTTTTCTGTGTAAACTGTTTTGCCCTAGATTTTGGTGCACTGCCTCGAATTACAGAGCGTGAATATTTTATCTGGACATATATTTCATTTTTAAAGGAGGCTCGTAACACTTATCCAAAGGTAAAATGCTTCCACTTGAATATAGACTCTGTAGCCATGAAACAGTATCCCGGTCCCCATCCGCAGAGGGAATGGATGTCGAGTTCATTTAGAAACGTGCTCCCTACTCTAAACTTCTCCCATAAATTACGAGCAGGCTGTTAGTGTCTCTCTCTCCCAGCCAGGCACGGGATGTGGAATGACGGCCCCTTCAAACAAAACCGTAACAGCAAATTGAGGAAAATCAGCCATATCTCCACGCGTTGGGAAATACATACGAGCAGACTCCCAACTTCTGCAAAATGGAAATACAAAATCTCCGTGGCTGCTTTAACTCCAAGGACTTAGGAAATTGACTAATAATGCAAATATCCAGAGGTTAATAGCCTGGTGACATTACTGTAACTTACACGGTGGCTTAAAGGGCATTATCTATCACATGGCCAGCACTGGTCAGTTAGCAGAACGTATGGATAAATATCAAAAGAGGAATGAACTCCCAGAATCGGGAATTAATAAAACCTGGGGATTTCTTTTCCCCATTTTCTTCCATTAATGGAACCAGGCAGCAGGCAATCTTAGTCTCATTTGCACAAGGTTCAACCACCTTTTTTTTGCATTTGAGGCCAATATCTGGCAGGGTAAGTGAAAGGGTGCACGAAACATCCCCACACTCTCATTTTGCATTTGTTGGGGGCGGGGCGGGGGGAGTCAGTGAGATGCAACCAAGGGAGAAGTCATAAATAAGCAAAAAAAAAAAAATCTCATACGATGCCTTTGGCTATGGCTGTTTGGGACAAAAGGAAGCCGGCTAGAAATCAGCTGGAAAAGCCTCCTAATAAATGTGGTCAAGAACCAGGCCAGCTCGAAACGCCAGCTCTCCAGGCTCAGGTTCACTGCCTTGACTAATTTATTGCTCTCACATTTAGAGTTTGGCTGGTGTGACTGCTGCCTCGAAGAGGTGGCTCCTCTCACCACTGCGTGGATTGACTTGATGCAAAGGCACTTCGCTGTCCCTGGTCACCAACTGAGATCCCTTCCATTGTCTCCGGCTCACCTGGGTGAATTTCTCGCCCTCTGCTGCCCTGTTGGGCTTTTCCGGAGAAGGGTGGAGTGGTATTATCTTTGGGAAACTGTAGCTTCTTAGCTCCTGCTGCTAAAAGGAAAATTACTGCCCTGTGCAGTCCCTGGTTGGGTTCCAAGAGTCTTGTCGCATTATTTAAATACTGAATTGCGATATGATTGAAGCTGGTACCCAGTTGCTCTTGGCAGAGATTGCTGGCTGGCAGGTGCTGGGCGTCGCGGCTCTGCTGCTTCAGCTAACTGCTCTGGCTTTGCTGCTCCCGGGAGCGCCAGCCAACACCCAGGCTGCTGCTGCTGCTGCTGCTTTTAAGATTTTTTTTCCTGCAAAATGCACAGAATGCAAACACCCACCCCCTCGGCTCGGGCCATTCCCCAAGGGGTATCTCGTGGGCTCCTTAATCCTGATTTCTCCCTAGGTTCCTTCATCTTGCCAGGCTGTCTCTGCTGTGCAGCCCTCTTTCTTGGCTCTGAGCTGCATTAAGCACAAAAAAGGGAAAAAGTGTCCCGTCCAAAGAGCTGCCCACTCCCACTTCGTGTTTTCTTGCCTATATTTTTTTCCTCCAAACTAGCTTGAGTTTGCACCTTTTGGCCCCACGAATGGCACGCGGGCCTTGGCCTCTTCCTGCTTCTTTTTTAAAATGGAAAGTATGTGTCAAGCAGCCTTTTCTGTGATCCTTTGAGGGGGTGCCCTCAGTTTTCTAGAACTGTTTGGAATATCCAGGTTTTCACGTGCAAATGGGTACCACGCTTTACCAAATCTGCTTGTGGGTGTTATTATTATTTTTTACTTTTTAATTTAATTTATTATTTTTTTAATTTTAGGAAACAGCTTTGTGTCTGCCCTCAGCTGCTTTCTCCCCAGCCTTCTGGGTGGGGCAGGGGGCTCTGGGTGAGAGGGGAGCTCGGCCTGAAGGCGAAGCAGCCACCAAGCCCAGGTTTGGCCAGGAGAACCTCCCTCTGAAGTTGGTTCTCAGTCCAGAAACTTCTACCGTTTCACTCCAGAGACTCAATTTCACAGCTTAGAAGATTTTCTCCCCGAGCCCTTCAGCCCACTTCTCCTGTGTCGGAGAGATGCTGTTCCAGCCTGTCTGGGGCCACTGAACTACAACGGCATCCTGAAAGTGGTCCGTGTTTCTGTGGGAGTGAAGGCGTTGGAAACAACCCACGCACCTGGGCAGTGTCCTCCATTGTCTCTTAGCACTCGGGCTCCCTCACGGGAGAAGGCAGGACGGCCAGGAGGAGACACTGAAGCTCGGAGAAGAGCTGCTGATTAAAGCCCTACTTCCCTACAGGGCTGAGGACCTTGAGTAGCTTAATAAAACTTGTCAGAATCTTGGTGTTTCACCTCCATTTCTCTTCACTTCCTCCTTCCCCCTCCATCTCCATCTCCTCTTCTCCCGTCTTCTTCATTATTATTATTACAGAAGTAATACTTGTTTTTTGTGCAAAGGAAAAGGTAAAACTTGACATTCCACCACCATCCATCCAGCTTCCCCTGAGGTATACCCACTATTAATAGTTTCACACACACCTTTCCTGATTTTTTGCATATGCAACCACAAAGCCACACATTTGCAAGACAGAGCTAATCGGACCCATGTTGAGGAGTCATTGCAAGCATTAAGTAAGAAAATGGATGTGAATTAATAATATTAATAGCTATCCTTTCTGGTGTCTGCTTTGATTTGATTTTGCTGACCTCTCCCTACGCCTTTCACATGCGCTGGCTGAGTACGGATGCTCCACATTCATACTCGTCTCCTCATTGGCTTCTCTGCCATAGCCCACCCCAATTCCAGAACGATCCTCTGCTGTTCTCTTCGAATTTCCACAAGCCGGAACAGAGAGACAGAAATCCCTTCCTTCTAGATCTTACAGCCTCGGGTCTGTTCGGAGACACAGGACAGTCTCTAAAGGAAACGTCTCAGGTATCAAGGTCAAGAGAACACAGCGATTATTCTGTAACCCAATGAGCTGCTACCCTCATATCTAATCACAGGACCTGTCTTCGTGCCTGTCTCCCTGGGAAGAAAACATACCTTCCCTTATCTTCCCCTGCATCTGTGATAAGCGTATTTGATGAGTCAGATTGTCTGGGTTACGTATAAAACAGACACCTTTGCAAGCTTACCTATTCTGCAACAAGGCAAGGGGCTGGTCTACGTTTGGCTGTTTGGGCCCCGAAAGAGGCCTAAGAATATCTGTTTTATGGCATCATCCGCCCCGTGTGGGATGAGATAGGGTAGAAAGGTGGAGGGAGAAGGAGTTGCACAGTTAGAAACACAGGTTTGAAGAGGTAAACTGGCCATATAGAACTAAGTGACCCTGGGCAAAGATGGAACTTCTGAGCCTCAGTTTCTTGATCTGTAGTGGGGAATGATTATACCCATTTCACAAGTTTGTTATGAAGACTGAATACAACAATAGTTGAGAAGTGGTTAGCCTCATGTCTGGCACGTGGACACATGGTAAGGGCTCAAGAAATCAATGCTTATAAAAAGGGGAGCAGATGGCAACATTTTCACTCAACTGCAATGATGAATTTTCCCTGAACAGCAGGAAGGGGAAGGAAAGAGCCTTGCAGAATGGAAAGCAGAAGGACTAGTGTTTTTCTGAGGCAGAGTAGAAAGGGATTAAGGATCAAGACTGAAAAACCGGGCCGTCTGTACAGAAAAAGCCCCACCATCACCACCTTCCGTGATGCTGAGGTCCCCAGGCATCACCTCCCACTGTAAAAAGTACAAAAGGGACCTCTGAACATTGACTTCAAATGTCAACACCTATTCAGGGTCTTGGATCAGAACTGTGTCCTTCCCCCAAAACCCCCCATTGTTTTCATCTTGTTCTTATTTACTCTAAATCCCAGGAACCACACCCCTGTCTGTCTTCCTCACTTGGGGCTGCATTTCAGGCCATCTCGATTTTTCATTTTTCGTTTTTGCTTTCAGCATCTTCTAACGCCTTGGGTGAGGACCCCAGATTTAAGTCCTGCTTTGGCAGAACCCTAAGCCCCAGTCTTGGGAGCCTTTCCCTATCTCATTCAACTCCCAAACGGGGAAGGCCAGACCATAGAGATTTCAGCTTAGGTTTCCAGCCAATGGATGCCAAACGGCCAGACTTGGAGTCAGGCAGACACGGGGGCAAACCTCAGAATGCACTCGTCTGGCCTGGGAAAGACACACAGACCCTCTGAGCCTGCTTGTTCCTAGGGACCTTTAACAGAACAGCACCTACATTCTCAGGGCTTCTGTGATGATACAATGACATAAGAATAAATGGTCAGGGAAAGCCTTGTGGTTGGATTCTAGCAGCTTTCCGTGTGTGGTGCCTATAGTTACAAACTCCTTTGATTCTGAGATATGGCCACGGCACATTTTAATGTCTTAAAAACTGTGGTGCATGTTAAAATTGGTGTGACTGTTGCACGTGGTGGGGTCCCTTCTTCCCCTTTGCCCCTGGAAAGCTGTTATTAAATCCATGGCACATCTTATGGTCAACAGTATCTTCGAACCAAGGGAATATGGAATACAATGGCTAAAGACTTTCAAGGTGTTCAGCCTTTCTGGAGGAACAGCACGTTGAGGGGAACCTCCTTACAGTGACTGCCACTTTCCCAATGTCCCTTTGGTTCAGGCTGTTTTTCTTTGCGTGGGCACCCGGGGATCCTTCTAAGGCTGAGTTAGACAGCTGAAGACCTAGGCTGCGAAATTTGGTGGGAACTCTGGGTCTGAGATGGTCCGCGCCTGGGCAGGCCTCCCCTCAAACATCGGGCTGTACTCTCCTCTGATGGGCCCCTTTCAACCCAAGAGGAGGGGACTGAAGCAGGAGTGTAGGGGAGACAAGAGGATGAACTTCCAAAGATGATGGGAGCCCCTAATGTTTCACTACCTAGGGGACTCCTGGTTACGAAATTAAGCAGGAGCCAATTCAGGCTTCCAAGAGCAAGTTCCGGTGAGAAAGGCGGGTTTCCTTCCTTCCCTCATTGCAAAGACTGGCTTTTGGAATGGCAAAGAAGAGGCAAAAGCACTTATTTCTTTCCTTCCTCATCTGCAGGACTGAGACACAGGGCACAAATACAGACAGGAGAAGTGACTACGTGCTACATGCTGTGCTGGACTCTCTGTGTCCCTTATATTCTTAATTTCATTCATTAATTCAGTCAACAAGTATTTATTGAGCAGCTACTATGTGCCAGGCACTGTTGTAGGATCTAGAGATATAGGAATGAACCGAATGAAGTCCTTGCCCTCATGGAGTGGACATTCTAGTGGGAGGAACCGGGCAATAGCACATAAATAACCATGTAACATGCCAGGAGGTAATGTGTATGAAAAAAAATAAAGCCAGTTAGGGGAATATGGAACTGGGTAGGTGGGTGAGGGAGAGTTGAAACTAGTATTATTTTAATTATAAAAATATTTGTACTCTGCTACTAATAATAGAAGCAAACATCTATTGCTTATAAACATTTTAATCATAAAAATTAATTATAAAAGATTTATACTCTTACAATGGAAGCATCATTGAGCCATTAATAGGTGGCACACCCTTATGAAACACTTAAATGCACGCTGTTATTGAGTTCACCCATTTTAAAGACGAGGAAACTGAGGCTGCGCTTGATTAAGTAGATTTCCCCAGTTCCTAAGACTGAGTAGTGAATCTGGGTTTCACAACTTGTTCTGTCTGACTCTAGAAACTATGTTTTAACCATGCTGCTATAACAATCTTAGGTGGGTGGTATTTTCCTCCTATAGATGAAGAAACCGAGGGTCAGAGAGGTCATACACTAGTAAGGGCAGAATTAAAATCCATAGCTAATGTACTCCAAAGCCCAAGTTCTTTCCTGTCCACCACCTCCCTTCTCGTTAGTTAGGGGAATCTCAAATGACCAAGACAGAGGCTGTTAGTGAAACTAGCCAGTAGGATCTAGAAACGCACACTCTGTGCTCCCCATCTGCCTGTTCCTGGGAGGGCCCCTGTTGCTCTGCAGGGCCCATGGTGGCCCTAGGAGCAGCACCTGAAATCCTATGAGTTGCTCATCCTTGCAAGGCGGATAGGCTCCTGCACATGACTGAGAATCAGTTGTCATTTTCACCAACATGCATAATCTTAATATGCAAAACATGGGCTTTGTTTTGGTGAAAACAAAGTCCAACTCGACCTCAGGGTGTGGGTGCCTGTCAGAACGTGACTCACCCCACCTCGAGCTTTCTCCACTCCGGTTGGATGTTGGAGCCGGCTTTGAAGTTGCCGATGACCTTACTTAGCAAATGACCGAAACAGTGAAGATGGTACTGACAAGCTCACCACACTCCATTTCCAGAGAACTTTGAGCCTGTGCCACGTTCTAGACACATCTCTCCACAGAGCCGTGTTCACTCATAAATGGAGAAGGCGCTGCCCACACAGCGTGGTCTGCGGGACCTGGTAAAGCCTTCCTACAGACTCAGGCTGGCTCCTCCCTGCCACACAGACACCTGCTCCAGTGCCCAAAACTGCACCATGCATGATGCAATTTTCGTTCCTCTGAGTCTCAGTTTCCTCTTCTCCTAAACGGGATAAAGGATACCTCCTTTGAGTTGCTAAAGCATCTTCTTTCAGAATGCCACTGACCCAAGGACCTCCGGAAGCTGCCATCAGTCACTCCCACTTGAGTGTCAGGCCGCTTTTCATTTCTCACAACTTGCCAAGAACTTCAATCAGAGGAAATGGAAATGTTGTGAGAGGACGGGTGGAAATGAGGGGTTGGGGGTCTTATAGAATATTCTGTGGGCATTATGGAGGACCTCCAGAGATAGAGTCAGAGGAAAAAGCTCCCACAGGACGACCTGAAGTAAACAGATATAGCTCACTTTATTCTCCCTCTCTGGGTTGGTTCCTAGTACCAAGATGTTGGACTAAAAAGAAGGAGGTGAGGTTGGAGAAGCCAGCGTTTGTTGAACACCAACAACTTGGCAGTCGTTTGAAATAAGCCACCTCATGAATTCTCATACTCACCCTCCAGGAAAGGTTTATTGCCCTTATTTAGCAAAAGGAGAGAACTAGGGCTCTGAGAGATGAAAACGCATTATGTCACAGCAAGAAAGGGATGGGGCCAGGAGTTACGAGCCTTTTACTGGGGTCCTGGGATCCTGGATTCCTTCTTTCTCCTCCCTCCCTTCTTCCCTTCCCCCTCCTTTTCTTCTTCTCTCTCTCCTCCCTTCCTTCTTTTCTTCCTACCATCTTTACTTTTTCCCTCCCTCCCTTTCACAAGTTCTTATTGATTCTAGGCAAAAGGGCTACTACAACAACAGTGAGCAAAACCAGCCCCATTCCTGACCCCCCAGAGGGAACAGCCCAGGGCTGGAGGCAGACACTTGTCTTCACCCTTCTCATCCATCATCGACCCACATTCCTCATACCTGGGTTGCTGACATAGCTCTGGGCTCCAAGTGACGCGTAGCTCCCTGGACACATGACATTGGCTGCTCTTCCCTTTGTACAGCAGTTGCAAACAGGCAGCACTTTCTAGCTCACCTGCTCCATTCAGAGAGAACTTACAGCAGTCTTCCACTAACTTGCTACTATGTGTCTAAACCATGGGCACATCCTGTAACATGATAGGGTCATAATGTGTCATGATATTCTCTTTTCAGGGTCCAAGTGGAGTATGCACTATAATTCATTCATTCTTTCTTCAAACGTCTGGAGCCCTTATAATCTGCCAGAAATCACACTGCCATGGGCACTGGGGCTACAGAGGTGAGGAGGCCAGATGTGGCCCCTGTCTTTTGGGGCTCTCAGGCCAGCGAAAAAGATGGTGTTAATCAAGGGATGACCCACTTGAGTACACCTGTTCCCAGGTTGCATCTATGAGAGGGTGTGGTACAGCTCTACTTAAGAGCGCCATCGTGTCAAATGCTAAACATAAGGAGAAAATTGGATATGGGACATAATCCTGCTAATCAAGAAGGGCTCCCTGGAGGAGGGAAACACGATCCCTCTTCCCTAGTACACGAGCAATTTCTAGAGTGTCCACTGTTCTCATCCTTTTGATTGCCCAGGGACGCAAAGATGCCAACAAGTAGTGGTCCCCAACCTGCCCTACAACTGGACAGGATGGATTCAGCCCAGGCCCGCGCCGTCCAGAAAGGTGGCTCCTGCTACTCTATTGCAGGGGTGTCATCTAAGTCGTGGGATGATTTACTACTGACAGCCCCTGGCACAACATCACTTATTCTCGGAAGGAGTAAATTAAACATTATATTTTCGTTGGATACATTCATTTCATGACTCCTTCTAAAATTATCTGTGTGACACATTATATCACCTCACAGTGTTTGCACCTGTTCCCTGGGTATCAAAGATTGTGTCATAAAATACTCTTAAGGCAAGAAGAGAGACACGGGGAAAAGGGCATTTTAGGACATCACAACACACAGCCTCGGCTGGAAGGCTCCCCCATTTTATGGAGTCCAAGGCTACGATTTGGAAGAGCAAAGTTATAGATGCGGCCCCACGGCAACCTGCTTGCCCCAGCCCCCACAGCCAGACTCGCAATGAACACAGGGGAGTTCAAATCAGAACCATCAAACCTCGGTGAAACTCACAAAGGAAATATTTAAGGAGCAAAAATAAAATAGCACTTCCTGTGTGTATTTGTTTCAGCTAAGGAAACTGGAAAATTCACGTATGTGAGGAACCATAGATTTTCACTCCCATCAATTCCTTAAGTGCCCCCCACGCTCTCAAAATCCAGGCAGAGAACCTGGGGCTGGTTGGGCGTCAACGTCTGCCTTGAGGCTGGGGGTCCCCTCTAATTCTTCCATATCCAGGTTGAAGCCCAGCCAATTACCAAGCCATTGAGGAAGAAACAATGGCTAATTAAGATGAACTTTACGGGGGGGAGAACTTAATGAATTTGATCTTTATCTGAAACTCTTTCTAATTGAAGTAAACTTTAGAAGTTCTATGGATCAATGCCCCAGACTATTTGTAAAAATGTACATCCAGTGCTTCTTCATAAAGCAGCAAGTCGGAAAACCCGATGTTAGCCAGTGTATTAAATTAACACTGACTTTCAGCCCCCCTTCACCCAGCGCAACTGCTTGGGAAAATGCTCACATATACACAGAAATAGGAAATTATCGTCACAGAAAGGAGACAGGTGTAAAGGGTCCAAGGCAACAATCATGGATTTTATAAGAAATGGGTGGGATTCACATTATATTCCTTATTATTCTTAAACTATTAATTCACCTATTTGTCCATTAACTTATGAATTCACATATTCATTCCTCCAATAAATAATTATTCAGCATCTATGACATGCAAGGGCCATTTGGGGCGCACTCAGTATATCATGAAAAAGCCAAAGGATAATCCTCTGCCCTCCTGGAGTTTATATTCCAGTGGGGGCGAGAAGCAATGGCCACATAAAGAAATACGGAATCCCATCACTGCAGCTGGAGGATGGGAAGGAGTGTGGCCAGGGGTATGGTGGACCATGTTTCATCAGGATGACTGGGGACAGCCCTCTGCAGGGCTTGAATATTGAGAAGATATTTAAAATACGCAGCCGCCCGGAGATTCTAAGGTATAGCCAAGGATGACATCCATGGGTCAGTGCAAGGATTTGTGTGCAACCAAGCATGGATTGAGTGGTGGAGGGAAGGAAGCCCCATGTCAAGGTTTAGGGGAAGGGAGGTACAAAGTGACGTGTGAGGAGCCAGGTCCAGGAGGGCCCGGTAGACTGTGGATTTCATTCAGGTTCCGTGGAAGCCCCTGAAGAGGTTTTGCTTCGAAGTGACCTTGATCTGATTTATATGTTTTAAAAGATCATTGGAGAACAGATTGTCAGGAAATAAGACTAAAGGAAAGAGCTGTTCCTTTTCTGCTAAAACACCGACCACAGGAGACACTGGGCCTCCTGAAATGGAACACATGTCATGTTAGGGATGAGGGTCCTTTGCTTATATGTGTAAAGATGTTATTGAGAGTTTCTAAGAAAGATACTGGCACAACTGGCCACTCTGATGGTCCCAGGGGACCCTGTGGAAAGTGAATGAGAGACTCTGTAGAGCAGGTCAAGGAAGACAATTTATTTTTCTGTATCATGCTTGAGATCCAAGGAGAACGATAGGTTTGCTGCAGAGAAGGGCAATAGAGAGGTGCCTAGGAATTCTTTGCGAAAGGTAAAAAGAAGGTAAACAAAAATATATTAGACGTCTCCTTTGAGCCAGGCCTTGTGTTGGGTGCCAGGAGTAGCATGGTGAGCAGAAAAACTGTCCTGTTTTCTGGAGCAGGCAGGCGAAGAAACGCACAGACAAAGGCAAAGTTGAATGGGGCTAAGACAGAGGGGACCAAGATTCTGGGCATCTTGGGGGGATTGATCTAGCCAGGTTCAAGGTCATGGCTGGGGGTGTGCACACCCTGGAGGTGAGAGGCTGGTGGAGGAAAGGAGGAATGTGGTGTCACAGCCGGCTCTCAAGACCGCATAGGTCCCACTAAGGACTTCTAAGTTTTGACTTAAGTAGGGCCTTGGGGTGCTAGTGACTCAATCAGATCTCCATGTCAGAAAGGTCAGTGTGGCCCAGGGGTGCAGAGGGGGAGCGGCGCCACACTGAGTGGCTGCAGGGAGACCTGTTAGGAGGCCACGAGAGATGCCCAGGGGTGACCGAGGGACCTCGTTATGTCAGGGGGTTGGATTAGAGGGTAGCAGCTTGGGATTATGTATTTGCTTGTTTTAATATTATCTCTGTGTTTTGTTTCCTACACAAAAATCTATCACTGATGCAATTTTTAAAAAATAAGTTTAAAAAATAATAAAAGAAATGGAAAGAAGTCAACTTGAGGTTGCAAGACCCGGGGAGAAAATGAGAGTAAAGATGAAAGGAGGGAGCAGCAGCCCAACCTTGGAAATTCACGTGCTCCAGCAGGCCACGTGCAGAGGGGACATCTGGGTGAGGGGACCACCCTTGGCATGGGGCAGTTGGCCCCGAGGTGAGGCGAGGGCTCTCAGGAGACTTCCCCACGGCCTGCGCTGCTTCTTGGAGATGGACTCCCCTCACGCCAGGGCATCTGAGAGCGCACCAGCACCGATGCTGACAAGAGGGTTTCCCAGAGGGTTAAGGAAGTAGCGGGGGGAACTGTGGGCCCAGGAGAAGGAAGCATTGGTTAAGTAGAAGTGACATGGCCTTGGAGAAAGTGACCGTGAGCCTGTAGTTACCACATCTCTCCTCTTTATTTCCAACAGCGGGGTCAGAGAGCAGTGGGTAGACATATTTATTGAATTCTTACTACATGCTAGTAGGATGTTCAGAACTTTCCAAAATTTCTGTCTGCCCGTTTAGAACCTAAGCTCACTAAGGGAGGGACTTCATCGTCTCCAGCCTCTGTCTTCTGTGCTTACAGCAGAGGATGCCGTCAGCAAAGATTTGCTTAAACCGTCACTACACGACCTATGTGTTTACATGACTTTGGGTAAGTTACTTTAAACTCTGGGTGCTTCCACTCCTCATCTGTGAGATGTGGGCAGCAGTGGTGCCACTCACAGGGTTACTGTGAGGGTTATTAAATGAAGTGATGCATTTTGTGCCTGGCCATTGTCAGAGCTCCGTAAATGGCAGCTATAGATATTGCTGTTATTATTAATACTATTATTATTATTAAAATGACCTTAGGAACAACCATTATTATTTGTGCTATGAGAGAGCGCATGAAGAAATGGAGGCTCAGGAAGGCAAAGTAACTGAACCAGAAACAGCCAGGTAATAAGCAGCAGGAGCTGGATGCAAAGCTCTGTGTAGGACACCCGCCACCCCCAGAGAAATGAGAGGATGCCCAGAGAGCGGTCAGATGTGCACGAATGAAAGGTGATACAAAGAGAAGATAGAAGGAGACGGTGTTAGTCTCCTAGGGCTTCTGTAACAAAGTACCACAAACTCGGTGTCTTAAAATTTATTCTCCCACAGTTCTGCAGGCCAGAAGTTCAAAGTCAAGGTGTTGGAAGGGCCATGCTCCCTCTCAAGGCTCCAGGACAGAATCTTTCCTTGCCTCTTCCAGCTTCTGGGGGTTGCTGCAATCTTTGGTGTTCCTTGGTTTGTAGATGCATCACTCCAATTCTGTCTCCATCTTCTACTGCCTTTTCTTCTGTGTCTCCTCCCCTTTTCTTTTCATCTAAAGACACTTGTCATTGGATTTAGGGCTCATCCTAATTGAGGATAATCTCATCAGGGATCCTTAATTTAATTACATCCACAGAGACCCTTTTTTCAAATAAGGTCACATTCATAGCTTCTGGGGGATACATTTCTTTTGGGGAGTCACTGTTCAAGTCACTGCAGAGATGCATATCCTCAAGAGTAAATAAAACAAAGAAACCTGATCTTTGGGGAGATGGAAGCCTGGGCTCAACTCTGAACAACAGACACCAATGCAATGGACATTGTCATGTGACCCGGGCACGGCAGGCATCATGTTAAAGTCATTGCCTTCAAACACTATCTCTTGAACCCTCACTACAGCCATGCGACTCAGGTGCTGTCACAATGCTATCTTTGTAGAGGAGGCAAATGAAGCACAGAGAGAGGAAGTAAGTGGCCCAGGCCCCACAGCTAGGAAGTGGGAACCAGGATTTGAATGCAGACAGGCTGTCTCCAGAGCTCTGACTCTGTTCAGGCACACACACACACACACACACACACACACACACACACACACACACGTAGATATTTTGAGGTCTGGCAAGAATCAGAACAAAGCAAGATATAAGTACCCTGCTGAAGGCTGCCGTGTAAAGTGAAAAGATGACGGTGAGAAGGCTGGAAGCCTCAACCGTGCATTTGCTTTTGTCTTATCCATCAGAGGGAAAGAATTCAGACCAGAAAGAGCAGAATCATATGGTTGGAAAGGGAACTGAAGCCCAAAATATGTGAAATGATAAAATAGAGCTCAGTCTAGCCAAAATGAATTCAAACCTTCAGGGTGAGTATCTTACCAGGATCCTCACACTCTAGTCCTACAGAACACTGATGCTCCACGATGCAATGAAGCTGAAGGGATAAACCTGCAAGAACTTCATTCCGACAGCCAGAGGTGGACCCCTGGCTCCATCACCCAACCTGTTGTGCAACTTTTGGCAACCACTTCACCAATTTCAACCTCAATTTTTAATCCACAAAGTACAACTTTGTCTGTAAAGTCTGAAGACATACATACTTTATTGCTTTTCTAGAGACTGAAGATTTCCTTGGTGACATTATGAACATCCCTCTTTGTTTCCAGAATTTATGACCTCCTGTAGAAATAATAATACTTTCAGCTCATAAGGCCGTAGTGAGTGTTTAATGCATTAATACCTGTAAAATTACTTATCACGGTGCCTGGAATACTAGGTGTTCAAAAAATTTGATTCAAGATGTTTTGCCCAATGCACTATCCAACAGAGTTAGTGAACAGGGTTTTTTTTTTTCCTCAATTCAAAATTTTTCCATCCCGAATTACAGCTTTAAAAAATCTGCACCATAAATGACATCTAATTTAGCACAACGCCTATATTTAATGAATTTCTGTTGGATATGGTGACTTTTTGTATGTTTCAACAGAAATGATCATGACATTAGATTTTCTACACCCTAACTTAGTTTTAGAGATGCTGAACTAGGGCAGGGTGGCAAGCTTTTTCTGTGAAGGGCCAGATAGCAAATATTTTAGGCTTTGCAGATCGTATGGTCCCTGTCACAACTGCTCAACTCTGCCATTTCAGTAGGCAAGCAGCCACAGAGAATAAGTAAGTGAAGAGGCGTGGCTGTGTTTCAATAAAACTTTATTTACGTAAACAGTCGGAGTCTGGATTTGACTATGGTTTGCTGACCTCTGAACTAGGGTGCTCAGAAATTTTGCAGATGTCATCAGTAAAGCATACAGGGAACAAGGTCCTGTCCGGGAGCCCCTGGACAGGAAATAAGAAGCTTCTGAAAAGAGAGAAGAGCAGAGAAAGGATTCCAGAAAGGGTAAGCTTGGTTTTGGTCCCGAGGTTCAGAATAACTTGCCCAAGGCAATTCCCATGGAACACGGCAGCTGTGGGGTTTGAACCTGGGCATTCTGGTTCTGTGGTCTGAGTGCTGACCTGCTCCAGGAAAGAATAGGAGATGATGTGACGAGCAGCGAAAACCACTGCGGGTGTTCAGTGGACCATGAGTGGAGTCTTACATTTTAAAAAATGTTTAAAAGCCTATTTTCTGAAGAATGGTGTAGGTGGGGAGCCCTGGGGAAGTGGGAGACCATTTTGGGGGTACCTAAGCTGGAGGGTAGAAACTGGCTCGCACACTTGTCTCTCACACTGACATTTATTTTCTCATGACATTTATTATTGAGACTGTGTTTTACATTCTTAAGTCACTTTTAATCACTTAGGGATCTGTTTTCTCAGTGAGAGGCTCCCTGGAAGGCACATGGGTGGGGGGACATCCATGTGTCCATGTAAGGATAAAACCGTGTGAGTTATTATTTGACAAAAGATAAAGCTGTGAGGCATCGATTTGACAAGATCACATAGCTAGCTTTCGGAAAAGCTTGCTGTAGGTGAGTCAGCTCCACCCAGGGTGGCCCAGAAGCAGCTAAGGTGGAAATAGGGTTTTCCCAGCTAAGATTAGGAGTTCTCTCTCTTTCTATTCAAATGATACACATTTTTGTCAGTTGTAAAAACGTGGCTTGTGGAACTTTGCACTGTCTCAGGGACTGTGCCATGAGTCTTGACTGATTTATCTTTTTAACTTTTCATGAGTCCACGTGGAGCATACCCTTAGAATCCTTTCTTATAGAGAAGGAAACTAAAACTCAGTCAGAAAAACACAAGCACTTGCAAGAACATTAACTCATATGGAAACAGCCTTTGCTGGCCTCTGCTATCTCCATCATGGTTTGATCTTCACAAAATCCCGTTAGGTACCAGCTAGACTTAGGTGCAAATCTTAGCTTTGTTGTTTCCTTAAGATATGAGGATCTGAGCACCCCCTGAAACTCCCTGACCCTCAGTTTCCTTCTCTGTGCCATGGGATAAGAATGCCCAGTTCTCCGAGTTCTAAGCATTATATGAAATAGCAAAAGTTGCAAAGTGCCCGAATTCTTTCATCCCTACAGTCATTTCAACAAGCATGCATTATGTAAGTGCCTCTGGAGGTGATTAGCACCTGGCATACAGTAGGTGCCTAATATATACTGCCTCCCTGAGCATCTTTAATTTTTCCTCACTGATTTGCAGAGGGCACTGCCTGGCCCAAAGCGTCTTCATTACATACGAGCTCAAACGGAAATCAGAGGCTCCGTTAAAAGAATTCAGATTTTGGTTTTGCAACAGTCTCCAATGCAGGAAACGCAATTTGAGACATTAAGAACAGCGCCGCTTTTCAGCACCCCTTGGTTGTGCTGGAGAGGAAAACAGAGGCCGAAAGAGAATTTCAAATCCTCGTGGGCTCTTGGGGGCAGTGGAAATCACGGGTGTGGGGCTCTGTGTAAGACCGCATTCCTTTGTTTTTGATCTCTTGCCAATTTCTTAATGAAATAGGAGGGCAAGAGGGAGCTAATTCTCTGCCGAGTTGAAAATCCCTCGAGCTCAGCCCGCTCTTGTATGAAGACAAAGCGCGTGGAGGTTGGGGGTTGGGGGGAAGTTGTCACTGGGATTTGGAAAGCCTTCCCTTTGGCCAATATAACTCCATTAGGTTTTGGAAGCGAACCCAGGTAGCATGGGGGCTTCTGAAAGTCATATTCTCCAACCAGTGTGTAATTAAAATGGAACCCTTTGAAGAATGGCTCCTCTCTCAATTGCTCCAACCACCCTCTATCTGATTGAATGCCAGGAAGCTGCTGCCTTGAGCTTTGGCTAGTTTTCTGCCAAGCCATTTAACTCTCAGTTCTGTGTTGCCTATATTTTCAGCGCTAAGGACCTACCTGGATGCAGAATCAGGCGCATCTTTCATGGTATCTGTCTTTAACACTTCCCAATAAGCACAGCTCTGAAACACCAAGGAGCCATTTTGCAAGCCCTGTCTCTCCCTTCCCCCCCAAACCTGCCCTCTTCCTGCTGTGATTTTTTTAAAAACTCAAGTTTCGCTTCCTACATTCTGGTTCTTGTTCTTCCTGGAGACTGGGACCAGGCCAAAAACACCAGGGCACGTTAGGTTAAAGGAAACCTTATTTCCCCCTCTCTGTTGGAAAAGCCAGTGGTGTCAGTTGACTGATCTTCCAACCTCAGTTCCTCATAAGATGGGGGCTGCAAGTGAGTGACCGAGAAATGGGTCATAACATTCTAACTCTGGCCTCACCAAACTGGACTTTAGAGAAGCGAGAGTTTGCATTAGACCCTTTGCTTTCCAAAGACCTTATAGAGGAAGCAAATGCCCTGCAATGACATTTCACGCCATAGGTATCTGGTGATGATAGTCCTATTTCTTCTGGGTCCATGGTGGAAATCATAAAGAAAAAATGCAAGAGTTAAATTATTGCAAAAATATAGCTAAATTTGCTTTCCAAAATCTCCATTTAGGGTCTTAAACATTCAAACACTATATAGTCAGCCACAAAATGGAAACAAAATATTACCCCTAAATATGATGGAAGTGGTTCCTATCAGTCGTAGTGACTCTCTTCAAACTCATAACCCCCTCAACACTGCAGTCCTATGCTACGATATGAACACAAGATATTTGCTCACTCTTTTATGAAATGAAAATAAAAGCAAGTTTAGAAAATTCTACTATTTTTATTGACCTGTAATATATAATCTAGATAAAAACAGTATGCTTTCTATTTTAATGCAGCTTCCAAACAAATTCAAAATTACTCTTTTCCAACTTGATCGTCTCTCCTACTTCCTTCCTACATGGAAATATTGGTTATATGGTTAACATCCATACTACACAAGAACAAATACACAAATTAAATAAACATCAAGTCACCATGGGAAAATAGTAAAGATTATAGATGAGGATATAGACAACAAGCCAATCAACAAAAGTTTACTCTTACTAATAAGTGAAGATATCTCAACGAAACTGCGCTTACATCATTTCTTACTAATCAAATTAGCAAATCTATTTTGTCATTGATTGACTTGATGCAGGTAAAAGAATGAGCGAGAGAGGCTATCACTGTGCTGTTGTAGTCAAAGAGGGCAAAGGGCATGTATAAATGCAGCATGGCCATCCAATTTTATGGCTCAATTCCCTTTGTGACCGGATCATTCCAAGCATAATTTGATGCTAGCACGCATGTACAATTTTTGAGAATAAAGTACTGTAAGAGGTACTTTGCTAAGGAAACTGAAGTTCCAGGGCCTCCCGCTTGTATAGACTCCTCCCAAGACATCAGCAAAGGCCCTAGCAGAATTTTATAAGCTCTAGGTCTCATATAGTGGATTCACCTTTGAGCAGAGTTGGAGAAAAGGTGAGAGCTGTATGGGGAATGCCTTGGCTATGGGTGAGGCTGGTGCCTTGGGTCAACTGAGCTTGGAGGAAGCTAAGAGATGGGACTCTGGTCCGCCCACCGGGTGGGGAGAAACACTGGTGAGACAAGACAGAGACCAAAGTCAAAGCAACCGGTGATGAGGATGCTCTGTTAGTGATGAAAGGGAGGGATCCTCAGACAAAGCAGCTCCCATTCACTGAGCAGCGAGATGGAGCCAGGTGCAGTGGGGGCAAACTGAAGCATAAACTTGGATACCCGCCCCAGCTCCTCCAAGCAGATATTACCCTCCTTGGTGTATAAATAAGGAACGTGGGACTTGGAGAAGAGGAGGGAACTTGCTCATGGTCACAGTGTGAGTAAGCAGCTGATTAAGGGTTAATCCCAGCCAGGTCTGGCTGACTCCAAAGTTCCCTTCCCCTCTGCAAAGCCACCTTTCTTATCTTGCAAAACATCATAAACCCTGGATATGAAGGCCAACCCTGTGAGTGATGGACAAGGGTAAGAAACCACATAAAGCTGTAAAACAAGAACAAAAACTAATTTCTGGGCTCCCATGGGAAATTGCTGCAGATATTTCAAGAAACAAAGCTGGGTCATTTGAGGAACGAAGCACCTCAGTTTCCCGTTCATTCCGTACTCGACAAATTGATCCATAATGAGATCAAGTCCCTTAACAAATAAAGAGCTAATGCAGGTCTAATCCCACATAGAAGATGGAAAATGTATCTGAATCTTTTGCCCAGCCTGAAAAACCAGACCTTAGAGTGTGTGCAGCTGCCACTCCTGCAGGCCAACGTACATGGGCAGGGAGATTTCCTACAAGGAAAGGGGTGGTGTTGGCTAAAGTCGATTCAGTTAAAATTCAAATGTTAGGTGATTCCGCTCAGGGCTTAATAGCAGTTCTAGAAGAATGGAAAGAAGTATTTATATAATCTCCCTCACTCTTCACAGTTCTGCTCTCCATCTCCCAGCTCTGAAATTTGGTTTTCTTTCTTGAGGCTGTGGACTAAGTTGCCTCATCTGCAAAATGGGACTATAAGCATGTATACCTCACAGGGTAAGCATGTATACCTAGCAGGCATGCCATCAACACCACTGTTTCCATTGCACCCTCGCTATGCACATGGATTATTTTAAAAACATTGTGCTACTCAGTTACCTGTTATCGCCCCACGAGATTTTATGGTTCGTGCAAGATTTGATCACTTCCCTTGATGGGCTTTCAGGAACCAAACCATCGTCATTTGGTCAAATAGTTCTTTTGTTTTTTAAAGATTGGCACCTGAGCTAACATCTGTTGCTAATCTTCTCTCTCTTTTTTTTCCCCCTTCTTCTCCCCAAAGCTCCCCCAGTACATAGTTATATATTCTAATTGTAGGCCTTTCTGGACCTGACATATGGGACGCCACCTCAGCATGGCTTGATGAGCAGTGCTAGGTCCAAGCCCAGGATCTGAACTGATGAAACCCCTGGCCACCAGAGTGGAGTGCACAAACTTAATGGCCAAGCCATGGGGCCGGCCCCTGGTCAAATAGTTCTAACCCGCCCCTTCCCACCATGTCACGGACTAAGTTGATAGCATCACTTTAAGGAAAGCATGAGCTCCATGTTTGTCTATAATCAGCTGGAGTCTAGTAGGTTATCCAAGAATATTGGTTATTGAATGGGCCAGGGCAGTGGTTATGAGTTTGGATATGGAAGTCAAATACCTGGAGTACTAGTTCTGCCACTAACTAGCTGGGTAAAGCATGGTGCCTGCTGCCAAGTCAGTATTCCAAGATGTTCTTCATTCCTGCTATGAGGGAATTTTCTATTTCAGGGAAATCCATGTGAGGTCTCTCTTGTGCAAATGTGATGAGGAGATGTTGCCCTGTGGTTTCTCTGCCTTCCACATTCATCTTCATTCATATCGAGTCACAAGTTGACTTTGTCCCTGATCACAGCAACCTAAGCTAGTTTATGACAGCCTGAGCTTGGGGCCCCATTTTTCATGACTTGGTGAGCATCCTGCCCTTCTCTTCCTTTCTGGATCTTCCCCTGTAATTAGAGAGAAATCAAGGGATTCTCTAGTTGGTGCCATGGCTGGGTGTTTATTGCCACTGAGCTTTCTGGGCCCAGTGAACACGGGTACAGGGAAGATGGAAGTCGCATCACTCTTAAAGGAAATTCTGATTTTCAACATTGTGTGAATACGGAGCAGGGATGTATCTTGCTCTTTACTGCACCCTCAATGTCCAGCACTGGATACAGGTCACAGAAGGTCCTCAAAGACTTGAAGGGTTGAGTGGAGACTGTAATACGAGAGTTTCTTGTCAGTGGAAATGACATCTATTTAACATTCCAATGCAACACAGAACGGAACGAGATGTCCACCACTTTGTTCATTGGAGCCACTATCATCACTGGCCTGGATCATGGTGAAAATCTCATAACTGCCTCCCTGTTTCTTCTTGTGCCATTCTATCCTCTACTCTCCAGACAGGAGCCAGAGAAACCCTCTAACTATCTAAGTTATGGCATAGCTCTCCATCTCTCCTGGAATAAAATCCAGATTGCCCTGGCCCCAGCAAGTGTCTGCCCGGCTTCCTTTCATCCGCGTCTCCCCACTCTCGCCTCACTCCCTCCATTCAGGGCTCATTGGCACTCCCTTTCCCTTCTGTCTAGAATGTTCCTCCTCTGGTACCCACCTGGCTCCCTATTTCCCTTGTACAGCTCTCCACTCCAAACATGTCCCCATCAAAGAGGACTTCTCTGACCACTCACCATAGCAGCACCCCCGCCCCACTCTCTATCAAATTACCCTGCCTTATTTTTCTTAAAATAACTTGACTTGGGGCTGGCCCTGTGGCTGAGTGGTTAAGTTTGCGCGCTCCGCTTCAGGTGGCCCAGCGTTTTGTTGGTTCGAATCCTGGGCGCAGACATGGCACTGCTCATCAAACCACGCTGAGGCAGCGTCCCACATGCCACAACTAGAAGGACCCACAATGAAGAATATACAACTATGTACCGGGGGGCTTTGGGGAGGAAAAGGAAAAAAAAATAAAATCTTTAAAAAAAAATAACTTGACTTTTTGGCTTATGATATATGTATATAGTAATTTATTATCTGTCTTTAGAAAATGAGGGCAGAAACTTTGTTTCATTCACTGTCATGTTTCCAATACCGAGAGGAGTTCCTAGCACCTGCTAGGTTCTTGACTAATATTTGTCAAATGAATTATTAGATAATAATGAAAATAATAACTAAAGTACCCTTGCTCCAATTCTGTTAGCATTGATCAAGTGTGTTATGTGTACTTGGTGCAAAACTGACATGCTATTTATTCATTCACCTGTGCATATCATCTCATTTAATCCTTACAAGAACCCACTTAGGTAAGACAGTGAAAAATGAGCACAATAATAATTATGATAGCTAATATTTATCAAGCATTTACTTCATGCCAGACAGCAACTTCCTGAGGCTGGTACTATTATGAGCCCCATTTTACAGATGAGTAAACTGAGGCACAGGTTGATGAAATAACCAGCCCACACAGTCAGGAAAGCAGCGAAGTCAGGCTTCAAGGCAGCTAAGCCTGTCTGCAAAGACAACACTGTTCTCTACTCCATTTTACTGGCTGGAGGGGAAGTAACTTGCCCAAGGTCACAGTTTTCCAAGCTGGAGTTCAACTCCAAAGTCCAAGGTATTCTTGTCGCTTTGCTGCCCTGCCCACGCCCTGTACCCCTGGCCCCTGGCAGGTGGCCCGATACACAGTAGGTACTCCTCATGTTGGATGGATGAGTCAGGGATGACCTGAAGAGGGGTGGGGGTGGAGGTGTGGTTGGAAACCGCCATCCTCACTTCTCATCCAGCGGGAGATGGTGGCCCAGGGCCCTGGTCTTCGTTGTCTCTGTGGATCCCTGGACCAGGAGAACTCTGATGCACACTCGGCACTCAGCCGTGAGTCCCTTTCGGACAAGGCCTGTTTCTCTTTCCCCATCTGGCCCCACACAGTCTCAGACCTCAGGGGCTGGTTAATCTGAACACACCTGATAGGTCCTTGTTTCTAACTTAGCCCCCACATTCTCTAGTGAGCAGAAGCATCAGGAGACCAGGAGAGACTCCATTGGTGGCAAGTCTGTAAAAAATCTGAGGAACTAATCAGAGAGAACATGCGAACAGGCCAAAATGACCCAGCAGATCCTGTCACTGGTTCTGAGATGAACAGGATGAGCCAGCAAGATGAGCCAAGACCCCAGGAGGCATTGATGTCAATCTGGCCTCCACAGGTTTTGATGGTGGGGTAAAATGCGGAAAACTGTAACACAACTTGATGTCCAATTGCATTTTGTAGAAACGGAAGCCTTGATGCATAGAGACCAGAATGAGAAAAGAAACAGTCTGATGCTGGATCCCAACATCTCAGGGGGAGCTGAGGACATCATGATATCCACACATCTGCCTGATATCTCTGTTAGGGGCATGCTTTCCCATCAGAGATCACGCAAAATGACACATCCCTACTCCACGTGAAATGAACACAGAAAGGACTAATGCTACAAGGAGGTTAACCTCTGACACAGCAACATACCCAAGAGAGACAGGTGCATATGCCGAACCAAAGACACACAGATGACTCTTCCCAGGGGTCTATTCATAAACCAAGATTGGAAAACAGCCCAAGGGCCCATCAAGAGAACTAGATAAACAAATTGGCATAGAGTTGTGCAATGGACTACTACAGAGCAATAGCAGAGATGCTTTGCCATGCAACAACGTGGCCAGAGAACCCAGACACTGCAGCACAATAGGGTCCAGAAGCAAAAACACACTGTGATTCCATCTTTGAGCCATTCAAGGACAGTGACAGTGACAGTGACGGGAGTCAGAAGAGTGGTCACCACTAGGGGGCTCTGCCTGGGAAGGGGCAGGAGGGAAGTTCCAGGGGCTGGAAATGTTCTGTATGTTGATCAAGGAGGTGGTTACGTGGGTGCAGACGTATGGACTAATTCAAGGATCTCAGGACCAGTGACATCATTTGCAAGACCCAGTGCAAAATGAAAATGAGGAGTCTCGTTAAAAAATTGTTAAGAATTTCAAGATAGCAGCAGCAGCAGAACGTTAAAGCAAGCATGGGCCCTTTAAGTCTGGGGTCCTGTGTGACTGTACAGGTGGTCCCACGCCCCTGAGGCTGGCCCTGGTTAAGCCATACACTCAGGATTAGTATACCTTACGCACTTGAGTTATACTTGGATAAAAAAGCAAAAACAAATATATACAGGATCAGAGGGAAAGAAATCTTGATTTTGGGGGGCTGTTGGGGAAGGAGGTGATTTTCAGAAAGGACGTCACCCCAAATCATTCCTTTATGCACTTCCTGTTTGACTCAACAGCTCTCACTTCCTGGTGTCATGGCCAGAAACCTTCTGAAAACTGATTCAACTGGCTTATTCTAAGAAGAGGAGCTAAATCAAGCCGAAATGTGCATTTGAAATTTATATTTGTGCTCAAACTCAGTTGGGCTTCAGGACCAGGGAAGACAGGAAAGGCCCTCTCCTGACGTGGCCTAAGAAAGCAGTGGGGAGCCGGGGAGGGTGACATCCCAGGACTTTCCCGAGGTGTCTGGAGTTGGCCACAGAAGGTCTGTCCAACACAGGGGGAAGCGGACAGGGCCCCCAGGGGAAGGGAGGGAGTGACATGTCCGAGGTGGGGAGCAAAGATCAGAGTGAGTTTCCATAAGGGGCAAATCCAGCAGCCAGCAATTCACGGCAGGGGAGGGGGACCGATTTGGATGGGGATAGCCCACAAACAAGGATGGGCCCTCGCTTGGTGACAGTCTTCCTGCTCTTCAGTTTTATTTTTATTTATTTTTTTGCTGAGGAAGATTGGCCCTGAGCTAACATCTGTTGCCAATCCCCCTCTTTTTTTCGCTTGAGAAAGTTTGTCCCTGAGCTAACACCTGTGCCAGTCTTCCTCTATTTTGTATGTGGGTCGCTGCCACAGCATGGTTCACGGGTGGTGTAGGTCCACGCCCAGGATCCGAATGCATGAACCTGGGCTGCTGAAGCAGAGCACACTGAACTTAACCACTACGCTCTGGGGCCGGCCCCAGTTTTATTTTCCTTTTGCTCAGAGCGGGCAAGAAGCAGGGGCAGAGGTGGCCCAGTGACGTTGGGCCTGCCAGGGAAGGTCCAGAGCTGATCAAGACTCCTGCCCTGAGCACGTTCAGAAACAGACAAGGCCCAGAGACCAGACAGGTACAGAGCCCAGCTTTCAGGGGCCTAGTAGGGATGGGCAGGGCCACCCCACTGCAGAGGCACCATGGGACATTGGGGCAGAAGCTGGGGCTCTGGAGCTTCAGACTAGGCTCAAATTTCACACCCTGCCCCGTTTGTTACCCCTTCCCCCAAGGTAAGGAGCAGTATGACTTCAGGCCTGGCGTTCAAGTCTCTGAGCTTCAGTTGTCTCATAGATGTATCACACACACGCCCTCCTTTGAGCTTCTCAACCAGCCCACAAGGGGGTACTGATATGATCATCTTCATTCTGCAAATAAGTGAACCAAGGCACAGAAAGGTTTAGGAACTTGCCCAAGGTCACACAGCCAGGAAAAAGCTGAGCTGAGGTTTCAACCCAGGTAGCTTGACTGCAGAATCCTTATCCCTAACCACTTCATTGTCCTCTTTAGGATATTGAGAGAAAAACAGTGAGAAATTCTAAGTAAAATTGTCTACGATGTGGTTGATATTCAACTAATTTAACCTTGTCCTATTTTCTTCCTTTTCTCACTTCTCTGAAGCTCAGTGGGGCTGTGGCATTATTTAACCACTTCAGCTCAGTATTTAATTAAGAAGGGAAAACCCAGAAAGGTTAAGTAATTGGCCCAAGTCACACAGCATGCAAATACTGAAGCTAAGAACGTAACCGAGCATTTCATATTTTACTCCAGGGAGCTTAGTGACTTTCCTGGGGCCCATGTCACTTATTTTGCGTTTTCTTTTCTTCTGTAATTTGGATTTTTCCGTCTTTTAAGTTGGGAGAGTACTGCTGCTGGTGCTACAAATTAATGAACGCAGACATAATCTTGGTTTGGATTTATTTACATCTTCCATAAATCATATTTATTGAGTGCCTGGGGTGTACAAGGCATTGTGAGAGGTCCTGCACATTAAAGCAAGGAAAAAATAAACATTACAGACACTTGGTGTATACTGCAGACTACTTAAATATCCAAAGGCATCAAATAAATCATCAGCCTGTTTAGAAAGAGGTTCTGGCATGCTCCCTGCAAACCTTCATACAAACCCCGCGATTGTGCAATGTGGGCCGAGGGCTGCTCTCCACTCGGCACTGGGGATGTTTGTTAACACGAGCGAGTGGGTCATAGGTCCCCCGAGTCATCCGTGTTTCAGAGTTTGCAAATATTGCGGTCTCCTTCGCAATCTTCCTACCCTGACTAACGTCTTCTTCAACCCCGCAATAAAAAGAAATGGAACCGTAAAACTTGACAGCATACCATGGGCAATTACGCTGACCCATCCCAGAAACCGTCTCCACTGTCTTTAAAGTTGTCTCGAACATGACCGTCACAGGTGAAGGCTGGTGAGCAGCAGGTGCGTGCACACACGTGCACACACACACATGCACACAAACACACATGCCCCCCTCTGCCTCCTTCTCTGCCTGGTGCGAAGGGTCACAGAAGATCCTGTATGAGACCTCGCTGTAAAGAATAAGACCCTCTGTGCATACACAAAGTGACCACTGCTTGCTTAAAATATGGCTGACTGATATTGTAAGTTCAAACTAAGTGGAATTGCTGTTTTTCCTCAAATTAAAAGTCTGGTGGCCCGCCCCGTGGTGTAGCGGTTAAGTTCGCATGTTCTGCTTCGGTGGCCCAGGGTTGGCCAGTTCAGATCCCGGGTGCGCTTGGCAAGTCATGCTGTGGCTGGTGTCCCACACATAAAGTGGAGGCAGATGGGCACGGATGTTAGCTCAGAGCCAGTCTTCCTCCAAAAAGAGGAGGAATGGTGGCAGATGTCAGCTCAGGGCTAATCTTCCTCAAAAAAAAAAGAAGGCAAAAAAAAAAGTCCAATGGCTATAGAACCGCTTACTCCTCTTGCAAATCTCATAGCTCAGGAGCAGAATTCATTTCTTCTTTTATGCAATAGGTATGTTGCTAAGCTTGGGGGAGAAGAAAATAAACAGGACAGGCCCCATCTTTAAAGAGCCCATAATCTAAGGAGGGAGACACACGAGTCAGTTGGCCACCACTACCCAGCCATGGAGTCTTCAGTCGGGCCTGCACTGGGCTTTGGTATCACAGACTGGGGAGGCTCCACTGCAGGGGGACCTCCCAGCGGAAGTAACTGAGCAGTATTCTGAGGGTGGAATTGGTCTTAACTCAATGAGGACAGACAAGAACATTCCAGACAGGGGAGCAAGTATACGAAGCAGGAGCCAGACAGACGGGGAGCACGTGATGTGTGTGGAGGACTTTTCGATTGGTCAGGAGGCTGCCAGCCATCTGAGAGAGGGCCGGGGAAGCATTAGGGGCCCCATCACAGACGCCCTTACACACTAAGCCATGGAGCGTGAACTGTCTCCTGAAAGCAGGAAGGAGGCAGCAAGGATTATTATATAGGGAGTGACAATATCAGATTTGCCTTTTGGAAACATCTCTTTTCTATCGTTTTCCTTTCTAAGCTCCCTATGCTTTTGAGAGCAAAATGAGTGCTCGAGCAACTATCTGGCATGCTTC
This sequence comes from Equus quagga, assembly GCF_021613505.1. NCBI lineage: Eukaryota > Metazoa > Chordata > Mammalia > Perissodactyla > Equidae > Equus > Equus quagga. The sequence continues at coordinate 71,429,831 of NC_060279.1, forward strand.
AGACAAATCTCCTCCAGGTTAAAGAGCGTTCAATGGGGATAATTTTCAAGCCGGAAGAACAATTTGTGGCAAACAAACAAAGTTACCAAAGCATAATGTTTGCACTTTAGAAATTGTCAAAGTTTAGAAGGGAAGAAGCAAAAGAAAGAACAGGAGGAGAGAAAGAAGGGAGAGAGGAGGCAGGTGAGAAAAAGGAGGGAGGCAAGGAGAGAGGGAGAATGTTAAGAGAGAGCAGACACAGGTTTATCACCCATCTAGATACAAATCTCCACTCTGCCTCTTGCCAACTGCATAAACCTGGCTCAGTTGCTTAACTCATCTGTGCCTCAGTTTCCTTATTTAGAAGAAGGGGCAGTCCTAACAATTTCCCATAGGGTTGGTGTGGACTAGATGTCTAACCCCTGGGGCAGAGGTGGCTACCTGTCCGTGAAGGCTCATGCTCTCCCTTCCACAATATGGAGTTAGCAGTGGGAAGGCACACATTCACCAGGCCTTGCTTCCAGCCAGGTAGGGCCACCTGACTAATCTCACCCAAGGGATGTGAGTGGAAGTGCGTGTCACCTCTGGATCAAGGCTTTTAAAGATTGAGTCTGCCTGCTCCATGCCCTCCTTCCCCTACCGGGCTGGAAGCAGATGACACTGAGGCCCTAGGGGACAATGGAACCACAAGACAAAGGGACCCTGAGTCCCTGAATCACTATATGGAAGAGAGCCACTCTAAGCTGAGAACTCTAGTTGAACTCACGTGTGTGAGAAATTTTGTTTAAGCCACTAAAATTGTAAGGTTTATTTGTTACAGTGGCTAACACTATCCTAACTGATAAGTATGCTCATATCAGGCATATTTAGCAAACAACAGGTGTTTAATAAGCACCCTGTGAAGGGAAAATGCAGTATACCCGCTTTCGGCATTTTATTTTTAAGGCAAAGAAACAAAGTACAACTTCAAGATGATTGTTTTTCATCAGTGTCTTTGGAAGAACCTTTTAATCAAGCAACCCCTAACAAGATTATCTCTTTGGAGGAAAATAAAGCCAATGCCAGGTTTCTTTCTTCCCCCTCCCCCTTAAAAGCATCCTGCCAAGTTCTACCGGCCATTCATTAGCAAGTTCTTCAATTTAAAAAGTTACCATCTACTCACCATCCTGGTGAAGCTGTCAGTTGCTGAGCGATGGAACACAGCCAACTGATTAGTTTTGATGGACTGCGGTGTGGAAATCCAGTCTCTGTCACTGAAGTGCCTGTTCATCCAATTAACCAAATTACTACGGGGAACTCTAGCCAAGTGCAACGCTTAGTGGACGGCTGCTGGGGAGGGTAGGGATGGGGGAGGAGGGGATGTTATCAAATGCCGGCTCCACCTTCCCTGTACTCAGGCCAAAAACAATGCTAAGCAGAGAGAAGAGCAGAACCCGCCCGCCAGCCCTACCTCTTTCCTGCCTGGCATGAAGACTTACGTGTGACCCTTTCAAGGCTGTCTCGGTGTTCTTATTCTCATCCGGAGTGGAGTTATTTTTTATTTAGTCGCTTAACACCTACTTCTAAGGCACCTACTGTGTGTGAGGCACTGTGCTTGGAGCTGAGCATGTAGCGGAGAACAAAGTCAAGGCTATGCCCTTCTGGAATTTGCATTCTAGCAGGGAGAGACAGTTGACAGCAAAATGGTGCAACCTTGACACCCTTGGTGTTTGGGGCCACACCATTCTTTGTGGTGGGGGCCATCCTGGGCACTGTAGGATGTTGAACAGCATCCCTGGTCTCCACCCACTAGAGGCCAATAGTACCCACCTGAGTTGTGACAACAAACCGAGTATGTCTCAAGACTTTACCAACTGCAATATCAACTCTCCCCTTGGCCTGCCGTCCTCCACTGAGAACCGCTGCTCAACAGTTAGGCAAATAAATAGAACACTACTGGTTGTGAGATGCACTGGGAAGGAAGGAAAGAGATAGAGGTGAAAGAGAGGCAAATGGGTGGTCAGGGAAGGCTCTCCGGGGAGGTGACCTTTAAGCCGGCACCTGAGAGCTGGAGAAGAGCCTTCCGGGCAGAGGGAACCAAGGGGCAAAGGCCAGCAGCATGGTGCAGAGGAACAAGTGCTAGGAGGAGCCAGGTGCGACCGGAAGGGCGTGTAGGAGTGCGTGTGGGACACACGATGGGGAAGGAGACGAATGCAGGGATGCAGCCTAGCACTTGTCGCCACGGTGAGGTGTTTGGGCTTGATTTTGAGCACAAGAAAGAGAGGCAGTATAGTGTGGTCAGGTGCCAGAGCCAGACTGTCTGTGCCTCAGTTTCCCCATCTGCGGAACAGAGGCAAGAGAAGCAGCTGTGCGGTAGAGCCGTGATGAGGATTCCATGAGCTCATGCACGTGAGGTGCGGAGTCGGGAGCCTGGTACACGGGAACCTCTCTGGCCGCCCAGTGGGGTGCTGGAGCTGGAATTGGCTCTGGATAGGCGCCTGCAGGTACCCCTCCTCTGCTTACATCACTCTCAGAGCTTGAAATGGGCCCTGGCGGGAGTATCTACACCACGGAAACTGGCAGATGTTAGGAGTCAGCGTTTCCCCCCACCCCCGGAGTGCCGATAGTTAAGCACCTACCAGTACACCTGTGCTTATTCGTTATTATCATTAGATTGGCTACTGAAGGGTTTTGAGCACAGGAGTGACATGACTGGGTTTACGTTTTTAAGATGTAACTGGCTATTCTGTAGAGAATAGATTGAGAGGTGAAGCAGGGGGACAGGTCAGGTGGCCACGGGTGTCGTGTAGCCGAGAGATGGTCAACTGGACTGGGTGGGGAGGTGGGCTTGGAGAGCGAGGTCAGATTTGAGACTTATCCTGGAGATAAAAGGAACGGACCTGCTGGGGGATTGGATGAGACAGAATGGACAGAATAGGGATGATGTTTCTGGTTTTAGGAGCCAGAGGGCATGTGACGTGATGTCTATATCACGACCACTACCAGCAGCGATAACAACAACAAAATTCGTGGTTGCCTTTTGTTAAGCAGCGACCTGCTGGGCACAGACAACTCCCATGTATTTCTCTGATCTTCTCGAAAAGGCTGCGAGAGATTTATAATTAGATTTAGCTACCTGTTGTGGATGGACACAGGCTCAGAGGAGGGAAGCGTCTTGCCCAGAGCCTCCCAGGGAGCAGGTGGCACATCTGGGTCTCAGCCAGCTCTCTGTGACGTGGGAGCTGGTACCCGCCACCAGCCTGCCTCACTTTCCCTCCTTCCATTCTGAATCTGCTCTACAAATGCCCTGGGCTGTGGAAGAGGGGCCTCCTTGTTCTTGGGGTGTCTTTGGGGTTGATGCCCAGGTATATTCTTCATAGTATTTTTCAAGTACGGAAATCCAGGAGAGGCTGCAGCATGGGGAAGGTAAAAAGGGGCTAGGGGCCGGCCCTCTGGCCGAGGGGTTAAGTTCGAGCGCTCTGCTTTGCTGGTCTGGGGTTTGCTGGTTCTGATCCTGGGTGTGGACCTAGACACTGCTCATCAAGCCATGCTGTGGCGGCGTCCCACATAGAGGAACTGGAATGACTTACAAGTAGGATATACAACTATGTACTGGGACTTTGGGGAGGAAAAAAAAGAGGAAAATTGGCAACAGATGTTAGCTCAGGGCCAATCTTCCTCACCAAAAAATAAATAAATAAAAGCAGAAAAAAATGAGTGAAGAAAATTTAAAAAGAAAGAAATACTGGACAGCCAATGTAACAACAACAAAATAAAATAAATAAATAAATAAATAAATAAATAAATAAATAAAAGAGGCTAGGTCTTGCCTCCCTCACCTCCATGCACTTTTGCCAAACTTTCTGAGACTCTCTTTGCCAGGTTTAAAAAGATTCAAAGAGGTGGCCTAAAGTTCCTGGGCAGGTAATTAACATCATCATCATCCTCCTCATGACAAAACTAACATTTATTGACATTAACACATACAAGTACATTAACATATATTGTTGAATTGATAGCAATGCAATAGGCATAGAGCAAAACATCTCACCTAGTTGGCCTACTAGAACTCTGAGAGGTGGGTCACACAGTTAACCCAAAATATAGATGGAGAAAAGGAGGCTTAGAAAAGATGAAAGAAGTTGCTTAGGTCACATGGCCGGTAAATGGCAGAGCCAGAATTCAAATCCATGAGAGTTCACGGGGTTTTGGGGCTCCAAAATGCTTGTTCTTATAATTAAATTGCTCTCTATACCATTGGTTGCTTCAAAAGGCTAAGATCTGCAAATGTCCTTCAGGTGTCTTTTTTCCCCAATGCTGGTAATATGAGGTGCTTACAGAAAAAGTCCTTTTGACACCCTGCCTTGTTCCCACCCCAAGGGTGTCAGCCACCTCAGCCAGGTGAAAACTTGAGGTGGAGGCAAAAAAAGACAATGCTTGTCAGGGCAAGTGGATGTGGGATGGGAACAGAGAGACGCTCTGTCTCTCTGGCTGACATCATGCCACCCGTAAGGAAATGTGTCCCAGTGCCACAAATCTAAGATCATGACAAATTCTGCCTGTGGGCTCTGATCAGCAAGGGGGGAAAAAACTGTTTGTGTGTTCCAGTTCTTCTCATCTTGTTATTTGCTGTAAGTAGTTGATAGAACAGGACAGACTTTAAGGATTTGATACATCAGCATCTGACTCTATCATCTTGGCTGAATGGTCTCTTGAGAAGGGCTGGAACGAGCGTATCTGGAACTGGGCAACTGTGTCACATTGCTGAAACCCACATGTGTAGATAACCCTTAAAATGTTCCATAGAGTTTGTCAAAAAAGTACACAAACCACCACACCGACCACAGTCATAAGTGGAAATATTTTTTTTTTTTTTTTTGCTTTTCATTTTACTTGAAAACAGATTGCCTGGGCCGTATCATTATTTGTGTCAGTTGCATCGATACTTTCCTTGGCTCAGAGACGGGCGTAAAGTGGCTGTCGTGAATGCAAATTTTGTGGTAAAGGCCATTTATATTAGCAAACTCCTGACTCTTCAATCAATAATCTTTAAAATGCCATCTGGATTATGTCTCTCTTTGGATTATTTATTAGGATTCTTCCTGCTGCAACTGGGATGGCAGATCCGCCTGTCTTGGGCAACACGTCTGAACGTTTCTAAATGGTTTATTGACTTGGTTTTCCTACCCCCACCTCCCCAACACACTTTTTTTTTCTTAATAGGCTGGTCTAGTGACATATGAGACAACCTCAGGGTGTGGTTCTGACAGTTAAAAACAAAACTGTGCTTCCTTGGTGAAATCAGTCTGATGCTGGCATTTCTATGTCCCCTGAAAACTTTGAAATGTTCGTATGTGCTCACTAAACCCTGGCCCCAGTGTCACTTTCTCACCCCAGAGGTATCCGCATTCTACAGACGCACGCGATGCCTGTGACCTTGAAGGTGCTTCTGAGGGCTCATCCGAGGAATTCCCTGACACTCCTGCTAAAAGGAAGCTGGTGTTTGCTCCTAAGCACTCGGCTTCTGTAGAGGGGTAGACACGCTTTTACACCTCTCAACAACCCCGGAGGGAGGAATCCTTGCACCTGTTTTTCAGGTGAGAAAGCTGAGGCCCCAGTGAAGTCAAGTAATTCTCTCAGGGGGCTGAGGGAGATTGGACCCCGGTCACTGGCATTCTTCAGAGCCGTGCTTAATGAAGCATCCTTTCATTATGAGTCTCCTGGAGTCCTGGGTAAACATTTAACTCCTTGTCCAGACTGGGATGATTCTGAGCATGAAGGGGGTGCTATTAATAATTATGCTCATCATATGTCATCAGGACATTGTTTAATAAGCACCCCAGTGGACTCTAATCATTGCAGAGTTGTCCCCAAATCATGGTTGGCGCCTTTGGAATCATCTAGAGAGCTCTACCGCCCCTGTGTATTCACATTTGGAATGTCTGGTCTGGGGTTCAGGATTTTTCTTTTCTGTTTTATTTTATTTGTTTGAGGAAGATTAGCCCTGAGCTAACATCTGCCGCCGATCCTCCTCTTTCTGCTGAGGAAGATTGGCCCTGAGCTAAGATCCGTGGCCATCTTCCTCTACTTTATATGTGGGACGCCTGCCACAGCATGGCTTGACAAGCGGTGTGTAGGTCCACACTCAGGATCCGAACTGGTGAACCCCCGGCCACTGATGTGGAATGTGCGCATGTAACCACTGCACCATCAGGCTGGCCCGGATTTTGCATTTCTAACAAGAGTTTCTAATGTTCTTGCTAAATTTGGGAATCATTATCAAGGATATAGGACAGCCTTCCATTTCAATACATTTGGGGAGGTAGGAAAATCTTCATCTTAACTCTTTTTTTCAATTTGTTATCTTCTTTTGTTATGGCTATAGACAAAGAGAAGGAATATTCTCCACCACTCCCAGGCTGCTGTGTGATCTTGGGGCAAGTTACTTTACTTCTCTGTGCCCTAGTTTACTCAAGTTTACAAAAGGAATATTTATAAGGATATCTAGATTTAATTGTTTAACATTTAAATTACTTAGAATTGTGCTTCACATGTAGAAAGAGCTCCCTAAATGTAACGAGCAATATTTTTACCTGGACCTGATTTTTCCCAACCTGCTTCACGATTTTTATAGTCTTTTTGTTTCTCATGACGTTTGTATATTACTTTATCTGATTACAATATAATATGCTTCCCAACTCTTATTGACCATGCTGCCTCCTGTCATCTGCCCACCTATTGTCACTCTACTCAAAACCAATTTTGTGTAATTCTTCCTATTCCATCTGACTTTGTCCTAAAATACAACAGGGATAATTTGCTAAAATAATGATGTACTAAAAACAGTAAGAATTGGTATTCTAAAAAAGAGAAAAAGGCATCATTAAAAATATTTCTTCAACAAGCTTTGTCATGGCTGCATAGTATTCCAGTATGTATATATACCATACTTTAGTTACTAGTTGCATATTGTTGGATATTCAGGTTGCTTCTGTGTTTGGATAGTATAATTATTTGTTTACTTGTTTGTTTATGTGCTCTGATTAGCTTTTATAGTTTCTTCTAGATGAAGCCAAAAGAATGATTTTGAATTTGGGCAATTTAATTCTGTTAGGAAGGGAGTCTGAATACATAAGCTCTGACTCAGGACTCCTTCTTTGTAACTCTGTTTCCTACTCCAATTTGGCCTAAGGAAAACAGGGCCAAGAACTCACTGAAATGAATACTTACTACACAATAAAAAATAAGTAATACTCTGAAACCAAAAAAAAAAGGGTCACTCTTGGTTTAATGGCAAAGGAAAATAAAAAGGCTTTCCTTTTCACGTTGAAATCTAAGTAAAGCCTTCCAGGGGTTTAGTCTTCGACTTCAAGGAAGGAGAAAGGATCTTTAAGCTGAGGACGGACTGTTTCTGTCTTATTTTGTGTGGCGAGAGCAAACATCGCAGCAGATCGCAATGATACTGGAGAACACACGTATCTTCTTCCTGTGTACGTGTGTCCTATTACCCTATTTTAATAGTTAAACTATGCATTTATGACAGACGGAGACTGAAATCAGTGTGCACGTTTCCAATTTGTAAACACCCAAGGATGATTCTTTTGCGTAGTTTTGCTTACTTCCCAAGGAGAATTGACAAATGATGCTCTTAGTATTTGACAAGATTTAACCTGCTGTCAAAATAATCCCAAGACTTTTTTTTTTTAACTCACAAATAAAGTAAGACCAACAGCGTGACACAGTGGAGCCGTTAGAGAAAGATATCCCTGGATGAATCCAGACTCCGCCACGTAGCAGCTGTGTGACCTTGAGCAAGTTCCTAAACCCAGCACCTGGTATGGGATCCGGCGGTTAGAGAGCTCCCAACTAATGGCGCCTGTTATTGTCAGAAACTTGCCAGGTTACATCACTTATGGAATGACCAGCAGCAACATGGAAGCTCCACGTGGAAGACAGGTCCTTGCTGGAGGAATATAACCTTCCATTTTGATTGCAGCTCCCCAGACAAACAACTGGGTGTGCAGAAATAAGTGTGAGGCGTGTGCAAAGCCCCATGTTCCCTCCATGCAGGGCTCTGCCTTCCAACGAGCTCATCCACTGAGTCTGACCCAGCGGGTCACACACAGCAGACGTGAGCAGCGAGCCAGGAGTGCTGGTCCTAACATTTGCATAGCACGTGAAAGTTGACGAGGAGCATCGGCTCCAAACCCAAAGCGAAGCTGTCCCCTGGATCCGTTTTAATGGGCATCGGCGACTTCGGTCCTTGCATGGTTGGAGTACATCTTAACTGACATTGCTCCCAGCCCTCCCTATTATCAAGAAAAGTTCTCGTGCTTCACACGCACCGAGCAGGGAACAAAAGCGGCAGGGAGATGTCAGAGAGAGATCTGAGCCGGGTTTAAAAATGATATGCTGGCAGTCAGCGCCACTGGGCTGGGGACAGTCTGGCCATTATAAAGGTCCAGAGAGGTTGCCTTGGCAGCTGAAATTCCACATCTGCTCGCCTCGTATCCCGTGTCCCCACACTTCCTGGACCAAGAGCTTGGGGATCTCCCCTTAACTTCTATCTTCTGCTCCCATGAGGTCCACCATCATCCACCAGCGGTCAGACTCAGGAACAATGTGTCCTTTTGCGGGTCAAATGCAATCACCTTTTTCTTGCACACTGGAGGAAAAGGCACTCTCTCTCTAAATATATAATTTTTAAATTAGGAAATCCACTCTCTATTTTTTTTTTAAATATTGTCCTTTCAAGGATGTCTCTATTTGCAAATAGTTTGATCCTCTTCCTGTACGCAGCACCAACATTAGTGTGACCTTTTCCTGCTAATTGGAAAATCTTACGGAAATAAACCCTGTCAGAAAATGAGAAGTGACTCCCCCTTTGGATGGCCAAACGACCTCAGAGGGGGAAAGAAGTTCTGAATTTCTGCTCCTTTTGCACACACTGCAAAATCTTTATTACTTCGGAGAGCCTTGAAGCTCCGTAATGCCCCTCCAGTGCAAAGCGGAGTAAATAAATTTCTTCTTATGACCACTTTGGAGAAACACACAACCAGATTTACTCAGCAGGAATAGATAGTGGACAGGATAATGAAGAGAGAATAAGAATATGATCGGGGTTTACAGCCTCTTCTGTCTCTTTAAAGGGTTTTAATCCTTCAGAAACAGGATACGGGGTCCATTTCCTTAAAGATACAGTGTCCCTTCTGGGACAAGTAATGTTATAAAAAGCTAAGATGTAACATCTATCTCGCAATATTGATTGGCACTTTAGTGTGATAAAAGGGGTTGAACCTGAAGGGGAAAAGAGGAAAAAAGGTAAGCGGGAATTACTCTTTGAAGAATTCAAAGTGTCCCTATAATATCAGGCCAAACTTCGATGACAGAGAAACAAAAGCGCTCTTTGGGGCTGGTGACAGGGTGACATTCATCCACAGAGCTGGATGGTGAGGGCGGGTCTCTGGAACAACTGATTCACGTCCGCCAGAAATGACTTCTGCTTTAAAAGCAATTCTAATGATTCTGATGGCACGTTCTGATTATTCCGAAATGGACCCCAAATGAGTCAGGCCAGACATTCTGATCCATTGCCATTGACCTAAAGGACGATGTTCCGTCTCTTGAGAGGCGTTGAGTTAAATGCTCCAGTGACCCAGCTCGTTCACCTCATGCCCCAGATTCAGTGAGGTCGATTTCCGTGACTCTCCTGTGCATCCCCTCCAGCGCTCTGGGATCAGCCTCGCTATTGCTCTTGCCCCTAGGCACGAAAACAGGCTCCTTTCCCTGCAAATGGGGACACCTAACCTTTGTTGAGCACTTACTGTGCATCAAGTATTCTCACTGAATCCTCAAAATAACTTCAGTGGCAAGGTTATTAACCCCAGTTTACAGAATAGGAAAAGGAGGCTCAGAGAGGCCCTGCATCTTGCCCAAGGACACACAGCGTGTAAGAGGCAGAGCTGGGATTCAAAGCCATGCCTGCCAGGATCTGAAACCCACACTCTCTCCCAGTCGTTACAACCAGATTGGGCTCCTAAGAGGGATTAGTGGTTGCCCTCCTGGGATTCAGCTCCTGACACCCTACATCCTGATGTCCTTTCTGATTTGTGGAGGACTCCAAATGTCACCCAGTTCATCTGTTTAGGAAATGACTTTTCCCCACAGCCCAAATCCCCATTCTCTCTTTTACCGTCTGCCAGGAAAGTGGAATGGTTGTCACCAAGCACAAAGTTCTTCCTCTAGCCCACGGGCATCATTTATACCTGTCCCGTCCAAGCTCCTCCATGGGCTGCTAACTGGGTTGAAAACCAAACCCCTTGCCTTGGCACTGTGGCAGGGCCCTTTGCAACCTGCCTCCAATACCCCTCAGAACCATGCCACCTCCCTCCCTGAAACTCCAAACACACACTCTGTGTTCCGCCAGTACCAAACTTCTCATTGTTACCTCCAAACACGGCACCCTTCAAAACTCTTTGCCTTTGCTCTCACTTTGATTGCTTTTCTCCTTGAAGGCACAACAAAAAGTCACCTCCTCCGAGAAGTCTCCCCTGAATGCCCCAGTTGGAATCACGTTAGGTACTTCCTTGCTCTGGCTTCCCATTGCCCCTTTATATTGCCTCTCCCCTGAGCCCAGCTGTTGTTATTACCCTGTATAGTGACGATTTGCTAATATCCTGGCTCTCCTTCCCTTGACTGACTGTGGATTCATTAAAGCGCAGACCATGTCCTTTTCATCTTGGGGTCCTAGGTACCTGATCCAGGTATGCTTGTTGGTGAAATAAATGAACTTGTGGGTGAGTTAACCAGCCCTTCTAAAATCCCACTATGTGCCAAGTCAGTACTGGGCCCTGGAGTTACAGAGTCACATAGACAATCTGTGACCTTAGAAACCTTTCCACCTTCAGAGAGTTCTGACCCAAGAAAGAAGATTTGAGTCTCTGGCTGGAGACAAAGAGAATTCTGCAGCAGCCGTATGATACTGTGGCACATCCTCACTAGCTGTTCACCAGATGATTTTCTTTTCCTTTTGAGCATATGGTTGGAGTGCATTTCCCACCCTCCCTTGCAGTTAGGTGTGGTCACCTGACCGAGCTCTGGCTGGAGAGAAACAGTGACGAGCATCACTCCAGGCCTGGCCCATAAAAACCTCCATTGCCCCTCTGCTGTTTCTCCAACTAACTACTGACTAGAGGAGATTCCTGGGACCCAGAGGAGGGCAGAGCCACAAGACAGGAGGAGCCTGGCTGCTGAGACCCCGCCTGCAGCAGGGCCGCCCTGGGGACCTGCTCCACCAGGCACACTAGCTTTGAGTGAGCAAGAAATACAATTTTTAAAGTGTTAAGCTGCTGAGATATTGGGGTTATGTGTTATAGCAGGTGGCCTGCCCTAACAGAGTGACAACAGAGTGTGTGTGTGTGTGTGTGTGTGTGTGTGTACACAAGATTTCTGTGATCCACTGGGTGCTCAGAAGGAACCCTAGACAATCCCAGATGGCCTGGCCCACATTCCTCTTCCACCTGCAGCTTCCAGACTCAAGGATCACTATGGACAAGCTGCCCACTTCCACAGAAAGCCTTTCGCTCGCCCTCCCTCTTTGTCAGCTGTCATAACAAGTGTCAGGCTCACTTGAAATGCTACTCCTCAAAGGGCTCTCTGTTGAGTCCTTGTTTTGGAAACTTGATGACATTCCCGTGGGTCCTACTTTCTCTTTCTGAATTTGCCAAAGATCCCTTGCCTTGCACCCACAAGGGCTGCCGGGCTCTACCACGGGGCTGCCTCACCTCATCCCTGCCCTGTGGCCTGGGCCCCAGAGATGTATTACGGGCCGTGATTGATAAGGAGCAGAGGTGGTCCTACCTAAATGAGAAAGGCCTCTTGCTTTTGGTGTTTACAGAAAAAAAAGACCGCTCAGCACATCGGAACGTGCTCCTCCCACCAATGCAGTGTGTTTTCAGGGCTCTCGTTCTGGGCTGCGGGAGAGAACTTTCCATTGTTGTTGTTGTGTTTTTAATGGCAGGATACTATGAACTAGGAAGTGACAAACCAGTGGTTTCTAAATCTGCCAATCCATGCAAAAATGATCATGGAGGGGCCTGCCCGGTGGTGCAGCAGTTAAGTGCGCACGTTCCGCTTCTGCAGCCCGGGGTTCAACGATTAGGATCCCCGGTGCAGATGTGGCACTGCTTGGCAAGCCATGCTGTGGCAGGCGTCCCACATATAAAGTGGAAGAAGGTGGACACAGATGTTAGCTCAGGGCCAGTCTTCCTCAGCAAAAAAAGGAGGATTGGCAGCAGATGTCAGCTCAGGGCTAATCTTCCTCAAAAAAAAAAAAAAAAAAAGATCATGGGGTCCCAGAATTCTAGAGGCACAGAATCCTGGGACCTCTGAATTCTAGAACCTTGGTGGATTTGGGGAATCTTGGAGACTCAGAATCCTTTTTTAGAGCAGTCTTTAATGCTACCAGTTCCTGGGGTGGAACTCAGAGCAGTATTCCAGCCTCCGCCACCAGTGTCCATTCCCCACCCCAGGGAGGTGCAGTGGGATGTGACGTGCCAGGTTCTCCAGTGACAAGCATGAGGGAAAAATTCGGAACAGCAGCCTGAGCACCTACTTGTCACCTCAACACATTGCTGGGAAATTCGGCAGCTCTGCCTGTGGATGGGCCTCCCCTGGTAGGCTGCCTTTTCACTTTCGTTCCCCAGGGAAGAAGCGAAATGTCACCAAAAATGCGAAGCCACCAGGTGTTCACACCCGGGGTAGGCAGACGGGGATGCAGTCCAGTGATGAAAATGTCACCTGTCGAGATGACATTATCCCTCCTTTTGGCCCTGATTCCTGCTTCAGAGCTGAGCCTCTTGGGAAGAGCCCGACTCAGCTCTGGGCAGCTGGAGACCTGGGGCCAGTTCTTAGGGGAAGTGGCACCTGCTTGAGGGACCTGGAAAAGTGACCGAATCACAAAATGTCCTGCCAAGGGGCTGAGGCAGCCATACCCTGAACCCAGAATTAAATCATCCTCTGAACTCCGAGAGGGTTGAGGGCCAAACTCTGGGCAAGAATAACACACCATGCAGAGGCTCTCCTCGCCTGCTTTTGCATGCTGGCGCTTACTAGCAGCAGTCACGTATCCTACCTCTTCTAAAGCTAGAAGTGTTCTAGGATATCTTGGTTTCCGTGTTCCAGCCGGGAGTAAGGAGGCCTCACGGCACAGAAGGAAGATCCAGGCTGAGGAGATCCAAGAGGCGCAAGGTTGATTCTTGCCTGCTGTTTCCTAGCTGCGGGACCTTGAGCAGTTTCTGGACTTCTCCAAGCCTGAGGATTGTTGGACGGATTACGTGAAATAATAACAGCTAATATTCATGGAGCGCTATGTGCTAGGAATTGTGGTATCACCCCAGTTAACAACAACCTTATCACCTAAGGACGATTTATCTTTTTGCAACAGATTCCAAAATGAGGAGCCCAGGCCCAAGGTCACTGAACCAAACAGTGGTGGAGGCAGAGAGAAGCGAGCTTCCAACCACGCCGACCGAGTGGGGCTTCTGCACCTCCATGCCATTGACATTGGGAGCCCGATAATTCTTTGTGGTCAGGGACTGTCTGTGCATTGTGTGATGTTTAACTAGATGCCAGTGGCACACACTTCCCATCCAGTTGTGACAAGCAAAAATGTCTCCAGACATTGCCACGTGTCAGGGAGTGGAGTTAAATCATTTGAACACCACAGAAATAGATGGAGAATCAGATAGGGTATAGATATAGGATATATCGATAGGATGTAGATATAAAGATAGTGTCTGAAACATGGAGGATCAATAAATGTCATTATTATAATTCGAAATGTGGAACCCTTGCCCTACACTATCATCGGGGGCAAAAGAGAGAGAGAAAAACAAGTATCAGGTTTCTCTGGCCCCAGATCATATAACAAAATCTAAATGGAATTGATAAAATATGCAAACTCATGGAGGAATTTTTCAAGTATTTTGAGGTTATGAGACCGGCTGTGTCGAGTGCGTAACTGTCACCCACACATTTGATGGCATGAATCTTACTGCACCATGTGATCCCCAACTGATGCACTGGAAGTAGGAGAGGCTGGCAGAGAGAGGGGTCGTCTGTGCTGTGTCCGGCTCATGTCAGGCCCTCCCCGTTGGGAGCCTTGTGTTTGCTATGCTGTTTAATCCTCCAGGAGACCTATAAGATTGGCCTTACTTCTCTCCCTTTCCAGAGGGGCAACCCAGGTTCTGCGAGGCCAGAGGACCTTAGCCAACATGGCATAGTCAGTCTTAGGCAGAGCCAGGATTGAAATCAAAACCTTTCAGACGATCGTCCTAACTCCTGGGGCCCCCAAAAGAAAAAGAAAAAAAACTGGCCCCAAACTCTTATTTATAGGCTCTGTGGATGGGAGTGAGTGTGCACACCCACGGCCAGCCTTCAGTGTTTTCTAGACCCGCAGAGTTTTTGGGGATCTCTGTACACCTGTCAATGTGCCATAGTCTGCAAGAAGCCCAGACATGCATGGGGGTGAAGATATATACACAGACGATTTCAGTGCAAAGTGGACAGTACAATAGACAGGGACTCGAGAAAGGCTGTGGGAGCCAAAGAGAATGTGCAGAGGTCCTGGAATAGGTATGTGACTGGCCGTTGTATAGGCTGGGTGACAGTCACACATTCAACACTGTTCCTTTTGGCCCAGGTTGGGGGTGGGTAGGGGCAGGTCGCGGCTGTTTCCCGGTAGAGGGAATGCTGACAGAGCTGTGAACTGAGGTTTTGAAAAGCGCTGAGCTAAAGAGAGAGGAGTAGGGAAGGGGCAGCTGGCAGATGGACAGGTGTGAGCAAGAGTCAGGTTTGGGAGAGAGTGAGGAATTATAACATTCTAAGAGTCCACCTCTCGGTGCAGGACAAAAAGGACCGGGATGGGGGAAGGAAAATGCCAATTGCAATGCTCCATTTTATGCCCAATTCCAAGCGAAAACTATCCTTGGAAACAGTCACATCGTCCTCCCCAGGTGCATTTTAATCCATGCTTCTCCACTTCGCGTGGGCTTTCTATGGCATCATAGTTCCTGGACCCATGAACGAGATAAA
Source organism: Equus quagga (assembly GCF_021613505.1). Taxonomy (NCBI): domain Eukaryota; kingdom Metazoa; phylum Chordata; class Mammalia; order Perissodactyla; family Equidae; genus Equus; species Equus quagga. The sequence continues at coordinate 71,444,882 of NC_060279.1, forward strand.
CTGTCTCAAAAGTAACAGGAATTTAATTTCTTCTAGTGGGAAGAAAATAAAATAAAAGGAAAAAAACCCTACAAAACAAACCATGTGTATAAGAAATTCAGATAACGTCAGATTGGGAGGAAAAACAAAAAGTGGGAGAGAGAACCCAGGAGCTGACAAAGCACTGGGGAAAGAAAAAAAACATTAAAAAACCTGTTTGGGCAACAGTCAGAAGTTGTTTCATAACATTTTAAAACCAAAGTTGGCTCCAATATAAAAGATTTCTCCTTTCTTGATAAGACTGCGTTTTTCCCCTCCACCATTTCAATGGCGCTAAAATAATCTTCGCTTTAGGACAGTTAATCCAAAGTCTATCTTCTTGAAGGATCCTTATTAAAACTCCTGCAAGCAGTTGGCAGTGCTTGGAGCTGTCTCCCCAATATTTCACAACTTTCCGTCCTGGAAGATGAATCCCACATTCTTAAAATAGAATCAGATCTCAGGCTGAAGTTGGTGGGCAGGAGGAGCTAAAACTACAGCACAAAGAAAGAGGCGGGGATGGGGGCGACCCTTGGCAAGGCACTCCCAGGGCTGCGATCTGGGTTTTCCCAGAGTCGGAGGAGGACAAGAACAGCTGGAAGGGATGCGTCCGACCGTCGCTTTCCCTCTGGCCTCCCAGTTCTTTAGAATCCTCAGAGACCTCCCTCAAGACAGAGTCTAGTCCCAGTGGGACAAGTCTAGCCCAGAGGAGTCCAGCGATAACCCCTCAGTTACAGAGAGGGGGCCTGAAGGGTCCTCCACGGCCGGTGGAATTCTGGCACCGCAGGGCAGGGAGACAAAGGAGCCTGGAATTTGGGTTGGAGGATGTGAGTTTGGGCCCCAGATCTGCTACTCTGACCTCAGAGGAGCAGCCCCATCTCCTCCTCCTTGAGCTAAACCCTGGCTCCCTGAGGGGTTTTGCTATTTAAATGAGAAAAGCGCACAATAGGGACTCAAGTATGGCTTGTCTTAATCTAAATTGAAGTTGTTTCTAGTACTGAAGGGGAAGCAGTTGGCAAAATTGTGCCAAAGAGAAATTCTCCTGTGGCAGTCCACTCGGACCCAGAGTTATGTCACCTCTCTTGGCCCCAGCAAGGTGGCTATGGGGGAGGGATGGTTGGCATGTGGGATGGGAACCGTGATGGGGTCCTAAGTCTTGAGAATCCAGTCACTCTGTCAATATTCCCAAAGGGAGATGAGGTTCTTTCTCAAGTGAACTTAGATGAACTCCAAATAAGAACCCTGAACAACCACAAAATAGCTTCTCCATATTCTTTTCTACAGCTAATATTTCTAGGGAATTCTCCATGCACCTCTCCTTATAGGCACATCTTCACACACAGACTCATTCATACACGTGTACACATACTCACATGTATACATGCACGCAAGCATCCACTCACGTAAATGCACCTGTACACACACTGACCCAAACATTTACACATATACGCTCACACATACGCACACTCACAAATGCGTGCATCCACAAGTCACATGCAACACACTCACACATGTGCATACAAACCCATAGGCATATCCATTCACTCATACACCCTTACACATGCACACACATGCACGACACTTGCACACAGGCACACTCGCACGTACATGTCTCTCCAAAACCCAATTCTTCTTGCAAGCTCCCAGTTTTAACCAAAGAGCAGGAAATCCTCGGATCACGTGGTTCTCTTTTCAGATGTCTGACCCAGCTTGACAGGTCGCCTGGTTTTGCTAAAGCCAACGCAAGCAGGCTTTCCGGGCCTCAGTCTTGCACTAAATCTCTTGCTCTGGAACCTTTGTCGCCTAACAGTAAGGGTGCTTGAAGCTTGCTCCCTGCCTGCCTCACCTGCCTCCCACATCCTCAACCTTGAGCCTCCTGGGTCTGCAGCCTGGGGCCACATTCCCTACGGATTCAGCCTCTGTGTCTCTGAGCGTGCTTTTCTGTCTCTTCCTTGTCCATCTGGCAAACTACCTCTCATTCCTGCACCATTCACTCAGCAATCGTTTATTGAGTACCTCCCAGGGGCCAGATTCTGGGCTGGGTGTGCATGAGTGGGGGTGGGAAGAAGAAGTGAGAAACAGAAGTGCCACTGCCCTCAAACTCACAGCTCTTTATGGCTTAGCTTCCAACATTGCTTCTTGGGAGCCTCCCACCATGGCTCTCTCCCTGCCCAGGGGAAGGGAGTCACTCCCTCTTAAGGATTCCTGCTGCTTCCACTACTACAAACCAAGTTAACATTTTCACCCCTCATCCTGGTGCTTCTCCAGTGCTCCCTAGAAGCTAGAAGGCAGCTCCTAGAGCCAACTGCTTAAGGCGCTCCCTGAGAATCATTCTTGACCCCTCTCTCTCCTTCCTTCTTTGCCTCTCTGATCACTGCCAATCCTAAGCTTGTGACCTCCTAAATATCTCTCCGATTTGCCCTTCTGTCTATCTCCATCGCCATCATCTTATCTAAGCTGCCTACCTTGGCAGTCCTGACCCACACGATGTGCCCTTTCACTCTCTGGAGCATTTTTAAAGATCTTTCTCACCCTGCAGGGCCTTTGCACATACTGTTCCCTCTGTCTGGGACATTCCTTTCTCCATAACTCCTGCTTTCCATCAGCTCTCAGTTTAATCATTACCTTTACAGGGGACCCTTCCTGAACCTCGAGACTCAATTGGTCCACCCTCCTAAAAGCCCTGACCGCAGTTGGGTCCAAAGCCACATGACTGTGTTCTTGGGCCCTAAGTACTGTGGCATTCGTGGGTCCCTTCCTCCACTCAAAAATATTAAAAAATAGATTTTGTAATTGGTATAAAGGTAAATGTAATCCGGGCTGGGTTCATTATTATGTACTTATTATTATACTCACTTTTTTCTTTTGAGTTTAAAAGAAATGAAAATCAAAACATTTTTGTGGGCCCCTCAAAGTATCATGCGTGCTGTGCCTCCACTTTCTGGCCAATACGTCAGCCCTGCAGGGTCTGTCCTTCATTGCGCTGGGCATAGGTGACAGTGCAGTTAAGGGAGTGATTTCCTACCTAATGTGAGTCTCTGAGCTCCAGGAGGATTGGGGCCACGTGTGTCATCCTCACTACTGAATCCCCAGCAGGCAGCCGGGGCCAGGTGCCGCACGGGGAGCGTTCAGGAAGTCATTTTTAGATGAACGTGTAAGGCACTGGTCTCCCCTACCAGAACCTGAGCTGTGAGGGGCGGGAGATCTCATTCTCACTCCTCTCAGGGTCTGAAATCAGAGGATTGTACAAGCTCCAGATGCGGAGGGATGGCTGTCTCCCCCTTGCATGGAGCTCCGCTGGCCTCAGTGGGGGTCGGCACCCCCAGCTCCTCGATGGACAATCTGCTGTGGTCTGGGGCTGCCGAGCAGGACACTTGGCCAAGTACAGAACAAGCAGCATCACTCTCAGGCTCCACATGAAGGAATGCAAGTGGCCAGCTCGTGGACAGTGTCACTTTACCACCAGCAACACCTCTCGGGTATGCGACAGGAACTCGAGGTGGCTGCTGCAGGGCAGGGCACAGCTGCCCGGCTCCACAGCCCCTGGCCACAGAGGAAGGGGCACCAGGACAAGTGCCAGGGGCTTATTCCACTCACAGCTAAACTGTTCTGCTTTTCAAATACCCAGGATGTGATGAGAGCTAGGCTGGAGGAGGCAGAGCCCACCCGCCTGCTTGGACCCCAGGGCAGGGGGATTGTCAGATCGGCCCCCCTCCAGCAGGCTGCAGAGTGATGATTGCCAGGAGGAGCCCGTGTTCCCACAGGCTGGTGTGCCAGGCTCATCAGTTAGAGTTTCAAGTGACGAGAACATGACAGGCAGCTCGACCCTTGACCCCTCCCTGCTCACTGATCTCAAGCTGTGATTATTTTTAATTTCAGTGACGTTCATTTGGGAGCAAGCAGCCCAATGCAGCTACATGATCCCTTCCAACTCCAGAGATGCCAGTCAGGACTGGATACCTCACGAGGCAAGGCGGATGGCGTAGTATTGAGGTCACACGGATGGAGTGCTGATTTCCACCTCGACGGCGGCTCATGAAATGTGGACAAGTCACTTAACCTTTTCGTGAGAATTAAAGCGATGATGCAGATGGAGGGTTTATATAGGCCTGGCACACGGAGAAGCAATAAATGCCGCTGCTGTTAACTTTTAAGTGTGCTGGCTTCATCAGGAGACAAGAATGGCTGTCGAATTATAAAGCCCAGGTCAGCTACCTAATCCTCTCAGATTCTGGCTCTGGAACCCAGTTCTGGGAAGCCCAAGGTCTAGGCAGCCCAAGAAGCAGCCACCAGCCTGGCTGTTGCTGCAGGGACGATTCAGAGGCTGATCTGAGGGGAGGGGGGCTTTCCCAGCACGAGTGGTCAATGCCATGAGCATCAGGACAGGCCACCTCTGGCTGCCCACGAAGGCCACAGATTTGAGTGCTGGAAGGAACCGAAGGCCTTTACAAAATGCACTTCTTCAGGGAGGCGTGAATAAGGTGGGACTGAGGCAGGAACAGGGCCAGGGCCCTGGGACCACAGGCATCCCTGGAAGCTGGCAGTGAGAGGGAGCCGGGCACGTTCAGAGCTGGAACACACCTGCAGCTTCCCAATCCTCCTCCCTGCTCACATCATCCTGTACCCCTGCCCCCACTCCACGCTGGAGGTGGAGAGTCAGGAGCTTTTAATGCCATCATTGTCTTTCCTAAACCAGGTCACTTTGTTGCCCTGTACCCCAAAGGGCATGCTGATAAATCTCTAAATGAGGTCTCAGGAAGTGATGCTGGCATCAATTCTGGTAGCTGACAGTCGTGTTTGCTAATAGTGACTTCACAGGAAGTCCTGGGGCACACCAGGAAGTTTCTTTAATAGATGCCACCCCTGCTGAAGAATCTTATAGAAGGGAGTATAGTCTGGTACGCTGTCCTCTAAGTTCACCAGACCGTCCACCCAACCACCTGAAGCTAATGCTTGCAGACCTCTGACCATGCCAGGAGAAGGGTTATCCTGGGGGACAAAACCAGCCTCAGCTCCTGTCCTTGAGATACAGCCAGCCAAGGACGAGGATTCAGATAGCAATTAAATAGTCACGCCTTGCTACAGAGCAAGGCCACGCCAAGATCCCAGGGGCTCAGTTCTCTTACTGCATTTTAAAAAGAGGCACTGATATTCAGGAGAGATCCCAGAAGCACGTGGCAGTGATGATGGTGGGTCAACCAGCTGTTTCACACGTGAAGCAGCTGGAAAGTGGAAGGACCTTAGCGTGAAGAGAAGACCATGGGACATTGGGTTGCCATCTTATGACATGTGAAGAGTTGCTTTTGAAGGGGGAGGGAAAGGGAGAGCGTTATTCTGAGCGCAACCAGAAGGAAGAACAGTGGGTCGAAGGGGGTGGGGTTGACTTTCGGATCCACATAAGGATCTCCTGACTCCTAACTTCTGGAATGGCTGCCTCAGGACTCAGGAAGCTGTCCCTGGAAGAGGTGTCTGATCACCTCGTCCCCATGTTGGTGATCAATAAGAAGAATGTTCTGCATGTTTTAATTGTTCATCCCATCCTTTTGAACCTGCTCACCTCTTTCCTGCCTCGTGTTCTGCTATTCCTCTGTTTCAACTCTCCTGGGGAATCTCACCTGGCCTTGCCTCCCATTGGCAGCCTCCCAAATGTCCTCGGATGATGCTCTTCTGGGATTGGTTGGGACATGGTAGCGGCTGAAAGCATAGGCTTTGGAGCAAGATAAATTTAGCTCCACCAGTCGTAAATCACATGGCCTTGTGCAAATGGCTTCTCTGAGCCTGTTTTTACATCTGTAACATGGAGGGACGATACGACCTGCTAGGACCTTGTGACGTGTTGGATGGGATCATGTGTGGATACCCAGAGGCTCGGGGGAAATGATCTACTTTCCTTTTCCTGGAACAGAAATTAACCAGTTTGACTGAATTCTTTTATTTGGCAGCCAAGAGTTTGGAGGCCAAGCAGACCCAACCGTGGAAGATCAAAGTAGGGCAAATTTTGCCTTTTTTGGTTGTTGGACAAATGCTGTGGACATGTCCATTAAACCTCAGAGAAGAGGCAAGATCTGCCTTAAGGAGGCGTGGAAGCAGGGCTAGGACTGCCCTAAAGAGCAGGTCACAGCTGACCCAGCAGAGGTGACTCGGGAACATCTATCTGCCCTTTAGCCAGCTCTGTGCTGGAGCTGCTCACGCCACGACCCCTGATTGTGAAATCTCCTCCTAACCCTGTGTTCAGTGACGTCACATTGTTAGCTTGACATCAGCCATGGTGGGAGGAGCATCGACACTGCAGAAATTGGCAAGGGTTCCAAATCAGGGCTTCTCTACCTGCTGAGAGCTGGTTAGTAAACATTTCCCAGCACACCCCTGCCTTCAACATTAGGACAAGACAGGCCCCCATCACATAATTCACCTTCCAAATCATCACGTTCCTCAGGAAAAGGGAGCAGCAGTGCAGATTGACACCAAACCCTAGAGCAGCTGCTTCTGTCTTGTGTCGATAGGCGGAGAGAACTTGTCTGGCAAGTTTGCCCCAAAGATCTTTGTCCCTTCACTGGAGGAGCAGAGGGTGCTTTCCCGGTTGTCACTTAGCCTTAAATTGCCAGCATCCCAGGAGAGCACTTGGAGCCCCTCATCTGGATGTACTCAGGAAGGATGCGAGACTGCCTGGTGCCTGGGAACAGGCCACATCTCCGAAGCCAGGAGCCTGGGCTGGAGCCTCTTAATAATTTACCATTTCCTTATAGGGACCGGAGGAGGCCAGGCACGGTGTTGAAGTTTGATTAGTAATAAGAACATAGCAGCTTAACCTCTAACATTTAGCACTCTCCCCCGGATCGAATTACTGATCTCTATCTGAGTGAGCCATGTTAGCCGGCTGCCTGGGAACATTACACCTCTTTAAAAGCTGTCAGTCTCTGTCACTCTCTTTGCACAATAGAGCCCATAGCTATTTTTAAAGGACTGTGTCACCTTTCAAGAGAAATTGTGTCTGTACGGAAGATTGACTTTTTCTTTTAGTTGTTTTATACACCGAATTGGTGGTCTTTCATCTCCCAAGGTGACGTTGGGGGCTGAACCTCCCTCAAGCTGCCAGTGTTTTGATTTTTATTTAAGGGAGAATATGAAGGAACTGAGAAAAATAAAATAATTGCCCAAAGTCCATGTTGTCTGTAGAAAGGGAAGGAATGGAACGGAAGGCACATTTGTCCTGTAATTATTGGGTGGCAGGCATTTGACTGAAATAACCACGGTTTTGTTGAATCCTTTCCAAAATTCTGCAAGATAGGAGTTGTTGACCCCATTTGCAGATGATTCCAACTAGGATGGTGGACTCTGGAACCAAACTCCCTGGGTTTCTAATCCCGCTTTGACTTGGGGACCACTTCCTAGCTGTGACCTTGGGTGTCAGTTTTCTCATCTGTAAGACGGTGGTGGTCACAGTGCTTCCCTGCTGGTAGAGTCACTGTGAGAATTCACTGAGTTAATCCAATTCAAGCAGTCAGACGAGCGCCTTGTACACGTAAGTGGCCTATAAATATGGGCTTGTTTCCTTTGTTTTTTTGTTTTGTTTTGGAGGGTAGGGTCTAGTGACTGCTACTTTTCAGGCTCTTTATTAAAGCTATCTCCAATTAATTCTCATGGATGCCTTGCCACATGAGCGATCTCCACTTTTCAAAGGGAGATAGCAGTGCTTGCCCAAATGGGTTTTTTGTTAGGAGGGTTAAACTGAGATCCTTCAATTCAAGTGGTTGACTCAGCATCCAGTGCATGGAAAGTTCTTAGCACGTGATAGCTATTAGTCACCGTTAGAAACAGTTTCATGAGGAAACTGAGATTTAGAGAGTTTTGGATAGACTCTGGGTATAAAAAGCCAGTTGACGTGGTGAAAACACGAAGAATGTTCTGGAAGACTTGTCAAAGGCAGATGAGTAGTTAAGTTCGATGCAGGAAGACTATTAAAGCCATTGATAAAATTCTGGGCTGCATGCCTTTGAGATCTCCTCTTTCAGGAAAGTGAGACTCCAAGCGGTGGAGGACGCGTAAGGGGCAGGGTTTATGCCCATGGGAACACGTGGTTCTTCATCACGCTGCTGCTCAAAGCAGAGCTCGCTAGTTCGGAAGAGATCGGTGGAAGACTGTGCTTGCCATGGTATATTTAAAGTTAAAGCATAATGTTTGTTGTATGCTGGGGTATCAGTTTTTATGATTCCCTGCTTCAACTGTCTTATGCATAACCGTCCAACTCCTTATCCTATTAGCCTTGCCTAAGGGACTTGATAGTTCATCTGCAAACCCATTCCATCTTCAAGAAGTGCCCCCACGTCTTCCGTTACTGCCCAATCTGGATTCCTCAAAGGGAGGGAACATGCAGGGAAGAAGAGGGATAAAGTTGAGTTTATCTGAATATCTATTAACTTAAAAACCATTTAGGAAGGTCCTAACTCAAGATAAGACGTTAGGGATGCAAAGACGAACAAGGTGGGGGAGGGACACTTGCTCAGGCCAGTGGTGGAGACGTACTAAAATAATTATAATATAATGAGATGGGTGCTTAAATGGAGGTCTGATTAATTATGTAGGGGCATAAAGGAAGGAATGGTTAATTCTGCCTAGGGTTGCTGGGGTAAGACTTCAAATTATAAAGGAGACTTGAGACAGGTTGTAAAGGGGGAATAGGAGTTCATTAAATGGAAGGGTATCTAAGGGGATAGAAAGAACAAATGCCTGGAGGTGAAAAGGTGTGATCTCCTGGGGGATGGTCAGCAGTTCAATGTCAGGGTTGGTGGGCTGGAGGGAAGGTGGAGAATTATGAGTGAGAGGAGGGGAGGTCAGGGTAGAGGAGACCATGTGTGGTCCCATATGCCTTAGTAGGGAGTTCATACACCCGGTAGGAGGAAGCCCTGGGCAAAGCTTAAGCATAGTAGCTGCCATGTCAGGTGTGAACTTTAGAAGGTTGATCCAAGGATGTGGAGGATGGTTTAGGAAGAACAGAAGTCAAGGAGGGGAAACCAGTGACACAGACAAGAGGGATGAGAAATTGAACTGAAGTAGTGACTCCTGGATGGAACAAGGAGACAGACTTTGAGTCACTTCTTGGGCACAATCTCCTGCACTTGGTAAGTGACCAGAGGGAGGCACCTAGAAGACATCCCAGCCAGGCTGGGTGGGTGGCAGTGACATCCCCTGGGATCTGGACCACGGAAGAGGAATGGCCTTTGGAGAATGGATGAAGAAGAGTTTGTTTTGGAATATGCTGGGGACATGAGGTCACGAGCATAGATGAAATATATCAGACAGGCTCTCTCTTGGGGCATGGTGTATCCCAACAACGTATCATTTCACAGAGGGTTAGCGTGTTTGTTTCAGAGGAAACAGTTTCATGGTGTCATTTTCCAGAATCTCTGTGTGTATGTGCCATCCCAGGAGAGTTCATATGCCTGTTGACTGGAGCACTAATGTAACTACCTATAAAGAGTATCCTTGGGCAGGTGTTCCATGCCCGCAGGGTCTTCCCTTGCTCATGCCTCAAAGAAGCAGAGCCAGTGCATTTGCAAAATGAAAGAGAAACCCAGTTTAAAATCTTATGTCTATATACTGAAGATCTCAGCCCGAACGTCCTTTTTTCTCTGGCCAGTCTGCCCTACTCTTTCCTCATTCTCTGATTAGGTTAGGCTCCCCCATTATACACTCTCACAATTCTGTATAACGCCTCTTTGTAGCACTTTTGGCAGGTGTAATTTCACATTTCTGTGTGGGTTTACTTGATTAATGGCCGGATTCCCCACTAGAAAGTGGAGTCCTTGAGTCCAGAGGTAATACCTCTAATGTTTAGTGCTGAACTTCCAGAGCCTAGTACAGGGCTTGGGATGGAGATGCAGCTCAGTAAATATCTGTTAAAGAAACAACTAATTGGTGGGTGGTCTCTTCATTACCCTTTGTGACCAGGAGCCCTAGCTTTCCTCTGAGAAACACTAGAGGCTTTGAGAGTCTGCTGTAGTTTAGGAGATGGAGGTAGGGGTGGGGGGCGAGTGACTTGATCTTAGCTGGGCTCACTCATGTGTCTGTGGGTTGGTTGGGAGCTGGCTGATCTAGGTCGGGACCAAAATGTCTATTTCCCCATCCTTAGAATAATGCCATGGTACCCAGAGGCCAATGACCTCACAGGGAAGAAGTTTCTTAGAACCACAACACTTTCGGTGCGGTGACTCCTCCTTCAAAGTTACTCAGCATGTAATGTTTCCAACAACACTCAAGCAATGCTTTTCAGGACACCTGGACCGGGTCTAAGTCCTCATCTGTCTGTGCTGATTTGACCTGTTGGGACTTAATTAATCTCTCATCAATTGCGGTCTGATCTACTCTGCCAAGTCAACTTTTTAATGAGGCACATTTCCACAAACAAATGTTTAATTTTGACATCTTCTTTTCATCCTGGTTTCTCTGTAAAACCATTTAAGGTTCTGCTGTGTTTTTCCTTTGGCAAAATAAATATTTGTTTTACTGTTGCTAAGAACACCCCTGGTTTACCAGCTGTCATTCTCACGGTGGCAAGCTTTTCCCGAGCCTGGGAGGAGTTGTCAGGACATTAGAAATCTCAAGGAAGGAGAAGATTCAAAATAAGTTCCGCTGTAAGGGAGTCAACCTTTAAAAAATAACTATAGAGGGGCCAGCACGGTGGCGTAGTTGTTAAGTGCTCACGTTCTGCTTTGGTGGCCCGGGGTTCACCGGTTCGGATCCCGGGTGCAGACATGGCACTGCTTGGCATGCCTTGCTGTGGTAGGAGTCCCACATAGAAAGTAGAGGAAGATGGCATGGATGTTAGCTCAGGGCCAGCCTTCCTCAGCAAAAAAAAAAAAAAAAAAAACAAGATGAAGATTGGCAGCAGTTAGCTCAGGGCTAATTTTCCTCAAAAAACAAAAACAAAAACAAAAATAACTATGGTGCAGAATCTCACGGTACCACATATCTTTTGGAAACTTAGGTAGAAAATAGAAGTTAAGAGTCTAGGTAGGGTAGGACCTAGGAATAGAGACCAGATTGCCTATGTTTGAATCTCAAGATGACCTTATTTTCTTTTGTGACCTTAGGTAAATCTTGGAACATTTCTAGGTCTCGCTTTCTTTAGCAGTAAAATTGGGTTGTCAATAATAATAAAAATATTAATGTTCAGTTAGGGATTTTCACACATATTGAGTTTTCTTGATCTTCCAGACACACGGGGAGATTGTGCCTTCCTGTCCCCTAAAATTACATATAACCCTATCACTTGCTTTGAGCCATAAAAGTTGAATAGAAGTAAAGGATGTTGCTTTTCTGGTGGAAGCTTTGAGAGTCAGGATGCAATGCTCCATGTCTTATTTCCATCTCCCATAATAATCGGTAACCCCCAGATGGGGTTCTCAGTGAGAAGATGGGATCCTGGAATGAGAAAATGTGGAACAAGAGACACCCAATGACCTGTGATAGGTGGTGTGAGCAAGAAATAAGCCAATGTTCCTGTAAGCCATCGAGATTTGGGAGCTGTTTGTTACTGCAGCTCAGCCTGACCCATACAGACACTTATAAAGACTAACTGAGATCACACCTAGAAAGAACTTATCACAGTGCCTGGTATCTAATAAGCGCTTCATAAATCTTAGTTGCCATTGTTGTTACTCCTCTTGAAAATGTTATGAAAAATTCAAGATGATTTTCCCTCTGACAAAGAGTAATGTCCCCCTAGTCAGTCATGCATTCTTCAGCACGCTTTGATGCTCCCTGAGAATGCTAAGATCAGCCATGTAGAGATCGGAATCTTCCGCACTTTGAATTGAGTTTCTCCTCCACCTGAAACAGTTCTCCTGTTTCTGTCAAGTCTGTGGGTGCTTCACTTTGCTGAGCATCCACTTCCCTGAGGAAGTTCGTTCCCCTGGCCTGGCCACTCAAATGATGGCCTCGTCATTGATCAGTTGTGCCTTGTCTCAGAGCAGCTGCCCGGTGAGGCCACTGTGGGAACAGTCCTACCTTCGCTGGCCTGGAAGACAGCCGTTCTCACCTTTGGGGCTGAGGGAAGTGAGAAAGCTGAACAGACACAGTTACAGGGCTGCGCGTCTGCAGTCAGAACAGACTTGATGGGGTCTGGGTTTTGAAGCCAAGCCAGGGCCTTCGGAAGTCTTATGTTACTTCCAAAGCGCTTACATGAAATTAAGTTAAGGTTCAGACCATCACGTGCAAGGAATCAGAACCTGGAAGGACTTGACACCCATGGCGACAGTTAAATTGTCAACCCATGGAAAGGAGGAGGAGGGTTATCACGTATGAAGCACCTGCTGTGTAGGTATGCATACATTTTCTTATCTTATGGGATACCGACTCCCCGAATCCAAATAACTCTAGCCACTATTTATCGCATTTGAGCTCCTTCCCCAAATTGACTTAGATTCCTGAGCTCATTAGCTCCTCAACTAACTCTGCTTGAGATGTATTACCCATCTTAGCTCTTTTTACAAATTAAAAAATCAGTGTTCAGGGAGGTTAAGCAGCCCAAGGGCATCCAACCAGTGATCAGCAGGATGAAGATTCCAGGCTAGATTTGTCAACCTTGAAAGCCATTTCCCATCTACTGTGTCCAACTTTGACTTTCCCCAGATTTCTTGATTATAATAATCGCTTGGGAGCTTGTAAAAGTAAAAATAAAAAAAATCCTCCATCTCCTCTTGCGTGATTCGGATTCAGGACATCTGTGGCAGGGCCAGGAATGTGTGTTTTTCATGCTCTGCTGTCACCGTCTTGAAGCTTCAGGTAACTTTATCTCTGAACTTAGGTTTTGCAAGTGAAGTTCCATGAGACAATGGCTATGCACGTGAGCAGAGGAGATATGCAGCATGTGTGGTCCAGCAATCCTTGCCACCCTGTTTGCATGTAGTGTTTTCACTGCCCCATGAACACAGAATTCTGGTGGCCCCATAATGCATGAGAGTTGGGCGAGACTCAAAGCAAGTACAAGGTAAGTGTGTTACATCTACAACTGAGTAAGTTAGGGAGCAACAGCGCTAGGAGGCCACCCTTTCCATTCAAACCAGAACTTGCTTTGAACACAGAAGGAAAGTGATGGTGTTCTAAGGTACTAAGAAACATGAGCAACCAAGGATCCCTATCGTATCCTGTCTTACTCATGTTACTTCCCTGTATTAGGCAACCACTTATGCTGAAAACGATGACATACAAGGAAAGGGAAAGATTGGGAAACCCACAGTTCCTTTTCCTTTAGTCCTCCTGTACTCAAAAGTAAGAGAAAAGTAAGTCAAAAGCAGAGAGTGTTGACAGAACATGGGTCCATCCAGAAGTGGAACAAAAACGGTTGAGTTGGCTTTGTCCCGCGTTGCCATGGTCCCGCTAAGAATGGAGTGTGTATGCACAGATGAGCTACGAGACGCAAGTTGTGTGATTTTGATGATTTCACCTGTAAGTTAAACGCTCTTCTATTTCCGTTTAAAAATACTATTGAATGATTTAAAGGTGAATGTTAGAACTCATGCTAATAATTCAAAATTTCAATTTTTCAATACTTAGAATGACATTAAATAGCAAATGAAAAAACACAGCAATTTGATTAAGAGCCCATGGAAGAACGAAAAAGGCTTTATATTTTAGTACTATTAACGATGTACTTTTCCTGCTTTTTGGATAAAGAGCCCACGTTTTCGTTTTGCATGTGGCCCTGCGAATGATGTAGCTGGCCCTCCTTGTCAAAATATTCAGATGATTACCTTAGGTTTCCATTTCTTCAAAAAAAATCTGTGTTAACTAAGGTAAATATTTGGCCTAGTCCCTTTCTGGAAATGTAGTCATGACCTCGACAGATAAATAAGGGAAAACAACTCCTAAACTAGCTGGTCGCGGCCCATTCCCCAGACAACTAAATCTCAGATTGTGTTGCGTTTTCACATTTATTTTCTTGAATATCAAGAGAAAAAACATTCAGAGGTTTTGGAAACCTCACATCCAGCCCTCAATTCAAAGCCCTGCCTCCAAGATGAAGGTGTTAAGGGTACCAGGATGGGGAGAAGCTGAGGATCATGGGAAAATTTCCCACTGAAATTATGTCAACGAGAGAGGCTGCCTGGCCCAGCAGAAAGAGCACGGATTCTGTGACCAGTCAGCTCTTGGCTTGAATCCCAGTCTGGCCACTCAGCATCCCTGTTACTCAGGACAAGTCTTTTCCCCTGGTTTTCTCACCTGTGTAAAGGGCATGTCAATGCTTGTCTCACGTGATGACTGTTAGGATTCAAACAGATGTGAAAAGTAACTTCACCCACCGCCTGACATACAAGGACGAAGGCGTTTTCTCCTACCCTTGCCTCTCCTCTAACGCGGGTGGTTCTCTACAGTTACGCCAGAAAAAGTAGGGTGGAATGGAAGGATTGCTTTCCACCTGTGCAAATCTGACAGGCCACAAACGAAGAAAGGAAAGAAGGAAGGATGGATGGAAGGAAGGGAGAAAGGAAGGAAGGAAGTTGAAAAGGGTAAGCGCAGCTTCTGTAAGCATGCATCCCCCAGATGTACCAGCATCCTTACGGGGTGGTACTGTCACCACACTCTCTCACAGTCACTTTCCATTGGCTCCGTAACCCCCTGAAAACACAAGGGCTTTTCCACCTTCCAGGTGTAGAAGCTTGCTGGCAGGTAAGTACCTCAGAAACCTCCACCTCTTCCAGGCTGTGCCATTTGTGGCTCCGTTCTTCTCATTGTCTTTCTCATTGTCAAGTGGTGGTTCCAGCCCTGCCTTTAAGGGATGCTGCGATGACTCAGGATGTAGAGCAGCACATCTAACAGAACTTTCTGTGACAGAGGATCTGTTCTATATCTGTGCTGTCCAAGAGGGTTGCCACGTGTGGCTACTGAGCACTTGTGATGTGGCTACTGTGACCAAGGAACTGAGTTTTCAGAGTCATTTAATTCTAGTTCGTTTAAATTCACAGAAAAAGCCACACGTGCCTCATGGTTACTCTACTAAACAGCACAGCCCTAGTGAACGCAGAAAGCCTCGTGCATCGCGGGCCCTCCATAACCCAGCAGTTCGTTACTTCTTTTGTACTGCTTCTGCAAGGCCTTCATAAAACCAACCTCTTCTTAGGTCTCACAGGCCTTGCCAGCAGCTAAGTGCTTTCAGAAGAGGGAAAAGTTTGACCAGACACTAGACCAGGCCAATCCGTAATGCTCTGTGTCATCACACACTCCATTTGTCCGAGTGACAAGTGCGGAAAGATCCTGGCCGCATGGCTCCCTGCAAGCCTGCTCCCTGGCTGGAGCTTCCCAGCCTGCACACTGCTCCCCGTTCTCCCATTGGGGTGGGAGGAGGGCATCTTTGGTTCCAGTATAGAACCCGGGGCTCCCACAGGCCGGGGATCATTCAGAGGGCCAGGCTGCTTTCCGTTCTGTCTGGGAGCTGATTCTCATCTCACTGAAGCTGTTTTTACAAGAACTCCTGAATAAGCCACGTCCCCAGCTCTTGAGGCTCCAGGTCTTGTCTGCTTAAAAGCATCCGTAAGAGAAGGGAATGGCGGGAGTTAGGAGTAGAGAATAGGATGGTAGCTAATTTTGAACAATCAAGACAACATCTTGAGACTATTCTAGAGCTCAGGTTCCCCGAGTCTAGGACAGTCTAGGATTATGGAGTGATCCATCTGATCCCACTGGTTTTCAGCACACAACTATGGGAAGAGCGATCTTGGTCACTGTTCACAAAGGAGACACCGAGGTGTTTGCAAAGTGCCTACCATGTACCAGAAACATTATCCCCCTTCTCAGAGTAGATGCTGAAGTCCTTTTCCAAATGGCCTTAAAGTCTCCACCAATACGTCCCCTGCTTCTCTTTGGTCTCATCTCCTACTTTTTTCTCCTCCACTCCACTCACTCCAGCCACAAGGGCTAGCTTGTGTTTCTGGAACCTGCCACTCAAGCTCCTACCTCAAGACCTTTGCACATGCTCTTCTCTCTGAGCTCTGCATCACTGACTCCTCATCTCTTTAATCTTTACTCAAATGTCAGCCTTCCTTGACCTTCTCTCTCAATCTAAAACTGGAACCCCTCACCTCTGACTTCCGACCCTGTTTCTGGTTTTACATTTCGACATTTGACATCTCACTTTTTAATGCACCATAGTTTTTCGGGTTTGTCTGTTTGGGTCTTTCTGTCTCCCTCGCAAGAAAATGGGATCCATGAAGGCTGGGAGTCTTATCTGCTTTACTCTCTGCTGTGTCATCAGCATTTAGAATAGTGATGGACACATAATAGCAGCTCAAGAAATGTTTGTGGAATGCATGAGTTCTCTCTCACTTAATCCTCATTATCAACTCTTCACAGCTTTACCAATGACGCGAGAGCTTGGAGAAGTTAATTGCCTAAAGTTTCATAGTTAATAAGTAGGAGAACTTCATTCATAATTCCTCCGAAAATACTTTTTAGGCATTCACTCTACTGGGCACCGGGTTACAGGAATGAACAAGGCGGACAAGATCCCAGTGTGTATGGAACTAATATTCTGGTGACTCCACTGCTTCTCGGGAGTCAAATGAAAGTCTGCTGCATCCCAAGGCCATATTTTTCTACTGTGTGACACTGTCTTCCACGTTTAACAAACATTATTGCATCTGAGAACGCTAGTTCTGCTGTTCTTCAAGGCAGGAGGCTGCTCTGATATCACAAATCGTCAAAGAAAGGATGTGTATTTCCGTGACGTTTAGCTCATTGACATGTTTGCAAATATTCCCTATTCTTTATTTTCTCTGCAATGGCCTCAGAGATGCTGACACCCAAAACTTGAGAGTTTGTGTAGATGGAAGTGACTTTGGAGAAACTGGAGCCCAGCCTCTCGCTGACATTTGGAAAAGGAGTCATTCAGAAAGCAGCCCAAAGTCTAAGGCCGGAGGGCAAACACACAAATCTCACCCACCTCAAAGACTTCTGTCCTCCGTGATGGAGTCAAGGCTTGGTATGCACGGCACCCCGGCTAATCTCAAATCCAGAAAACTTTGGACAAGAGCGGATTGCTGTGACCTGAGCCCCAGCTGGAGTGAAGCAATAACTTGAAAGGGAACTGAAATTCAGCAAATGCCCGGCCGCCAAATCCTCAAAGATGGCCTCCTCCACAGGCGACCTCTCCCGGCCTTCTGAGGCTGTTCTCTTACTGGCATTCACTAGAAATGGCATGGGGGTGACTCAGCCGAAAGCCCGAAATAAAATGCTGATAAGAGGAGCTTGACGCACCCACATGACTAGTTACTAGGTCAATCAGAGAAGACACAGAAGTTTCTCTTCTCCAAAAGTTTCCCTCCCTGGGGGTTACCTGGCAAAAGCACACTTGGCAAATTTCTACGTGGGAAAAGGAGTGGTATTGACACTTTCCATCAGGGCTGGGAATGGGTGGAGAAATGACATGGAAAGATGGTTGGTTACCTTCCTTAGACTGAGATTGGAGATTACCTGCTGATAGTTTCAGTGGGTAAGGAGGGTTGGGCAAGAAGCTGGTATCAGAGACCAGAAGCCCTTAAGACACCCCAATTCTGGAGCACTTGATGTGCTGGGTGGTCCATTGGCAACGACACCTTTGGACATGCTGATGTCCTGAGTGGATCTCATCCTGCCCACATTGAAGCTTGCTCAATGGACAAACCTTCTTGTGCCCCTTGTAAGGGCACACACCTGTCCTCCCTGGAGATAGGAGCATCTACGAGGAGAAAAACCCAAGCAGGGCCAATGTCTTATCTGTGGCATGGAGAGGCAGTGCCACGTCTCCAGGGCCTTAGCCCCCAGGGGGCTCATCTTACATTCCTCCTCACCTATCATCCCATATTCACTCCATCTGTGGGTTCTGGTTTTTGTTTTTTCGAAAGCGTATATCAGATTCACTACCTTTCTACTGTTACCCCTCATCGTCTTGCCTAGAGGACTGAAATAAACTCTAGAATCCATCTCCCCAATTCTACTCCTCCCTCCATACTTCCTTCCTATAATTCAGTCCCTATATAGTGGCCATAGTTATCTTCCTACAGCATGGTCACTAAGACACAACTCCATGACATCCTTTTAATGATTTCTCATCTGTTCTGGATATCCACTGCTATGTAACAATCAACCTCAAAATGTAGTGGTTTAGAAGAACCACCATTTTATTGTAGTTCTCAATTTGTGGGTCAGGAATTCAGACAGGGCTCAGCCACATGGTTATTCTGCTTTACACAGAGTTGAGTGAGGTCATTCAGGGGTGCTTAGCTGGTGGGTGGCCTGACTTAGAGGGTCTAAGACAGCTTGACTCACATTTTTTGGTGTTTTGGTGGGGGTGGCTAAGGGGCTGTGTTCAGATGGGATTGTTGACTGGAGTGTCTACATGTCACCACTCCAGCATAGAGGTCTCAGGCCCATTAGACTTCTTACATAGTGGCTTCGTGCTCCCAGAGAGTGTTTCAAAACAAGAAGTGGAAGCTGCCCCTCCTTTGAGCCCAGGGCTTAGAAACTGGCATAGCCATAACTTCTGCCATATTGCATTGCTCAAAGGAGCCAGAGTGCCTCCCAGATTCCAGAGAAGGGGACACAGATGCCAGCTTTCAATGAGAAGAGTGTCCAGGAACATGCTGCCATCTTTAATTTGCCACACAACCACACCCAGAAAGATATCCACTTTGCTAGCTGACCGACAAGCACCTCATGATCCAATCCTTGACCGCTTCATCCCATTTTCTTCCTTCCACTTCACCCGCTAGCCACATTGGATTCCCCTATCCCACAAACACACCCAGCTCTTGCTTGTCACCTCAGAAACTTCACACATACTGCTCCTTCTGTCTGAAATGCCCTTCCCCAAACTCTCCCCAGGCTGGCTCCTCCTCATTATTCAGATCTCAGCTCACGTGACTTCCTTACCTCTGACTACCCTCACCAGCAGATTCTCCCAGTGAACCTCTGAATTTGCCTCATTCCCATTCAAAGCATCTAGACTAGAATGTTCTATAAGGTCAACAGCCTCCCTAGAGACTGAAAGAAAGAACTAGTGCGTGGATTTAGGGAGGTAGAATGTCCATGTCCATTAGGCATGGACAGAGATGAGTTTAAATTCTGCCTATTGGTAGGTTATTTATCACTTCCCCTCCCCAGAAAAAGGTTCAGTTTTCTCATCTGTTAAACGTGGATAAGTAACGTTGACCTCAAAGTGTTATCATAAGAAAAAAATGAGATTGCACATGTGTACGGAGTGCCTGGACATAGAAAAGTCTCAATAAATATTTGTCAAAGAGAGAGAGTTTTTTCTCCAAGGGCAAGACCAATTGTAGGCTATAATTCCCTTGTTACTGGACATTCTGGCTTGACCTCTGAGTTCCAGATAGTTTCTTCTTTAATTCAGGAGCAGTGATCTCAGCCAGCCCAGGTCAGAAAATTCAATGCACACCGTTCCTCATGGGGAGGGCAAGGACGGGGTAACTCGCTCAGAGTAAACAAGCTTAGGAACCATAGGAGCAAACACGTAACTGGCAAGAAAGATTTTTTTAATAATAGATGTTTAAAAATGAATCCAAACGAGAGAAATATACCCACTGAATAGGGGAAAGTGTAATGTCTACCGTGCGCTGTGATATATGTCTGCTCTGAGACCAGCTCGACAAAGGGCCAAATTTTCTTAAAAGCATGTTAAAATATTAATAGACATCTGAAACAGTTTTCTTGCAACTGCTGCCAGTCTTCAGAAAGATTACATCAGACTGGAAAGAACTAGGAGAGACGCTGTAACGTCTTAGCAGTGGCGACTTACTGGGGCACCTTAGAACCCACTTCAACAGCGCAGGCTGCGGTCTGGCGGGCAATCCCCCGACAGGCTCGATCCCTGTGAATCAGAATTAGTGAGAAATTTCATATTTGACCTCAGGAGCTGTGATTCACTCCCTCCAGCGGGTTCTGTGATCTTTTACGCGGCCCACAAAGTCCTATTTGGTTTGGTTCCAACCTCTCTCGCTGGCCTCTCCTCCCACTAGGCCCCTTCTCAGCTCCAAGCCCACTGATATTCTTTTCAGACTCTCCTACTTAGCTAGTTCCCTCCTACAGAAGGATCTTTGACCTGCTCTTGCTTCTTTCTAGAACATTCTTTCCTCCCCTCTTAACTCCCTTAGTTATCTTCTCTTCATCTAGATCTCTGTTGGAGGGTTGCTGCCTCTAGAGCATCCCCAGACATTGACTAGAAGTTGTGTGAGGGCCTCCATCACCTCCCCTTTGCTGTTTTCACATTAGCAGCTCTACACGGAGTTGGGCGGTTATGGGACATCTCTAGCCTCTCTTATAAACTCTCTAGGGGCAGGGACTGCATCTCTTTTCACTCGCCATTGCATCAACACGATCTCTTAGAAGAGGGAAGCAATAAATAACTGAACAGATGGATAAATCGAGAAAAATTGCCAACACAGCAAGAAAATCCAGTTAATCCTCATGATTTTGAGAGGTGGGAGGATTCGTTACAATGTTTGATTAGTCTTATTGGTTTGATCTGCCAAGGACATCTTCAGTTTCCTTCATTGCCTTGTCAGTCAAAACACATCACAGAAGGGAAAAAAACAACACATAGAAGGTATACTGGATTCTTTGACCTAAAGACGACAGGTTGGTGCTTATCTCACAGCTCCATCTGTTCCTTTGAGAGTTCTTTATCCATCAAGTATCCTTATTGTCTTTCCTCCAAAGCCTGTTGAAATTCATGGTGCCATTTCCTCCCCCAGCTGCCAGCATCCTCCTTGGCTCTTCCCTCTTCTCTCAGTCTGCAGCCAACTGGTCAACCAGCTCTGTTGAATTTTCCTCCCAACATCTTCACTATTTGCTCTTTCCTCTCCAGCCTTTGTGCCGGCTTTAGTTCACTCCCCTCAATTTTGCTCCTGAATTGCTGCAATTGCTACAACAGCCTTCTTACTTACCTCTTACAATAACCATCGCTGGTGATCCTTTTTCCGGTGACACCTGGTAATATTTCTAAGTTACAAAGCATCCATTCAGCAAGTATTTATTGATGATGCCATTATAGGACAGCCACTGTGAAGGTACTGGGGATATAAGGCTGCTTATGGCTTCCTAGTAGAGACAGGTGTGTGTAACCAATGGCAGAATTCTAGGGAGAAGGGAACGAGAGCTATCACAGAGGAATAAGCAAGCACAGTAACAGGGGAAGTTGGAAGAGGTCATTTATTCCCTCCCTCCCTTCCTCTTTTCCTTCCTTCCACTCTGGCTTTGTCTGTCTCATTCATTCATTCATTCGTTAAGAAAACACTATCTGGTGACAGATCAGGCAGACAAGATGTGTTAGACAGTGAGGGGCTGGGCATATGGAAATTAACATGATATGGAACCACCCCTTAAAGGGCTGACTTCTTAGTGTGCACATGCATGTGTATGCACAAGGTCACGTATGTCCACACTTGCACACAGGGTGTTGAGTTCCTCTAGGGCCAGAAACGTGTATTATCTCCTCACGTCCAGTACATAACAGAGAGCTGGGACACAGTAAATTCTTGGTAAGCATTTATGGAATGAATGAATAAATGAATGAATGAATGCATACACAAGGTAAAAGAATAATTAACCTAGGTGAAAAGTTGATGAGTATTTCAGAAGAATCGACCTCTGTCAGCAGGAGAGTTTTGATGCCTCAAGTTGAGGAGAAAATTCCCTGTGACCCCGAGGCAGGAATCTTTAGAGTTCTGCCTATGTAACAGGGTTTAAGGTGTTGATTCTGTCCAGCTAAGAAGACAGAATCCCTCCTTCCCTCCTGAAGTCTTATTTTCCATCATGCACATCCCGGATGCCCAGATAGTTTGTACAGAGGCCTCACTGCTCTTGAGAAGAGAGAGAACCTGGGCTCAATGACTCCACATTGACTTGATATTCTTTCCCAAAGGGTACGATGACGATGATGGTGATGATGATGATGATGGTGATGATGATGGTAGTGATGATGACAATGATGGTGACGGTGATGATGGTGATGGTGATGATGATGATGATAGTTGCCACTTACTGCACATCTATTATGTGCCAGGCACTGCTCTAGGCACCTGACGTGTCAGTCAAGCAAAGAAGCAATTATTAGCACCACATCAATGGGGGCACTGACACTCAGAGACATGAAAAACTTACTGTAGTTTAAACCCAATCAGAGAATCACCCCTTTCTCTGACCTGCTACATTTTGGCAAGTCCAAGTTTATTCACCATGGTTTTCAGTCCCTGAACCCAAAATGTACCAGGAAGCACAAAATAATGGTGGAGGGAAGAAGGACCTCATAGGTTATTATGGAAACATGGATAGAATCAGAATATATCAAATACCATGCCAGAGATGTGGCTTAGAAGAAAGGTGGGCTAACAGCGAATGCTTCAGAACGGAAAACAAGTCAACACAATAGTTCAGTTTCTGTATCCTGAGAAACCTGTCAGCAGACTTCCTTCAAAATATTGATATCACCTGGGAGAGCAGTGAAGCAATAATCACTCACAGTATTGTTGGAGACAAAAAAAAGAGAAAACAGAAATGTTACTCCTTCACATGCATAATGATTTTAGTTTTAGTTAGGTTTAATTAGTTGGCTTTGTTTTTTGTATGTTTGCTTTTCTTAGTTTCATTCTAAGCTTTCTTTGTATCTATTACACAAAATATAGGGCAGCTTCTATCCTGATCTGGATTTCTTGAATCTTCTCTGCTTTTGTCTTTGACAAACAGATTTTTAAATATTCTTATTCTTTTAACTGTATATTTTTTCCATTGGAAAAGTTAACATGCCATGACCCAGACATTTCACCCATAGGTATACTCCCACAGAAATGTTAACATATGTTCATCAAAATCCGTGTACAAGACCATTTGTAGCAGCAACTGGAATATTCCACTGTAACTACAATAGCCCCAAAGTGGAAAAGTCCATCAATCATGCAAAGCAACACAATGTCACAAAATGGAACACTATACAGCGATGCAAACTAATCTACTATAACAGAATGCAACTCCATGGATGAATTTCCAAAGCACAATATTAAGAGAAAGAAGCCAATAGAAAAAAGTACTTAAGTTTTGATTCCATTGTTATAAAACTCAAAACCAGGCAAAACTAAGCTGTTCTATTTCTTGATTTGGAGGGTGTAAAGTACATTCACCATATTAAAATTCATTGAACTGTCCACTTATGGTTTGAGGACTTTTCTGTATCTGTGTTACACTTCGACAACAATTTTAATGAGAATTAATCATACATTATTATAAATAGAAACAGCGATAAGTAGTATGAAGGAATAAATATTTATCCATAATCTGACCACCAGACATGATCATTGTGTTTCTTTATATTCTCCAAGTCTTTTTACATTTATATTTGAATGCATGCATCTTCTAATTACATTATTTCACTTGCTATGTAATAGTAAATCAAATGACTACACTAATTCTTTATCTCTTTTCTTATTATTGAGCATTTAGATCGCTGTTATTGGTATTATAAATACTGCCATAATGAACAGCTTTTTGTAACAAGAAATGGCCTGAATTAACATTATTTCTTCAGCTTAGAGTCTCAGAAATGAATTACTGCATCAACTGGTCTACATTTTTAAATGCTGTTTATAAACAGTCGATACCTGTTTTAATTTGGATTCGAGTAAAAATAAAATGGGCCCCTCTCTCAGGATGATCGCCCTTGCTTTGTCCCATAGAATACAATTTTCTTCTTGCAAGAAGGCATAAGCTTTTTAAAAATCCGATTCGGCTTGCAACAAAGTTAAATGACGGGTCATGATTTTAAGATAATTTGAGTAACATTGTTTGGATCACAGACACTGGCCTGAGAACTTTCTCCTGTCTCCGTGAGCATAAACAGCCTTCATCTTGCCTGCCAGCTCCAACTGATTGGTTGTGTCTGCCTGGAGAACTGTGTTGAGAAGAACTCTGAGGCTGTGTCTGCCTGGAGCAGTCAAGAGTGTCCTGATCCATTAGTGATGCCTGCCATGATGCTGACGTGGAAGCAC